>NC_141325.1:1332500-1775000 GCF_037954235.1 Aulostomus chinensis
ATCAACCAGGAATTATTGCTTTTGGTCTGGGCTGTGAGTGCCAGACTCCTCGTTCACAGCTGAGGAAATCCCTGACCTGAAACTGGCACGTCAACATGATGGAGCCCAGTGCAGTTACTAGTTACCAGCTACCACACACACACACACACACACACACACACACACACACACACGGGAGAATCTGATTTTGACAGCTGTTTTAATAAAACAACATTTAATGAGAGTGTATTGCATCACAAGAGGAAGTATCATGATAGTGAAGAAATTGCCCTTCTGTCATAGAGCAGTGACCTCACCAGGCAGGTGTGTGAGTGTGTGTGTATGTGTGCGTATGTGTGTGTGTGTGTGTGTGTGTGTGTGAGAGAGAGAGGGGGGGGGCAGTAAAGATCCTTACCCATTTACATAGCAAACTAGAAAATGAATTCCGACTCTGAACCTTTTAAATTTGTGTGTTCCAGATTTACGACGCCGAGGGGACGTTACAGCACTTTATCGATGGTAACGATCCCAGTAAGTCCAGCTGGATGAGGTACATCCGCTGCGCCCGGCACTGTGGAGAGCAGAACATGATGGTGGTACAGTACAGGTAGGAACAGGACGGTCGGAGGGTGCTGGAGGACAGGTACTGGTCACCAGTACTGAGTAACTGACTAACCGCCCGCCTGCACACCATGCTGGCCACAGAGGCTGTGTGGGCGGAGCAACCCTGACACATTTCAGCTCACATGGCTGGCGACAGTTTTATTTCAATGAAAAGACAAAACACACGATTAAATGTAACAGGAGTGGATTCGTCCAGCGGAGACAAGAACCCAACTCTCAACACTTATTCAACGTGAGAAATTAGCATGAATGAATCCCCCCACCACTGATTGTCATTCTTCTGACCAGAGAGGATCTTCATGTGTGTAATTCATAAAATCATAAACTGAAACATAAACTATGAAACAGTGGCACACAACTGGAAAAAACGTCTTTGGCTTCCCCCTCAGCTCATGCTAGGGAAGTTAGCATCACCTGGTCTCTTGCTACAGAGGTGGAGGGAGAGGTTTTTGGTCAGTGGTTCAAATTTTTTTGAGACAAAGGTGTTGCCTTGAAGAAGAAAAAATGTTTGTGCTCCTTGAATGTAAGTCAACATGTGTTTATGGGGGGGGCGGCCCCGTGGAGCAGTGGTCCTCCCTGTGGCCCCCAGCAAGAAGGTTGTGGGTGGAGCCCCGGCTGCAGCACAGGGTCTTTCTGGGTGAGTCTCCATGTTCTCCCTGTTCCTGCTGGGTTCTCTCTGGTACTCCAGCTTCCTCCACAGTCCAAAGACATCAAGAGGGACCAGGTTAATCCAGACTCTAAATTGACCGTAGGCGTGGCTGGGAGAGCCAATGGTTGTCTATCTCTATGTGTTGGCCCTGCCATGGACTGGTGACCTGTCCAGGGGGAAGGCTGCTGGGATAGGCTCCACCCCCACCACCCTCAACAGGAGGAGAGGGGGAACATGGAGGGATGGATGGATGGATGGATGATGGATGGATGGATGGGTGGATGTGGTCAGGAACATTCTTGAGGGAATTCTTTCAAATTTGGCTCAAATGTTCACTGGGACACCAAAGTTTTAGAGGTCAAAGTTCAAGGTCATTTTGACAGACCCACATCATGGAGGCCTTCAGGTGCAATTTGGTTTTCCTAGTTTGATCAGTTGTGGTCGGAGCAAGAAAACCAACCAAATGTATCCTTTTGATTTGATCCAGACGAGTCAGTGGCGGCGGTGGCGGCGGCGGCGGCGGCACCAGGAAGCGTCTCACAGGATGCTTCAATGCTTTTGTGCAGCTTTCCTCACGTGTTCCTGTCCCTCTGAAATCTTTCCTTCAATTGAATGTATTGCTTTTGTTCCTGTTCTTTCCTGAGTCGTTCTTCTTCTTCCTTTCGTCTTTGTTCCCATTTCTCTCGCTCATATTCCTCTCTCATCTTTTTCAGTTTTTCCTCTTCCTGTTTTCTTGCTTGATCTTGAAACTGTTTGTTCCACCGTTCTGTTTGTTCCCTCTCCCAAAATCCAGATAGAATTTTTTCCTCCAAAGATCGACATTGTCCTTCCAACAGTTTAATTTGCTGAATTTGTTCTTGCCTGACCAGCTGGATCTGCTCCTCTTGTCTCTTTTACTCCTCCCTCTTCCTCAGTCCCTCTTCCTTGTAGATCTGCTCAACGTCTTGCTGGAGTTTTTGAACACTTGCTGCATGTTTTTCTTGAATTGCTTTTATCTTCATTTGAAATTCTTCTTCATGTTTCCTTTCGCAGTCTCTCAACTGTCTCTGTATTTCCTCTTCATTCTCCTTTAATAGCCTCCTCATTTCCTTCTCAATGGTTTCCTCTGCTTCTTGGAACATCAAGGAGGCGTCGGAGCCGCCACCGTTGCTCCTCCTCATCGACTCAACCTTGGCCAGCAGTGTGGTGACTTGAGTCCGATTGTTTGGATCCTTGTTATTGAAGGCGTGGTACCTTCCTCCACATTCCTCTGTCAGTTGTCTGATGTAGCCGTCACGGTCTTCCTTTATGTAGCTCTCAAGCGTTTTGTGTGGACTTTCGTCTCCTCTGGTGAAGACAATAATAAGAAAGTTTTCCGCTTCCTTGCCAAAAAAGGTCTTGATGAGCTCGACCGAGTCTCTTTCCTCCTTGGTGAAGCGTCCGATCTGCAGCACCAGGAGGAAAGCGTGAGGTCCAGGAGCCAACAAGCTAACACGCTTCTCCAGCTGCTCTTGAATGGTGGCGTTGGACAGAGATGTGTCAAACAGGCCTGGGGTGTCCACCAAGACAACGCGCCGCCCATCAACCTCGCCTGCTTCTTTTTGGCAATGCTTGGTTAAAGAATGTAGGGAGGCCTCGGAATTGAAGCATTCTCTCCCAGTGGCGCTTTTCCCAGCTTCCCAAGCAGCACCATCCTGAGACGCTCAGGGCCCTGATAAGCTTTAGGATTTACCTTCCGTTTCAAAGCGCGTGGGCGCAGCTGATTCCCCTTTGGCCGAAGAGGCAGGTCTTTACCAGGTGCGACCATGGGTTCCGTTTCCTCCATAAAGTTCAGATGTCCACCCCTGGTCTCTCTTGTCATGTCGTCCATCATTTCCTTGAGGTCTTGAACCTTCACCTGTTTTTTTCAATTTGGTGTTGTCTTGGATGAGCTGGTTCCCTGAAGCGTTCCCTCCACTGTCGCTGCTTGTCGTGACGACCACTGAGTGCTTAAAAGCGTCTTGTCCGAACAGCTGCAGGAGCCAGGTCACCTTGGTGCCGTCTCGCTCCGTGAAATCTGTGGGCTGGACTAAGAGCAGGAGAACTTTGGGTCCGGGGGTACAAAGAACCACACACTTCTTCATCTGGATTTTCACGGTTTCCTCTGGCAGGCTGAACACGTACAGGGTTTTCACGAGTGTGAACGGCTCCTCCTCCACTCCCCGCTCGTGCAAACACACCTGAGTCTGCTTTGAGTTACAGAACGCTGCTTTTCCTGCGATGAGGTTCCCCAATGTCGTCTGGTCACTTGACTTTTTCCCACCATCGCAATTCTGAGGTCGCGCGCTGTGAAGCAGTGAGGAAGAGAGAGACATTGTGAAACTGTGACAGCAGTATTGACCCTGCAGGCTTCAGGCGAGCTCAGACAAACACGACTGGCGTGAACAAACGCAGTCGACACGGCGACTTGAAGGCAGGTGACACGTTTCACTGGACGTCTAGACGTGAGAGTCGCATTCAGCTGTGAGACGCTTCAGGGAAAACCTGCTGACTGAGATTCCTCAAGCTGGTCTAAGCTGGTCCAGAACTTGGCCTGGCTCCAGCCCCTGAACCTGAATTTTACTATCTTGGAAAAGTATTTGAAGGTCTGGAAAGTCTCTCGTCCAGAGTGTTTGTCCTGGGTGGAATTCCAGTTATCCGATCAGTATCCTTGAGAAAGTGATGACTCAGTGATTCGGGGTGAGAGCATCACAACAACAACGGCGGCCATGAATGTAGTTTTTCCTGCATTTTCAGTTTTTAAGATAAATCTGGGTAGGTTCCAGGTCATGGTTGTGACTCGTGTGCTAATGTCACACGAACCGTGTCTGCTGGTTGGTGCAGGACACAAAGACGGTGGCGTGGAGTGTCTGTGTAGGTTCTCATTCATCCAGGTCATCGTAGATCGAAGCGAAGTAAAATCTGCTCAACTGGACGTAAATTTGAGTCTAATTTAGAAGACTCGCAGGTCAGAGGCACTTTTTTCCGATTCTGGACCTCCACAAATGAACGCAGCAGCCTCATCGTTCCGGTGAATGAATAAACGATGTGAGGTGATGTTACTTGATGCAGAGAAATCACGATGTGACGTCATGTGAGACTTACCGGACGCTGACGAGGCCATTTCCTGTTCGAGAAACTCCACCGGTAGAGATGCTGCCTGTGGGTTGGAGAATGCAAAGTTATGTTGCTGAAACAAAGACTTCCAATCAATAAATCCAATAGGACTGCAGCGCTCAGCCATTGATCACCATAGATTTATGCGAGTGTCAAAACGGATCCAAAAGAATGGAGATTAAAGCCTTGAGGTTTTGTGTGGGATGATGACCTGTCGCTTTATGGTTTCACGTGTGAATCCTCTAGGATTTCTTTATGCTGCACGAAAACATTTTAATACAGTTCCTAAAACTACAAGGGAACCAACTGGAAACAAAACATTCAGCACCACTGTGCCAACTTAGCGCCGTGTTTTCTCCTCATAGATTCACGCATGCTTCACTTACCCGGCGTTAACGTGTCTTTTACTGCTGTTGTCTCGTATTTTCAGGAGAGTTCAGCTGACGATTACAAGCTGTGATAAGTTCTGCTCCATTCGGTCGTCACGTCTGCAACATCAAAAAAGACCAGAAGTCGATGCGATGAGTTGATTGGCTCTGGAGTCAAACTCACCTCGTCGCCTCACCGTGGCGTCTCACCTCGTCGCCTCACCTCGTCGCCTCACCGTGGCGTCTCACCTCGTAGCCTCACCTCGTCGCCTCACCGTGGCGTCTCACCTCGTCGCCTCACCTCGTCGCCTCACCGTGGCGTCTCACCTCGTAGCCTCACCTCGTCGCCTCACCGTGGCGTCTCACCTCGTCGCCTCACCTCGTCGCCTCACCGTGGCGTCTCACCTCGTAGCCTCACCTCGTCGCCTCGCCGCAGCGCTGCACCAATGAGAATCTGGAGTGGTTTTTATTGTTGTCGCTGCATAAGAATGACTCAGCCTGAATGGACCAGCTTTTGTCAGCGTTAGATTGTTTCGTGTAAATGTTGGAAGGAGCCATAGGCGTGCATTCACCTTCCGTGGAGACACTCCTTCCGTGGAGACACTCCTTCCGTGGAGACACTCCCACGGGAGGAATGAAAGTTGTCATGATTTGGAAGCCACTGAGGAATTTGGCTCAGGACAGCAGCTCACCGTCAGCACCTGGATTAACAGGTCAAGCTTGTTTGTGTCAACATTTATTTAAAATTAAAATGGAAGACATGCAAAAAAACAGGATGCAACCTGTGTAGCTAACATCAGCGTTGCTACACTGGAGAGCGTGTTAGCCAACTACAGTAGCCTGCTTAAACAGAGCTAATAGTAGCCGCGTGTGCTGGTCTGACAGCCCGGTGGCTACTTCGCACTCTGGCTCATTTTCTCTCCCTGAGCGTGCAACGTTGGTCTTTAGGCCTCGTTTCGAACGTTTCATAAATTCCTAAATGGGATTTTGGATAAAAAGCTTAAAAACCTGTTTTGAAGCTCTGCAGAATGAAGTGAGACTATTTCTCCATTCAGATGTTTTCATTTTTGGTTCTGCTGACTGACTGGGACTCTGCAGAGTAATTGTGGTCGTAGACAAACGCAGCAAAATACCCGCCGGGTCGGGCCAAACCACAGGGAGCAAAGTGAAATTTTAGGAAATTTCTGCTTTTGTGACACTTGGTCATTATGGGTGCTTTAGATCAACATGTTTGGTTTTTGAGTGATTTGTAACCTCTCGCCGTTCACAGGAGCCAGCGTGTATATTATTCCTTACAAGCCGATTATAGCGCTGCTTTGCTTTGAATATAAACAGAGATCAAAGGAAAGATCAGAGAGCTGACAATACCGCGTCCTGCTGATCCAACAGACGGACGGTTTCAAAGTCCGCCACGCCGCTCTACGTCAGCGGGGGTCTTTATTTTTCATACCTGAGAGCACGTTGACTGTATTTGATTTATAAGCAGCCTCGCCTGAACGTAGCAGCATGTATGTGTTAAACACATACATTTGTTTTAAATACATACAAGCCGTTACATGTTTGTGGGCCCCTCTCAGTCTTTTTATCCTGGGAGGTCAGCGGGTATGTTTGATTTATAGCCTGGTCCCTCCTGGCTGTGTTTTCACATTGCACCGTCACCCCACCCCTCCCTCCCCGGTGTGGAAAGAATTAATAACACACACACACACACACACACACACACACACACACACACAGAGTTGTAGCTAAAAGAGCTTAACTTGTTCTCACAGTTCAGTGAATTGGTGGCCACAGGGTGTAGCACGTTCCAATAAATTTATAAAACCGTGCAAACAAGTGACCTTCTTTTCCGATGGGCAGAATTTAATTATTTTGTGGGAACAAGTACTTTTTGTGCCATCAACATAATCAAAATTTGGGAACTAAATGTATGATGTGGCTCACATTGCCCGAAGTCCATTTAGCATTAGCATTAGCATTTAGCATTAGCAAGTCGTATCCACCGCGGCCTCAACTCAACACTGGAGCGGTCGCACACACAGACAACTGAGGCTCCGCCCCTGTGTGAGGTTCGTCCCTGAGTCCTCGTACCACACGTGCGGGCGGTAGAGGCGAGTGTTTACTGGAAGTAGCTGCTTTTCTTCTTGCTGCTGTTATAATATGAACATTGTGTTACAATCACGATGCGATCTGTGACTTTTTTCACACATTGTTAACGGTGTGGAAGATGACGTGCGTGAGGTCACAGGCTCCTGCTGGTGCTCGTGACCGAGGTGCAGGCAGGAGGTCTGGAGTTGGGCCCTGAGCACCGCAGGCGGCCGCTCACTGCTCCACAGAGGAGGAGTTAGAAACAGAGGATGAATTAAACTGCACAATGTGACAATAAAAGACTTAAAGAAAAGAAAAGAAAGGTCAAAAGCACAAAAGCAGACCTAGAGAAATTTTGACCAGCAGCCAGAAAACATGCCAGTTTGATCTTGGTACTGGTAAAGTGATTCACCAGCGCAGTGAATAAAATGTACTGAACATTTCTTCACACGACATGACGTCAAAGACGAGGCTGACAGGATGAATGATGTCAGACATGCGCCGGCGGGTGCTGGGACCCTGCTGCAGTCTCACCAACCCAACCAGACGACGTTCTGAGGTTCCTATCTTTCACTAATTCATATCCTTCAGTGTCCGACGGAACGATAATAAGAGACCACAGAAAAAGCTGAGGCACAAAAGCAGGTTTGGTGGTTTACTCACCACAGGGACAGTCAGCCGGCATCGGAGCTTCGGACCCGGTTTCTCCTGGGCTGACATGTTGCTCCTCCCTCTCTGACCTTTTCTCCCTTTTAATTTTTCTATTCGACCAAGTTCTCTTCCTGTTAATTCTCCCGTCCTCCAACCGGAGAGAACGTTTCAGGTCTCATATTTTCAGAGTTCCTGACAGAAACAAATCAAGTAAAGAAAATCCGTTTTGGGTCTGAAAGCGCCGGCGCAGCTCTGCCAGAACGTTTTAATGAGACTTTTATTGCATCACGAGGCGTTTTAGTGAAAACGAACTTCATTAGCGTCTCACAGGAAGAACATTTCTGCACATTAAAAAGCGGTTAGGACTTGGACTGAATGTCACTTCTCCTCCGTGCGAGCGGTTATCTCAGGCTCCATTCGTTTTCTGGCTTGAAGGCACTTTGGCAGTAGAACACGGGTGTCGTGTGGGAGTTGAACCGGTGACCTCTGGGTTACGTTCTGGTCCGTCTGACACCCAGCCGCCCCAGTGGGAGAACAAACATGTGGGAAAGTGTTCTAAAATAGTTTGGACTGGAGCTGAGACTGTGGCGGTGACTGTGGCGTTGGCTCTCGGGGCCAGAATGATGTTTTTGGGTGAGCGAGGTGTTGTTTTAGCGGTGGGGTGACCCAGGAATCTTCAGCTCGCTGGCTGCAAACACAACGTGGTCATGAGCTGGTCTGAAGAGAGTGAGAGACACCAGATATTTCCCATAAATCATTTGGGTTTGCTTGGATGTGAAAGTGGTTATTTCTGATATCAGAGCTCGTTATCAGCATATTTGTGTCCTGGGTGAAGGTAAAGGAGGACGGCCCGGCGCTGAGCGATCCGGTGGATGAGGGTAGCGGCGCACGGCTCTCATGTTAATCTCCAGACCTTTTCCCTGGTCCAGCTATCGAACTCAGAGGTCTCCGTGTCACCGGCCACTGCCTTTGTTGAAGTTCTGGAACTGTTTGGGTCATCAGCCGTCGCTCCAGTTCCGTCTGAGAGAGGAAGCAACAAGGAAGGACAGGTTTTCATGTTGTTATTCATGAGAGAAATAGATGTTCCACTGTCATAAATCCATCAGGACGTGACAGCAACATCCAACTTTCAACATCTTCCTCACGTCAAGCAGGAATCAGAAATACTTTCATTTTTAACTCAACTGTTTTATGAGGATGTTTGAGAAAGTTCCCCCCCAGCGCAGCGATCTTTAGCCCTCAGAAGAAAAGCGGCAGTTCTTTGTTATCATGCTTTTGTCAGAGCTGATTGAGAGTCTTATTCTGAAAAATTCACATAGGAAGTCAAGTGATTTGACTGCTGGATTGTTGTTAGCAGCTACGCGTAAATGTGGGAGGTGTGTTGAAGGCCTACAATCGACATGCAGGTTGGAGCAGGACATCAAAGTGTAAGGTGTGATTTCCTCTATCCACCAGGTGGCGCTATGCCTCATCAGACCCAACAATGCTAACAGCTTCTTCCTGCCCCGCCACCAAGTTGGGTGGACATTAACCTCTTCTTTTTTGTGGGTTTTTGCAGACGAGCGCTGGTGAAACCCGACCTCTCTGCTGAGCTCATAAAAGTGTTGAGCGTCTCTGAATCCGAGTGTGTTTGCAGGTCCTGCATCTTCTACCGGGCGTGCATGGACATCCCCAGAGGAACGGAGCTGCTGGTCTGGTACAACGACTCCTACACATCCTTCTTCGGCATCCCGCTGCAGTGCATCGCTCAGGACGAGAACCGTGAGAAAACTCTTCCTTCTTCACGTTCCTCTGAGTTTCACCGCCGCTGCAGGATTCCTTTAACAGGCTCATGAGTTTTAGGGGATTTATGTCACACATTTTCTCCTGGTGTGGTCACGAATGCTGTGAGGTGAGAGATGTAGATGATCAAAGAGGATGATAATCAGAGAGGAGGGTCCGACACCAACGAGCAGGTTTGCAGGTCCTTCATTAACCTGCCCGCCTCCAAACAATCAGCTGGAAGCCCTTGATCTGAACGTCAAACATCGAAATCCTGCAGCCCGACTGTAACCGCTCCTTCATTTTCTTTGGATGGGGCTCTGATATTATTACCGACATTATTTAAGCAGTGTGACTGGAAGAAAGCCTTCGGCCGCACACAAAAACAAAGCAGCACATGGATTTTTTTTCACAAATTTGCAGCTGTCTGATTTATTTGTCTGGCCAACCAAGCCAGGGAGAAGTCTTTTATTGTGGCGGGGTGTCGGCATGCTGCCCTTCTTCCTGGTTTCTCACCACGGCAACAACAGCATTTGACGAACGGAGAGAAAATAAATAAAGTGGAGCGAGCAACAACATTCTACTTCTGCAAAGTAAACATGTAGGGATGAATCCAGGGCTGTCAGGACTGGAGAGCTCTCCTCCTGCATCAGCACGGGTTCGTCCTGAGCCTGCAGCTCGGCCTTGCTCCGTGTTTACATCTCCTCTGTCGTCTGCTCAGCCTGCATGTTAATCTCTTCGGCTTTCTGTGGATTTGACAGAGTAAAAAAACAAACTTCCACGTTTTCAATTATGGAACAAAAAAACCCACCAAAACAACAAAAGACGAAAGTTTGAATGTCAGGAATTGAATTAGGAGCTCGTCTTTCACAGTCAAATGAGACGCTGCTGATTGCAAATTACAGACGTTTGGTTTGTTTTACAGACCCAACGACTCTTTTACATGACAGCATCTACACACACGCACACACACACATGCACACACACGCACACACACACACGCACACACACACGCGCACACACACTCAAGCAAAGGGCCTGTGTTTACCAGGACCTTTCAGTAACACACATTTCAGTGTTTCCGTTCAGATGCGGCTGTAGCAGCTGAGGTGAACTAACAGAACTCACCGTGCTGCGATGGTTCCGCATGTGCCAGTACCAGGAGGGTTCTTTGAGTCGGAGAACACACGCAGTACTTAGATTCTTTGAGGGAACCCTTTCTAAGTGATATTGATAACATTTATATCAGGGTCAGTTGTCTGTAAGACTGACAGCTTTTGTCCATCACAGCGGTCCTGGATCGTGTGGACCCTCCCGCCCGGATGGATCTTTCAGGATGTGGAGTTCTTTAAAGGATTGTTCTCAGTGAAGGTTCTCAGGAGAACTTCCCTGCTGTGTTGCAGTCATCTGGACTGCTTCTGTTTGCTTGAAGATGTTCCACCTCTCTCGGGTTCAAATGATTGGTGAATGTTTTTTGGGGACTTTGAAGGAACATTTAAGGAATATGTCCTGGGGAACATATACAGGTTCTTCACTCAAGGTCTCCTGAAGAAAGTTATGCCATGTAAAGTTTTGCAAATGTGGGAAACGGATGCAAGAACTTTAATAGAACCACAAAAAGAAGAAGGCAACTGGTTGGTCCCCTAATGGTTCCTGTCATGTAATATAAACTGTTCCCTACATGTTTCCTGAAACGTTCCCAGGGCCTCCTGGATGTTCCCTGGACCCAGATAACTTCCTCTTAACCTTGAAGACCTCTGCATCCTGACGGCCCAGAAACAGTAGGAAGTGTAACAAGCTAGAGGGAATGTTCCTCGGTCACGACCCTTCCCAGTGTTCCCTCAGCATAGTTCATGAGGCGAGGCTACAGCACAGGTCATGTGATCAGGTTAGGCTGCAGGTCATGTGATTAGGCCACGTTACAGAACCCCTACACACAGCTGGGGATGAAGCTTTAGAGAACATTTCCCCAGACCTCCAGAACATCATCTCCTACATGGGCCTTCTCTTCGTGACAGGCCTTGATTGAGTTTAGATGATGGACAAAAGAGGACATGTGGTCCTCAGGAGCACAGGACACACACACACACACACACACACACACAGGCGAAGGGCAAACAAAGACTGGAGCATTTGCTTTTGTTCCACACTACAGTAGAGAAGTTTGTTCACATCCAAATGAGATGGAATTCGATTAGCGAGCGACGGCAGCTCTGCTCTGAATTAGAGACGCTGCTGCTAACTGCATTTAGGTTTTCCATGACATGGCGATCTGCTGACGCTTAGAAGATGACGTCTAACCTGGAGGCAGCAGGACACGACTGTCCTGGCTGGAACCCTCTTCTAGACCTTTGACCCTGTAGGAGATGCTGCGTTTAGGCGCCATCTACCGTGATCTGATTGGCTGCGTGCTGCCCCGCAGCATTTTAGCATGGTGATTTCTGACATGTGCAAAGATGTTTCGTCTGCTGTAACCGTGGGGATGCAGGAGCGGTTCCTCCTGTCATGACTGTTCCTGAGCTGAACCCAGGCAGTTTACAGGAGGGAAACTGCTGCTCTCAGCGGCATTCTTGAACCTGCGTGATGATTCGCTGGATTCTTGCTTCGTAACAACTCACTATTTCAACCGTTTTTTTTTTTGGACTTTCTGGCAAAAAATGTTGTTTCTGCCATGAAGCCGTTTCAGTCGGGCCCCTCCTGATTGATTTCTTGCTTCATGGTTGTATCCCTCCGCCAACTAGTCCCTCAAGGGGACAGAGATGGGGATGAATATTGGTGTGAGTTCCACAGTTGTGGACGAAGACCTCTGACCTTTGGAAATCAAACTGCTTCATCTTTGAGGGAACATCTTTTGTGGATGAAACTGAAATTTAACCCATCAGTTTGTATATTCCAGGATATCTCACAGGGTTCAGAGTGATGTCATGAGAAATCTAAATAAAATCTTACTAAACGAGTTTTAACATCAGTGAGTTCGTTCTGTGACAGTTAGGGTTCATTCATTTAATCAAAACACACACACACACACACGCTCTCTCAAAGAGTCGGGTTGTTTACTCACACATGTTCCATCTAATCACGGCCTGTTGGTTTGACGCTCCGCAGCGCCGCAGCCTCCTAACAACAACAGCATGTTCATCTTCCTCCTCCTCCTCGTCTTCCTGTAACATGTCCTCCTGCTCCTCCTCCTCCTCTCATGTCCTTGATGACTTTTGTTTTTATTTACATACAATAGAGAAGAGAAGGAGTGAGACGAGACAGACAGGAAGGAGTCAAACAGACAATAAACTCTTCTGCTCGTCTCTATTTGACGTATTATAATGACCACACTTATAATTGCCTCTATTGATCTGATATGACTTTATTATCTCTGGTCACCTTATTAGTATTGATTACTAACAAAGATTTGGCAACAGTCTGAACTGTACTTCACACCAGTAAAGAGGAAAGAGAAGATAATTTGACAAATATTTGATTTCCCAAATATTTATATTACAATTAAAGATATCCACCCACTTTTAGTAAAAGTTACTTATTGTCCATCGTCGCCATAGCCAGTGTTAGCGTAGCTCCATAGCTGCCGGAACGACTTTCCTGACTGGGCGCAGTGATTTGACGCAGCACCTCCAAAGCTCCACTGGAACTTGGGTCAACAGAACCAAACGTTTGTTGAGGACTAGAAGAGCGACTGCTGCTACTGATGATGATGAGGAGGAGTAGGATTCCTGCTGGACACACCAGCATCCTGGACCTGAGCTAGCTGATGCTAACACTTCCCACCCACTACCAGCCATTGGGCTAAGCTAACTAGCCTGGACCAAAGCTAGCTGATGCTAACACTTCCCACCCACTACCAGCCATTGGGCTAAACTAACTAGACTGGACCTGAGCTAGCTGATGCTAACACTTCCCACCCACTACCAGCCATTGGGCTAAACTAACTAGCCTGGACCTGAGCTAGCTGATGCTAACACTTCCCACCCACTACCAGCCATTGGGCTAAGCTAACTAGCCTGGACCTGAGCTAGCTGATGCTAACACTTCCCACCCACTACCAGCCATTGGGCTAAGCTAACTAGCCTGGACCAGAGCTAGCTGATGCTAACACTTCCCACCCACTACCAGCCATTGGGCTAAACTAACTAGACTGGACCTGAGCTAGCTGATGCTAACACTTCCACCCACTACCAGCCATTGGGCTAAGCTAACTAGCCTGGACCTGAGCTAGCTGATGCTAACACTTCCACCCACTACCAGCCATTGGGCTAAACTAACTAGCCTGGACCAGAGCTAGCTGATGCTAACACTTCCCACCCACTACCAGCCATTGGGCTAAGCTAACTAGCCTGGACCTGAGCTAGCTGATGCTAACACTTCCTACCCACCACCAGTCATTGTGCTAAGCTAACTAGCCTGGGTCTGAGCTCAGTAGAGGAGGGGCTTGTCTTCTTGTCTGTCTCTGGGGACGATGGACAGTGGGAGACTAGACCAGTTCTGGTGCAAGCCTGTAGCCTGTATGCAAGCTAACACTGAATGTAGGAAGCATGCTGGGATACCTGGCGGCTAAGCAACAAATGAGGACCAGACAGAAGATAAACAGAAAGTAAAAGGTGGGGTGAGCGTGATGGAGACGTCTCTCAGCCTCAAACACTCGCTTCCCTCCTCCTGTAAGGTGTCAAAGCAGACGAGGGCGGAGACACGCCCCTCATCAGCAGTGAGAACTCTGCAATGTTGCATCTGCATCATTCTCCCATTCTGATGATGCATTCCTGCGCAGCCTCGACTCTATCGACATGCCTCTTTTGTATATGCGACGTTTGTAGCAAAATGAATTAAGCGTGGGCGAGCGGTGCGGAGCGGCGGCATCGATAGTGCCGTCGGGCGACTTACAAATGGTGTAATTATGTGCTCATCAGGTTATTAGAGGATCAATGGAGCCTGGCGGCCTGATGGCCGAGGTGATCTAATGAAGGATGGAAACAGTTATGACGACTCGGCAGCAGAGCTGAAGAACTACAGAGACAAAGAGGAAACCAATGAGATGTTCACTGGTACCTGCACAGGTGTGGACGCTCATATGTTACCACCGGCTGCTGGTGTCCACTCACAATTCAGGAAGTATTTTCTGTTCTGCTACATATGTTTGGAGGACGACTCCGTTGAGATTAGGGAGATCGCGGCGGCGGCCGTGGCTCGAGACGCGGCGAGATTTCTCGCTCTGGTTTGAGTCACATGACTTGTTGCCAGCTCACAAACCTGGTTTTTCCAAAGAGTCACTTCAGCAGTAAAACAATCCACAGTGAGTTCATGTACCAAAAGGCCTCTAATATCATTTCAGACCTAATGAACAGTTATTGAGTCCAGGTCTGTCAGTCCATCCGACCACAGAGCAGAGCTGCGCTGGATTCTGGGTCAAGTGAGGACAGCTGCTTCACCCCAGATCCAGTGTTTTATGTAACGTGTTTTTTTCCTCTTAATGTTATTTTACTTGACTGTTTCTTCCAGCAGCAACACTTTTGTATCTGAGATCTGCTCATCTTATCTCTGATATTCATCCGTCTCGCTTTCAGTCTCAAATTGTCAGTTAGAAGCAGAAACAGAGGCAAGGAGCTTAAAAAAAAAAACATAAAACTGAAGAATACAAGACACGCAGGGACGAGAGCACTGCATCGAAAACAGCAGATCAGAGTTTAACTCCTAGTTGCCGCATCACTTAGTGCAAAGGCCTGGGTCCTCCTTTTAGTTCTATTTATTACATTTCTATTTTTTCTCCCATGGTTCTTCTGCTTTTTGTTATGTTTTATGTTCCATTTACACTGTAAAACACTTCAATTCAATTTTTTTTCATGTGCCAGTAACAGAAGGTAGTCAGGGCGCTTCCTTACCAAGCAGGTCTAAACTTCCCTCTTCATAAAAACAAACACAAGGAAAAACTCCATTTCAAGAGGCTTCACTCAGGGTGGGCGGCCATCTGCCTCGACCAGCCACCGAGTTAGCAGTATGGTTGAAATGAAGTGACTACTACATCGTTCACCTGTAGGCAGGTGAGCCAGCGATTAATCCCTTCATTCATCTCTCATGCCTTTAATTCAGAGGAGTTCTTTCCCCAGCGTGACCTGCCGGTGAATCCAGAATCCAGGAAGTGCCCGTCTCTTAATCATAGGTAAACATTAGAACCGTGCTGGCGTCGTAGGCGTATGCTCAGCAAACAACAGTCGCACTAAAAAATGACCAAACGAGGCAGAAGTTATCGCAGTGGGAGCACAAATGAACCTCCAAAGATCCGATGCTCCACATTAGCATAAACTGCTGCCTCTCCACAAACAAAATAACCAGAAATCAAACACCCCCACCAAAACCACTGGTACGTTTGTTATCTGTGGGAGAACGTGGAGTCAATGTGTCACACGTTCCTAGGAGCTAAAAATAAAGTTACCAGAATGGAGGGAGACAATGATGACCTCGGCAAACGAGGCGCTCACTGAGCTTCTGTCACATGACTTCAATCAATCATGGCTTCACAGCAAGACAAGAACACAAGATGCTTTGGTTGAGCAAATCTTGTAAGTGGGAAATGTGGAATAAAGCGATTACGAACTACGTTCGAGGGCTTCGTCAGACGTGATTTGTTCTTTGCAAAGTTGAAAATTCAATGACTTTAAACATTTTACAGCATCTGGTGGATAAACTGTAATTCTGATGGTTGAAAAAATAAATTGAAACACGTGTGTCGCAGCCTCTGGCGGGTTCTGTGGGTCAGAGGGTTCATCTGTCAGAGCTGAAACCAAACCCACCTGCCGCTGTGTCCTTTGTGTGCAGTGAATGTCCCGGCCACGGTGGTGGAGGCCATGACCAGGCAGGAGTCCCTCCAACCGTTCAGCAAGAACGGCAAGCCCTCCTCCTCCTCCGCCTCTGCCTCTTCCATCATGCGCTCCATGGTCTTCCCCCAGTCCCCCTGTGCCAGGAGTTTCTCCATGTTGGACAAGGTGGGCGTGGGTGTCCAGTCAGACTCCACCTTCAGCCAGCTAGGGTCAAAGAACCAGCGAGTCCTGGCGAGCCCGACCTCCACCAGCCAGCTGAGCAGCGAGTTCAGCGACTGGCACCTGTGGAAGTGCGGCCAGTGCTTCAAGACCTTCACCCAGAGGATCCTGCTGCAGATGCATGTCTGTCCACAGAACCCGGACAGGTGAGACGCGCCGACACGCATGCGTCCCATGGGGCCTTGTTTTCTTCATTTATGTGAAAACAGAATAGCAGGAAGTTCTGTGCGCTCCTGATGGAGGAGGTGATGAGAAATTCTTAATGGAACGTAAACAAAAATGTCTAATTCATCGTTCTGTTGCTTCAGTAAGCGCAGAGGGTTTCTCATTGGCTGCGTGGCTCCTCCACATGATGTCATCAGGGTGCAGCGACCTGTTCTCAATAACATTCTCAAAAATGATTTCACTCTCAGGGGAGGCAGTTGGTGTTCCAGTCTGGAATCATTCAAACATTTCTAAAAAATTTCAGTACTAAAAACATGAGTCATCAGAGAATCTCAGTGAGAGCAGATCACTTCTCCTGCAGATTCCCTGTGATGATGTCATCCCTCAGGACCAGAATCCTTGTAGAAAATCGCAGATTTCCCCGCAGTAGTGTCTGACTGCTCAGAACCGGCTCTGCAGTTCTGCCAGGCTGGACCCAGGAGGCGGACGACCTCCAGGGAGGGAGGGACCCTGCTGGTCGCTAATGTTATGTAGCCGATTCCCTCAGCCAGGATGGTGAGGCTCTGCAGGTTGGCAGTGAATGAAGTTGTCTAGTGAGTAAGACGACAGTAAGATGAACTGTGGCCGGCAGCGTCGAGATGCGGCGCGTCGATGAGTCCAGAGACGAGTCTATGTTTTATCAACAAATATTACTGAAATCACATTAGAAAACTGCAAATGTGGAGTCTGTATTGTTTTGTATAAGAAACAGAATATGCCCCTGCAAGGCAACAGAAAGGTCTGGGCAGGTTTCGTTAGCATTCGTTAGCACTAGCCTCGTAGACTGTTAGCTTGTTTGTGGTAGCGCGTGATCCACAATCTAGCTTCTAACATCTGCGGCAATATTGTATCTTTAACATATTCGCGGCAAATAAAGGCCTTGACGTGAGTTAATGGACGTACATACCTGGAAACGATGCTCTTACATTCAGGAATTCAGACACGTCAGGTGCTGATCATGTCGTTTTCTCTTGCAACTGGTTTGTACCCAATATCCCACATGACAAGGTTATATGGGACTTTTGTCACCAGTCGTTCACATAGTTTCTTACAAAGCTGCTGCTGCTGCTTCAGATCTCCGCGAGACGACTCAATCAGTAATGAAGCTGATAAAAGTGATAATTCACCCAAAAAATGCCGTGTGACTCACTAATAGGAGTCTTGACCTTGCAAACATGTATATGACCGCAGATTGCAGAAAGAGCCGGCCATGCATTCCGAGCTTTAAACTAATTTGCTGTGAATGCATAACCGATCATCTATCTGGGTTAGGAGACCTGGATTAACCCATGCGAGCTGGAGAGTTAGTGAACAGCTGTTTTTGGACGGTTAAACGTCTGTTAGCCGTCAGCCTCCATTAGCTTCAAGCTAAATATACGTGGCTGGCTCTTCCTGCATTCTGGAGTCATGAGAAGTAATGCAGAAGGGAAAAAAACTTGTTGGTGAGCGGAAGACGCCTGTTAGTGAGTACTTTGAAGGCACAATAACAATTTTTGTGTTAGTATCAATGTTAGAAAATGCAAAATGTAAAATTCTCAGTCAGTACTCTAACTTGGTGCTGTAGATATTTTGCAAGTCTAAAATCACAATAAAAATATTACCTAGTAAAGCAGAGATAGTTGTATGGATTAAACATCCAAATTATGAGTTTATTAATAAAAGTTTCTGCAGTGTTTCAGATGTTTCGCAGTATTTCACGACCGTCTCATCTTTGCACTAATTTTGTGTGACAGAATGTGTGTTTGTGTTCACAGCCAAGAGTGTGTTGAGTGTGTAACATCTGCCAACTTAATTATACGCGACATGGAGGGAGGACAGAGCGATGAAGACGAGGTGTGTGTGTGTGTGTGTGTGTGTGTGTGTGTGTGTGTGTGTGTGTGTTGTGGAGGATGTATTGGAAAATTTTTGCTTAGCTTTATTTTTTGTGGGGAGAGTCAGAGCGGCAAATAAATCAGCACTGAGCGTCAGTGAGAAATACCTCGCCTTACGGTGACGGGGCCAGGAAAACAGATGCCACTTATTCAATAAACTAATACTCATAGGGAAGAAAAATGTTGGCTGGATATGGCGGGAGGAGGAGGGTCGATGTGGAGCTGCCTGTCAATAGGAAGGTTTTATGGGACGGAGGAGCAGATAAAATTCAGCTGAACAAGCCAAACGGTCCTGAGCTCTAAGGACGTACTCTAGTGGACTGGAGTTGGACCAGTGTTCCCATCACAGCGCCGCCCCACCCCGCACAACCACCAAATGCATCACAGGATCTACACCTCGTATCAAAAAATGATTAAGTTTTGGGATGCGCTAACAGTTTGGTTACAGTCTGCTGAGGTTTCTGGGCAGCAACTGGGATCAAACACACGGACCAGTGTCCTACGAGGTCACAGACGGCAACAGGACACCAATATCAGGCTCCTACTGCAACGGCTGCCTCCATCGAATCCGGGTCGTCCAACCATACGTTCAGCAAAGTCGCGGTAGCCTGTGTGCGCCACTTCAGCAGGTGTCAGACCTCTGCAGGGAGGCCACCAGAGACGTGACCCCTAGCCGGACCCCCATGTGGAGGAGCCCAGAGATAGGTGAAGCACTGGAGTGAGGGGGGCCCTGGATTGGAGAAGTGCGGCAGAGGTACATGGGCAAGGAAGAGGGCAGTGAGACGAGGCGCCATGGTTGAATATGCACACTAATCATCTGATCTAGCGTTGTGTGGTCATGCAGCCACTAGAGGGCATTGGTTTCCACGACCTTTGCAGATGTCAAGGCACACGTTTTCATTTGATGTCTTTGAATAGATTTTTCTAGGAACTACTTTCCTAACTGGGCGCAGGGATTTGACGCAGCACCTCCAAAGCTCCACTGGAACTTGGGTCAACAGAACCAAACATTTGTTGAGGACTAGAAGAGAGACTGCTGCTACTGATGATGATGAGGAGGAGGATTCCTGCTGGACACACCAGCATCCTGGACCTGAGCTAGCGGATGCTAACACTTCCCACCCACCACCAGCCATTGGGCTAAGCTAACTAGCCTGGACCAAAGCTAGCTGATGCTAACACTTCCCACCCACTACCAGCCATTGGGCTAAGCTAACTAGCCTGGACCGAAGCTAGCTGATGCTAACACTTCCCACCCACTACCAGCCATTGGGCTAAGCTAACTAGCCTGGACGAGAGCTAGCTGATGCTGACACTTCCCACCCACTACCAGCCATTGGGCTAAGCTAACTAGCCTGGACCAGAGCTAGCTGATGCTGACACTTCCCACCCACTACCAGCCACTGAGCTAACTAATTAGCACCCTAGGAAATGGTCTCTGTCTTCTTGCCAGACTTTGGGGACGATGGACAATAAGTTCCCTAAAAGTTGTAAGAAGAAAAACCTTTAGATTTTAGCACCAATAGGATTTCTAGGACTGTGTGAAATCCTGGAGGTCTGAGATGGAGCCTAACAAAGACTCTTTGATGAGTTGACCAAAGTGGCAGGTTTCAGTCTTACTTGGTCGATATGGGAATAAAGGAAACTTCCAGTCGTCTCTCTGTTCCTGTCTGAACGCCCCCCCCCCCCACCCCTCATACATATTTATTGATGTTTAGTTGATGGGAACATTTGGAGCTGAAGACTGATGGCTCCCTCTATCAGCTTTGAAAAAAGAGAGCAGCCCACGCCTCCTCTCAGCTCCGTCTCTTTCACGCTTGCCTTTTTCCCGCTAAACGGTTTCTTTTTCTCAACTGTTTCTTCTTCTGTGTCATTTTTTTCCCGTCCATGTCATTTCAACAGAATCCATCATCGGAGGGCCAGTTTGTTTATGTCGACGAGGGCTGGGATCCAGTTGTATCAGGATGCAGGACACAGCTTCGGCTCTGCGATGAGAGATGAATCAGAGGGGAAAACCTGAACTGAACACGAAACGTATTGCTGCTTAAAGGTTTGACGTGTCGTGAAAACAATGCCGTCTAAACCACAGCAATGAGCAGCAGGAGTAACCCCTCCCTCCGTGATTGACGTGTTTACTGCACTCGTGTTTAAAAGAGTCAACTTACTTTTTTGAAAATGGGCTCTTCTGGACTTTGATCTCTGGTCATGTGGCTCTCAAAGCAGCAGACGTCGGAACGTTTACAGAAACCGACGCCGCCTCCGCTGAGGCATTAAATGATAATTTGTCTTTTTTTATTGTCATCTAGCAAAGCCAATGATGGGTTCTTAAACATAGAACATGTGGTGTTAATCATGTGCGGTGCTTGTTACAGCCTGGACTGCTGTGCGGTTCTACACAACAGCGAGTTGATTGGTTACATTTAAGATTTGGCGTGACACAACCTATCGACACGTGATTCTGTTGTGGTGTGTCATGACCAGCTTGTGTTCTCATGATGTTAGTCAAAAGGCAAGATCAGGAGCCTAGAACATGGAGGAGGAAATGTTGCCCCGCCCCCTGCCTCGCTGCCGGTTGTGACCTGTATGTAGTCATGACCACCCAAATATGGGAAGTCAGATGACATCAATTTAGTGCCACAAAGATCCAGAAAGATCTGTATACGGATGTGGAGGGAGCATGGAGACCCTGTGTTTGAAGCTCCTGAGGGGAGGCAGCGTTTTGGCGGTCAGTTCTGTTTCGGGATTGTTTGACCAGATCTGGGGGTTGGCGTCATATTTTCATCAAAACACTGCTAATTGAATCAAAACCAGCATCTTTTCCTCACCTGCCTGAGGGTAACTGGACAGAGTTACGAGTGTGGCGTCAGAGGGTCAGAACCAACAGCTGGTGTAGCTGCTCGGGCTCAGTCTGAACATCCCTGCGGATCAACGTCCAGCCCCCAACACTCAGCGGTGAGGTTCTAGGAGGGTTCCCCGGTTCACCCTGGGGGGAGTTTGATGAAAACTGGCATTGAGTACATCTGAACTTGATCCTGAGTTGTACCTACTGAAGTCTGAGTCCCTGTGTCCCCGTGTGCCACACGTGTCCAGACATCTTTTGGTGTGCAGATGAAGCTACAACACTGACATTTTCATGATGATTCTCTCTTTAGATGGATCGACAGAATTAATGAATCCATAAACACAGTCAGTGGCTGTTAAACACCAACCACTTAATATGTCCACTTTTCTTCTAAGACCACCAGTGCCAGCTGGTAAAATATACTTCCCATAATCCTCAACCTGTCTCTGATGGTGTGATATCGTCTGGGTTTTTGGTCTGGGCTCATTTGGGGAGCGCGACTGGCTGACGAGGGGACATTATGAGCTTTAGGATGCTCAATATAGTCAAAGAGGCAGAGAGGAACGAACCAAGGGATAGAAAGATGGAGGGGTGGAACAATAACATTTTGCTTGTGATTTTGTGTGTGTGTGTGTGTGTGTGTGTGTGTGTGTGTGTGTGTGTGTTGACAGTACGAGTGTGTCTGAGAGTGTGTGTTCAGAGGGCCATTGATTGTGTATTGACGAGGCGGGAACCGTGATTTATAGCTGCTGGTCTGGGGGGAATAATGTCTTCATACGAGGCGGACAGAGGAGTCGTCCTCACCGCGCAGATAGAAGTCCATATGGATTAGAGCAACTCTATAAGGGTCAATCAACACACTCGACTCTGCCTCGCTGCACACTGCAAACACACACACACACTAACACACACACACACACACACTAACACATAGGCCAAAACCAACGTTGTAGCTCAGGATACAAAAACATCTACCTGACAAGAGTGTGTTCGACCTCCTAAAAACTGCAAAAATAAACATTTCTTGCAATCCAGTCAGCTATATCATGGAGGCTCTTATTTTGAAATGTCTCTCTTTGTCTGGGGTTGGACATTTGCAGCATTCGTCTGGCGGTGCAGACCACAAATCTGCTCTTCACTAGTTTCCAACTCTACAACAACCAAAACCTGCCGCTCCGCTCGCTCCTGACCACCGTCTTGACCTCTGACTGTCCTTGCTGGAGTGAAAACATGTGTCTAGAGAGACGTCGTTCCCGTGAAGTCCTCATAACTCATTCTGTGCAGATCGGACCGCCATGCAGTTTGGGTCACACACTCGTTCTGCCTCTGTCATCAGTCCATGTGTTAAAGGTGCCGATGTTGAAGGCGACTCTGTTGGCGTTACCTCTCGCTGTGTTGAAAGGCGACACAGGGTTTATTGTCCTGGACAGATTTTCACACACATGTTGAAAATGACGATCTCTCTCTCTCTCTCACACACACACACACACACACACACACACACACACACACACACACACACACACACACAGGCAAGGCCAACAGGCCCAATTCTCATCGCCTGTCCAAACCAAGTATTATTGGTTTGTCTGTGAACCGAGTCCAAATCTCTTTGCTGTTTTCGTTAGCCCGTTGTAACGTTAGCGATGTTGACTTGGAGCATATTTGAGTGTCTGTGCTGTCAACACACTGAAGGCTGTGGTGTCGGTCCAGGTGAAGCGGGTCATTGAAGTCCTTGGACTGGGCTGAGCTATGCGGCCTTTATTGATTCTGCTGATCAGTCTTTTTCTTAATCAATTTTCTAATTTGATTCCCGATCAACTACTCATAACAAAGTAGGTCTGTGGAGGTTTTTGGTGTTTCAGTTCTACCCAGACTGAGCGACTACTTCGGTTCTGGCTGAAACCAACCCTCACTCTGTGTTGGTGAGAAAACCTGTAGAACATTTTCCTCTCAGCTGGCAGGAAGTTGGCATGTCACTATCACGTGTCACATTGATGTGTCCTGAAAAAAGGAGACGTTGAACCACAGTCGAGAGTGACCATGAATGACCACAACCATCACGTCTCCTCCATGTGTGTTGAGTTAATGTTTGCTCACTCTAGCCAGTGAGCTAACGGTATGTAGCCAATGTGCAGTACCTGATAAGACTGAATCACAAACTTTGCAGTTAGAAGCTCAACAAAGCAAATAACGTTAGCCGAGTCAATACGAGGGAAGTGTTTTAGTTTGTTTATTTGGTGTTTTTGCTCGCATTTGTCTCACTTACGTAGGCTGACCAAATGTCCTGTTTTTCCGGGACGTGTCCTGTGTCTTACAATTTTCTATCCATACAGAGGAGGCGTACTTCAAATGTATTGAAATCATAAGGTATCTTTGAGTGTCCTGGTTTTTGTTAATCAAACCATGGTCACCCTGCAGTTACGTGAATTTCTTAAAAGAGGTTGGAATGGCGAATCAGAATTTTTACATCAATGTGAAACACTTCACTATCTTTGCTGATGTTGAATGTTACTGAAGGGTTCATTCGTTATCTTTCATTGAGCTCTACTTATTATAAACTTTTTTTAAATTCATAGAGACAAACAATTTAATAACTTTTTTTACATCAGTACAAATAAATATCTAGGGGTGTTTATAACATTAAGAAAGGGAACTGATTTGGGAACTGAGAGCATATTAAAGAAAACGAATTGAACTGCAATCAAAAACACAACACTGGGCCTTTGTGTTGGGTGTGTGTGCACTGGATTGTGTGTAGACATTACTTATGCACTGCATATTTGCATGTGGTTGTGTGTTCAGTGTTTTTTCCTGTGTGTGTGTGTGTGTGTGTGTGTGTGTGTGTGATGGAGGTGTTCATGCTTCACCTCCTTCTCCTCCTTCTCCTCTCTCCACTGTAATAAACAATAACCGGGCATTAATCTCGCCGCCTGCTGCCTTAATAAATAATATCCACACATTCATCAACTTAAACTATTCACAATCAATGCAGCTCTTCATAGAAAAGCCACCTAATAAATAGTGGCGCTGCCCGCTGAGGCGTGAACTTATAGACCGCCGGCTGATAAATGAAGCCCCCCCCATGGCGAGACGCCTTTTATGTGGAAAACTGCAAGTGAGAATTTTTCGATTTTATATTACACTATTTTACTCTTATTACATTCTTGTGTATGTGTGTGTGTGTGTGTGCGTGCGTGCATGCGCGCGCGCGCGTGTGTGTGTGTGTGTGTGATTTATCGGTGCGGTGAAGATGTTGCTCTATTTGTTTTCTTCTCGTTCTGGACTGTTTAGCTATTTGTAAGCTACTGATGTCAGACGTTTGTCTTATTGGTTTCAGAATATGAACCGCTTAATTTTCTGAGCTGCACTCAGGAATTTGTCCCAGTTACTGCACAGGTACTGCAACAACTGTAACTTAGAAAGTACAAATACATGGCAGCCAGGTGGTGAGTGAATGGTTTCTTACACACACAGAAAATACTCACACACACACACACACACACACACACACACACACACAAACACACACACACAAGGATCCTCTGAGAGGCACTCTCCATATGTAATGACAGACTTTCTCTAGAAGTTGGCGTGCTCCTTTAAACTGGGGTTAGCGCCCCTGCTAATCACGAGATTCCAGTGTCTTCAGCGAGTCATTAACGTGACGGACAGCAGCTAATCCCCTCCGAGCGCGTCTGCTGGGGGCTCATCGATAAACACCGTTGAGTGTTTGAGGGAGGAGATCCGCTCCTGCTCAAGTGTGTTAATAAGAGTGGCAGGAGAGTCAACAGACTACAGGAGATTGGAGCTGGACAGGCTTTTAATGTGAACGTCTTAGTTTCACGATGCTGAAAGACACGGGATTTGTATTTAGTTCTTTTAGACACAGGACTTAGAGGTGTGTGTGGGTGCGTGTGTGTGTGAGGGAGAGATTAGATCTGCTGCTGCTGGTTGGTTGTTACACACAATCTCTTCATATCTATCACTTTTTACTTGTTCTGTTACTGTCTCTATCTCACCCTCTCCAAACACACACACACACACACACACACACACACACACACACACACACACACACACACAGTGTGATAGATGGTCCAGTCATGATCGAGGTCTGCATTGTTGATGAGGGTCACGCTGCCATGGTTACCAGAGCAGTGTCCGACTCCTCTCACCCTTTGTGTGTGTGTGTGTGTGTGTGTGTGTGTGTGTGTGTGTGTGTGTGTGTGTGTGTGTGTGTGTGTGTGTGTGTGAGATGCTGTGGCCGCTCCTCTCATCCTTCTCAGTCTGTCTCTTCCTGTGTGTGTTGTGGGTGCAGTACTAACACACTGGAGCCTCTATGTATCACACAGCAGTAAAATCTGCAACATTTGCAGTTGACGGAGCAGTACTCAGAAGTACAGGGTGAGTTCTGTGCAGTACTGAGGGAATGTCGTGCAGGTACCTTCAGGTGTGCTGTGTGTCTCCTGCAGGCCGTACCAGTGTGGTCACTGCTCGCTGTCCTTCTCTCAGCCGTCGGAGCTGCGCAACCACGTGGTCACTCACTCCAGCGACCGGCCCTTCAAATGTGGGTACTGCGGCCGAGCGTTCGCCGGCGCCACCACGCTCAACAACCACATCCGCACGCACACCGGGGAGAAGCCGTTCAAGTAAGTAACAGTGAGTACCCCCCAACCCATACACCCCCCCCCCCCCCCCACTGCACTGATGACATAAACCTGACATCATCACTTTCACTGCTGTCAGCTGATCACATCAGCTTCTACCACAGTGACTGCTGACGGCTGGAGCTCATTCATCTCAGCCAATCAGATATTTTAAATCTCTGGTAGTTTTTTTTGTTGATGTGAGGTCATTTAGGATCCTGGAGACACAAAATCTGGTTCAACCAGAAGCTGGACATTGTTGGCAACACGTCACTTTGTCTTTATTCACTGACAACAACAACTTCTTCAATATGGGAAGGCTCCTTCTAGAACATCAGTCTGGGAACCTGCATTTTCATCCAGGTTCCCCCCTGGTCTTCCTCGGGTGTCCTGGTTTATCTTCTTGACTGAAATTTCACGTTTAAAGGTTTGAAATCCGTACAAGATCGCTCCTTGTCCTCCTCACCAGCAGGGGCAGCAGAAGCCAGGGCGTCCGAGTCCTCCGCTAATGTCAGAAACGACAAAGTTCCAACTCAAACAGTGTGAAGCAAATTATGGGCGTTCGTTGCATGCAGAGGCTCAAATGTGGTGTTGACGGATTTGAACTGAGATTCTCAGTTGCGTCCTGACCACGTGAAGCACCTCAGAAACGTCCTGGCTAGCAGGAGAGTTCAGGACCATTTTTGGCGACACGCCATCAGGAGCGGTTAGAGGACACGCAGACGTGGTTGGGGTGCCATCCCTCCCGTCTACGCCAGTTCAACTGAACGGGGACCAGAGTTCTGGTTTGGGGGTCGTCGCTCTGCTCCCACATTCCATTATTCATGATCTCTGCAGACATGGGAATATTTTTTCATGGGCTGTCAGGATGGCGGGTCTGACCTCTGACCTCTGCTCCTTCCACCAGCAGCCTCCTGCGATGGCGACCACGGAGGAGAAGCTCGGCTTCTCATTGGGAATCTCTGCGTCAGCTCGCCGCTCGTTGTAAATACCGAAGCAGCTCCATCACGGCTGTTAGCTTCCCGCTAATGAATCTCTGACTCCTCATTTCCATTTTTTCCTCCCTCATGGAGGACGGGTGTAATTAGAGAGGAAGCCGCACTGCAATTAGAGTTTCTGCTGTCACGCCGTCAGCAGTGGAGGACAATAAAGATCCCCCGGTGGACGTGGAGGTCAAATTCAGAGAGAGAGATGAGGGCGGCGGAGGGGAAGGTGATTAGAGGAAATAAAATCAAAATGAGGGATGTGGGAAACCTGAAGGAGACGTGTCAGGGGAAACCCGCAGGAACTATTTAACGTTCTTAATAAGCAATCAGAGGAATCTGAACTTGTCATCGATGAGGGCGAGAAGAATGGGCGCGGAACGGCGAGAGGAAGCTCTGGACGAACAAGAGATCACGGTGGAAAAAACCTGCTAGAAAGCCAACGTTCCTAATAAGCAATCGCAGGAAACCCCCGAACATTTTCATCAGCACTTCAGAGTCTCAGCGGAGGCCGAGCGGGACAAAGACAATCATGGACGGGCGTCAGAAATCTTTAGTGGATCGATGGCCTCGGGGACTATCTCCTGTTGGACGGCGCGGCGGATAGATTAAAGCTGCCACTGTCACTTTGTCAAGAACAAAACGCTCAACTTTATTTCCCGGCGAGGAAGCGGAGGCAGATTCAGTGAGGTCGGCAGCTTTCAGCCCGACTGGTGTCTCATGTGAATCAAAAGAAGAGCTGCAACTTCCTGTGCGGAGCTGGAGAGGAAGTTGAGAAGATGGCGATCAACAGAAGGTCTCAGTCACGGAGGACGAGGTTTGATCCTGAGGAGGACAACCAGGTACAGGATGGCTTGATTGACATGAGCATAGAGACTCTCAGTGAGGGGAGGAGGACCAGCAGAGGAGGACCAGCAGAGGAAGACCAGAAGAGGAGGACCAGCAGAGGAGGACCAGCAGAGGAAGACCAGAAGAGGAGGACCAGCAGAGGAAGACCAGAAGAGGAGGACCAGCAGAGGAGGACCAGAAGAGGAGGACCAGCAGAGGAGGACCAGCAGAGGAGGACCAGCAGAGGAAGACCAGAAGAGGAGGACCAGCAGAGGAAGACCAGAAGAGGAGGACCAGCAGAGGAGGACCAGAAGAGGAGGACCAGCAGAGGAAGACCAGTAGAGGAGGACCAGCAGAGGAGGACCAGCAGAGGAGGACCAGCAGGGCTGAAGCCCAGCAGAGGAGGACCAGCAGGGCTGAAGACCAGCAGAGGAGGACCAGCATAGGATGACTAGCAGGGCTGAAGACCAGTAGAGGAAGACCAGCAGAGGAGGACCAGCAGAGGAGGACCAGCAGGGCTGAAGCCCAGCAGAGGAGGACCAGCAGGGCTGAAGACCAGCAGAGGAGGACCAGCATAGGAGGACTAGCAGGGCTGAAGACCAGTAGAGGAAGACCAGCAGAGGAGGACCAGCAGAGGAGGACCAGCAGAGGAGGACCAGCAGAGGAAGACCAGAAGAGGAGGACCAGCAGAGGAAGACCAGAAGAGGACCAGCAGAGGAGGACCAGAAGAGGAGGACCAGCAGAGGAGGACCAGCAGAGGAAGACCAGAAGAGGAGGACCAGCAGAGGAAGACCAGAAGAGGAGGACCAGCAGAGGAGGACCAGCAGAGGAAGACCAGTAGAGGAGGACCAGCAGAGGAGGACCAGCAGAGGAGGACCAGCAGGGCTGAAGCCCAGCAGAGGAGGACCAGCAGGGCTGAAGACCAGCAGAGGAGGACCAGCATAGGAGGACTAGCAGGGCTGAAGACCAGTAGAGGAAGACCAGCAGAGGAGGACCAGCAGAGGAGGACCAGCAGAGGAGGACCAGCAGGGCTGAAGCCCAGCAGAGGAGGACCAGCAGGGCTGAAGACCAGCAGAGGAGGACCAGCATAGGAGGACTAGCAGGGCTGAAGACCAGTAGAGGAAGACCAGCAGAGGAGGACCAGCAGAGGAGGACCAGCAGAGGAAGACCAGCAGAGGAGGACCAGCAGAGGAAGACCAGCAGAGGAGGACCAGAAGAGGAGGACCAGCAGAGGAAGACCAGTAGAGGAGGACCAGCAGAGGAATACCAGCAGAGGAGGACCAGCAGAGGAGGACCAGCAGGGCTGAAGACCAGTAGAGGAAGACCAGCAGAGGAGGACCAGCAGAGGAGGACCAGCAGGGCTGAAGACCAGCAGAGGAAGATCAGAAGAGGAAGAGACAGGATCACCTGCACATGCAGGGTTCTAAATGTGGGCCAGAGGTTCTCCTCATGTTTTTCAGGTGCATCATGTCACTACTGGTGCAAAGCAGCCTGGGGGGTTCTGACCCAGTTTCTGTGCTTCCATCTTTTGCTCCGGTCTGGTTTTTAGACTCAATGTAGAATGAACGAGGTACTCAAACTCCAGAAACTGGTGTTGGTTCTCCAGGGGCCCAAGGTGCTGACAGACGTATTCCAGAGGTTCTCTGGTAGAACGTGTGCGTGGTCACCTTTTGGTTGACCCTCCTGGAACCACGCTGCCCCCTCCTGTTCTGGAGGGTCTCAAGCAGTAGCTCGTTGAAATGCTTCTATTGTACCTTTAATAGAGATTTCTCATCTGTCTGGTTCCATCGCTCCTTTGGCCGTGACGGAACTCGATCTGCTCCTGTCGGCGGCGGTGAGGCGAGGCGAGGTGATCAAAGCTGCATCTGCATCTCCCTGCTCGCGTCCTCGTGTCCGTCCTGCTGGATAAGTCGCAGTGACAGAGACGCTTCAGAGGAGCTTTGATGTCGGAGCTGCTGCGGTTTTGTAGATTTACAGAGGAGCGGAGCGGGAAGGTCCAGCTGGAGGGCGGGGCGGCCCGGCTCTCAGGTTCTGGGTTATTATCCTGCTGCTGAAAGAAAATGTACTAAACGAGAAGTGAAGAAGTCTTCCGTCGTGTGCAGACGCCTCCTGACGTCCTCTCTCACGTCGGCTGGTTTTAGCCTGACAAGCTGCTGAGGCCCATCGGAACCCGGTTCCTGTCTCATAGCCAATCCCTCCATCCTGTAAAACCAAGTAATGATGATGCACATTGATATCAGCACGTGGGGGCGGGGCCTCAATGACCAACGCACACTCACTAATGTCCTCCAGCTCTAGGATTTAGGGATTCTCAGGGTTCTAGGGTCAGAACCACTGGAACACATGACCCCAGGAACACAATGTATAGAGCTGGAGAACATAGAGCCAAACTAAGAAAGCCACCTTGGAACTGGGAGGCTGTTCCACGTCAAACTGACCCGAATAAAGATGAGATTCATGAGAACGACACATCTACAAATACATGACAGACGCCCACCTCCAGAGGCTTAGTCCCGCCCACACTTACCTGCGTTCCATCAAGGTCTCCACTGAGTGGAGCAAAGGTAGTTGTTCAGAAATTACTCTCACACACACACACACACACACACACCTCTTTATCTATCTAACAGCATGTTAGTCTTGTTTCAGGGCTGCTAAACCCAATAGCTCAACACGGTGCTGTCTTTGAAGACAGCCTCCCCGCCCACACACACACACACACACACACACACACACCTGACCCCCACCAGCTTAAAATAAAAGCTCCATCTCTTGTCTTCTCCTATTGAAAGTGACAGTGATGCTGCTCATCAGTGTGTGTGTGTGTGTGTGTGTGTGTGTGTGTGAGATGGGATTACCCTCCCCAGTCTGCTTGATAGATTATTGACAGGTAGAGTGCGCGCGTGTGTGTGTGTAATTTGTCAGTCAGGTTCTGAGGATCAGGGCAACAATTACAGCTTGCTGCTCCGCTGAGCCTCACACACACTTTACACTGTCACTGTGTATTAGAGTTAACAGCAGTGCGCACGCGTGTGTGTGTGTGTGTGTGTGTCTCAGGCTTCTGTCTTTGGATTTGTGTTCTTCAATGTCACTTTTTAGTTTTTAATGTTCTGAACATACGAATATTTCCAGTAACCGTTTTTTTGTGTGTGTGTGTTTGTGTGTTCAGGTGTGAGCGCTGCGACCGCAGCTTCACGCAGGCGACTCAGCTCAGCCGCCATCAGCGACTCCCCAACGAGTGCAAACCAGTGAATGAAAGCAGCGAGTCCATCGAGGTGGACTAACCTTTGAGTGTGAACAGACTCGGACCTGGTCCACGCTGAGGCGGCCATCTTGAACCTTCACACACACTCACCTGGACATTGTCCTGACTCATCTGAAGATGGCGACCCCCAAGACCTGTGCCTGTGGACACGGTCACATGATCTGGTCATCTTCTCCTTTAATCTCAGCTACATTTGAAAACCCATCTTTGTCTTGGCTCCACCCACACTGCAGCTGAATATTCTGGTCGCCACAGTGACCACTGCTGCTCCGGCCCTCTCTGACGCCATTCATCCACGGTGGTGCAGGTCAATGGACGCCGTGTTGTTTTTACTCATCAGTCGTTTTACTGAACAGGAAAAACACCAAACGCTCGTCGTCCCGTCACGCCTGCAGGACGGCGAGTTAACACAGCGGTCCAATTAAACCGAGACGCAGGTCTCTGGAGAACCGGGGACATGGAGCCCACGCCGTCGTCTGTGGGAGAAACACTCGGAATTCCCTCGATATGACAGCGACAACACCGGAGAAAGTCTGTGTTCACGTCCACTTGGAGCTCCTGAGCTTCCTCTGCTGATGAAGTAAAAGTACGTGAGCTCGGTACTACGGGGAGATGTACTCGGTATGGCTGAGAGTTTTACTTCGTCTGTTATATTCATGACATGAGGAGGCCATGTCCCCGAGTCGGAACCAACAAATATGTCACTCAGCAACATCCACAGCACAAATCACAGTCTGTTCCGTTTGTCACATGACTTCAGGATGTTCAACAGTCTGGCCCCGCCCACCTCCCCTGCAGCGTGTTCAGCTTCAGTGTGGATGGAGCGCCGCGCTCAGCTTGAGCGCGCTGGTGTGAACGAGGTCCGAGTCGGCAGTCGTGGAACTGATTCAGCCAAACCAAAGATCTCCCATCTCCAGGGGAGAGGAGCCGTCAGACGGACCCGCCTGGCCTCCCTCCCCGGACCAGGATGTTTACCGGAGACTTCTGGGATTCCGTTTCCCTCCAAAGAAAAACTTGTTCCTGAAACCGGGACAAACATGAAATACCAAAAAACCCAGACGTGGCGGTCCGTCTGTAGCTTTAAGTCTCGGTTTCTGGTTTTGTTCTTTTTGCAGCAGTGAAGCCAAAGGAGGCATGACCAAAGCAAACGTCAACGAATGCACAACGACGACGTGTCCCACGGCGGCGGCGGCGGCACGCGTGCTGAACTACAGCAGAAGAAGACTGTAAAAAAAAAAAGATGAGAATTGCTATTTATCGTCCTGCTCATATCATGCTTCCCGCACTTTTGTTTTGAGATGTTGATTATTTAATTTGTGCAGCTCTGACGTTCCGGAGCACGGCGATGAGGTCACGAACGTGAAGAATCTGAGCGATCAGGTGTGGCGGCGCGTCCGGGGCGGTCGAACGTTTCTCTCATGTTGAGTTTTCATGGTTTCAGAAGACATTTGATCATCATGACATCTGTCGTCCAGCTGAAGGGCACGGCGCCACCCCCATCCGCCTCAGACGTGTAAATAGTCTCATAACGATGTTTTGTATTGATGTGAGTGAGGGTCAAAGGTCAAAGCACAGTTATTACATGAACACCAAAAAGGTTTTTGTGCCTGAGAGTTAAAAAGCTTTAATTCTGATCTGAAAACTGACGGTTCCAAAGATCCAAATCTGTCGACTTGAATCACACGAGGTGATGAGGTCACGGGTCGACCAGCGCCGATCAGCAGAACTCCCAAGATTCTCTTTTCTTGTTGATCTTCATCCACTCGTGACGAATCTACCCAATAAGTTGATCAGCATGAAAGGTTTAGATTTGATCAGGATAACCAAGATGACAAATTCATTTTTGTGACATCATGCAGGTTTTTCTGTCGTCCACGGTGACGCCAACAGGTCACGCACACTTTGATTCTTTGATCTGACGGAACGCTGACGGACCAGTTTGTTCATCAAAGTCCAGATTCCAGGCTGTACATAGAAGAGCTTCTCCACCAGGGTTTGATGGGACTCAAACACATGTGGTTCACTTCCTGTTCACACCCGACCATGAAGTTGATCTGGATAAGAGTCGCAGAGTTCAGCTGCCAAAACGCTCGGTGAGACACTCGAGTCGCTCACGTGTTCACCAAGCAGGTTGAAAGCCACTTTTAGCAAAACTCTGCTGTCCATCGTCTCCAGGGAGAGGACAGAGCCCCTCCTCTAGGAGGCAGGGACCCAGGCTAGTTAGCTTAGCCCAATGGCTGGTGGTGGGTGGGAAGTGTAAGCATCAGCTAGCTTCAGCTAAGCAACAGTTTAGCCCACTACCAGTCACTGGGCTAAGCTAACTAGCCTGGACCTGAGCTAGCTGATGCTAACACTTCCCACCCACCACCAGCCATTGGGCTAAGCTAACTAGCCTGGACCAGAGCTAGCTGACGCAAACCCTTCCCACCCACTACCAGTCACTGGGCTAAGCTAACTAGCCTGGGTCTCAGGTCCCTGAGGAAGGGCTCTGTCTTCTAGTCTTACTGGAGATGATGGACAATAAAGAGTTTCCCCAAAAGTGGGCGTGTCCCTTTAATGAATAAGGATGTGCAGTAGATGTCAGGGGCGGAGTTACCACGAGTTGGGCTAAAGTGGTGTAAGAGCATTTCACGAGTGAAGCCCAGTGACAGAAGTTGTGGTTTGTAACAGCAAACAACCATTTGAGTGACATCATTGACATGAGCGCTCTCTCATTAACCCTCGAGGTCTCAGGTTGCCTGAGCAGAAAGTGAACCCGCTCATCCTGATGATGATGATGATGATGATGATGTGTCTGAGACGTCGTGTCAGACTCTTCGGTCCACTTTGTCTCGGTCATGTTTGCATGGTTCTCCTTCTCCCTCTTTTTTTAACTGAATGAGAAATTCAAAAACCAAAAAAGTCAAAGTTCCAAAGGAAATAAAGCTGAAGTCCAGTTTGATTCTTATACCAGTAACGGCGCCTGCCTGTCATTTATTTCTGCTGTCTTTTATTAAATTAACACTGCCGTTTCCCTCCTGCTTCACTTCTTAGTGACTCCAGAATTCAGGAAGAGCCAGGCACGTATGGTTAGCTTGAAGCTAACGGCGCCTGACGGCTAACAGCAGCTAAACCAAACTAAACGTCACACACAGATCACTTCCAGTTACAAATGGATTTGTAGTTCAACAGTTTTTTCAGAGCTGTGTTTACTTCCTGATCATAATCTGACCTTGCTGTTGCCTAGCAACACAAACAGACTGATTTTATTCCCCCTAGGATTCGGGCGGAGCTTTGGGGCATCAATCAGTGTGGGAACGACATCCAGACCCGAGGCTGGGAACTCCTGTGTGTCCTGCAGGAAGCAAACGTGAAGGAGTCGAGAGATTAGATCAGATTAGGAGATTACGGCGTTTAATTAGAAGCAGTTCCAATGAAAGAAGAAAAACAAACAGCTGGTAAAGAGTTTTAGGTGTTGGGGGGGGCGGCACATCTATGACTTTTACAGCAAAGTTTGTCAGGAACCAGAAAACAAAGATGTCTGACGGGAAGTGGAAAAGGTCTCCAGGATTGCGGCCATCGTCAAAGACCGACGAGCAACGAACAGAAGGGACAGAACTTTGAATGAATTAACTTGGGAGAGCGTTGATGATTCCACGACTCCGGCGGTGGCTGATGGACGACCAGGTAGCTGGAGACAATCGTGTGGAGCTGAAGTATCGATCTGATTGATTCCTGATGTCGATGCCACGTGTTTCCTGTCGCCTGGTGATCAGCGACGTCAGAAGACAGAATTCGACCCGTCTGTGTTTGGTTCTCCCCCAGAACCCAAGAACCCAGTTGCATCTCTGAGCTAAATTTAGCTTCCCGTTAGCGTGTTAACCCACGAGAGAGACGAGGCCTCTGATTGGCTGTAATTAAATCAACGAGAATCCTCAACCACTCACATTTGAAAACAAATACCACTGCGTGTGTGTGTGTGTGTGTGTGTGTGTGTGTGTGTGTGTGTGTGTTCAGTGATGGTAATGGTTTTCTTTTGTTGGAATTTCCTGTCAGGAGGGAAAACGTTGAGCAGACGAGAGGTCGCACTTTCAAAATCAATTAGAGATGAAGCTTTGGAAGTTTTTAGCCTTAATTGGAAACATGTTGGTGGAGAAAAGTTTCACTGTGAGAAAACCTGTGCTGACATTCATAAAGCGTGTGTGTGTGTGTGTGTGTGTGTGTGTGTGTCAACTCCAGGGTCGGAGGATACCGTGCTAACTATTGTGGGTTCCTGCACTCTGTCTTATGTCAAATTCAAGCACCTTTAAGCACTTTCAAGGTAGACTTTCAGGCTTTTCCAGCACCTGACAGTGAAAAACAAACCCATTCAATACTAAACCTGTGCAACCCTGAGATCATGTGATCGACGGTCATACGTGCTTCTCGTTCAACATTTACAGGCATGTCTGACTGCAGACCGCCAACACGGAGGCTTCATCGGCTCAACCCGATTCTAACACAATGTGCACGAGCTTGTGACCGAGGAGCTCTGGGAGTTTCCTGTGAGGTCAAAGGTTCAAAGGTCTTCTGATAGGCTCCGCCCACACCACCGGCCTGTGTGGTCTCTGCAGCTAATAAACGATTCTGCCTTGTGAGAAACTGATGAAATCAGAGCAGGAAATGAAACGAGCGCGTTCCAGGACAGCTGAGCTGAATGCCGTCAGGCGCCGTTAGCTTCAAGCTAAACATACATGGCTGGATCTTCCTGCATTCTGGAGTCTCAGGGAGTTCAGGAGGGAGTCACTGAAGGCAAATTAGGGTAAGCAGGCGAAGGATCAGTTTCATGTTCCAGGTCCATGACATCATCATCTGACTGGAGCGGTTTAGTCTCCTCACCTCATGGACCGAGTGTCACACTTCACCTTCTGCTAACAGCTTCGCTCTCCATGAACCTGATGGTATCAGTAGAATAATCCAGCTGTTCCGTGTTCCCGCTGCGGTTCCCCGTCAGTTATCAGTCAAAACAAGTTTTACAAGCCAGAACGTCAGATAAAAACACGCCGCTGATAAGAAACTGGAGCAGAATTCCTCTCCGCACTTTTTCTTGTGTTATCTTTGTCTCGTCCTGGACAGCAGACGGATGAGTGGAGAACATCTGCTCGCCGTCACACACACACACACACACACACACACACACACACACACACGCACACACACACACACGTGTGCTCCAGTGGACAACAAATGCATGGGTGATCAATGACAGCCTCTGAGGGTCCGAGGGAACGCCTGCGCTCACCTCTTCTTCTACTGACGAAGTTTTAAAAAGGTGCGAAGAATTTAGAGTATTTTTGTGCTTTAAAAAATTTTAAACTTACGTTTTATTTTGTTCATGTTGTACTTGATATCATCACAAATACTAATAAGCCTGGTACAATAACAAGCAGGCGCTTATTAGTTTTGTCGACTTCTATTGAGAACACGAGAAAACGTGGTCCCACTGAAGCAGAACCTCATTTTAGTATCAGGAGAAGAAAAAGGAACTTTGTTGAGATGTTTCAAATTAGACATCAAGTGAATGGTCATGTGACAGAAGTCACATGAAGCAGCTGAGGTCATCAGAGATTCTCCAGCTCCACTCTGGTTCCTGGCGGCAGGCACCAGGCTCCTGGACCGCCACATCACGTGACCTCATCTCAAACACACAAACCTTAGAAACCCGCATTCAAAATAACTCACGCTTTTCCTGGAGAGAAATTATGACACACACACTCTGATCAATGCTGTGTGTGTGTGTGCACCTGGGAGGCCGATGGAGCAGCGGCGCCACCTGCTGTCAGTCACTAAAATCTCATCAACCTGCAGCACAAACACCCCCACCACCACAAGTCAGAGCGCTGGGTGAAGCTCCGCCTCTCTGATCACGCAGCTTTGACTTCTTTGACACTTCATCTCTGATAATCGATGGTTGCATTGATTTGCTTCATGTCACGGAATTAAGACTGATTTTAGTACAGCAGGACAGCACGAGTACCACTGAGTATTAGTACCACTGAGTATTAGTGAGTACCACTGAGTATTAGTGAGTACCACTGAGTATTAGTACCACTGAGTATTAGTACCACTGAGTATTAGTGAGTACCACTGAGTATTAGTACCACTGAGTATTAGTGAGTACCACTGAGTATTAGTACCACTGAGTATTAGTGAGTACCACTGAGTATTAGTACCACTGAGTATTAGTGAGTACCACTGAGTATTAGTGAGTACCACTGAGTATTAGTACCACTGAGTATTAGTGAGTACCACTGAGTATTAGTGAGTACCACTGAGTATTAGTGAGTACCACTGAGTATGAGTACCACTAAGTATTAGTGAGTACCACTTAGTATTAGTACCACTGAGTATTAGTGAGTACCACTGAGTATTAGTACCACTGAGTATTAGTGAGTACCACTGAGTATTAGTACCACTGAGTATTAGTACCACTGAGTATTAGTACCACTGAGTATTAGTGAGTACCACTGAGTATTAGTACCGCTGAGTATTAGTTAGTACCGCTGAGTATTAGTGAGTACCACTGAGTATTAGTACCACTGAGTATTAGTGAGTACCACTGAGTATTAGTGAGTACCACTGAGTATTAGTGAGTACCACTGAGTGTGAGTACCACTGAGTATTAGTGAGTACCACTGAGTATTAGTACCACTGAGTATTAGTGAGTACCACTGAGTATTAGTACCACTGAGTATTAGTGAGTACCACTGAGTATTAGTGAGTACCACTGAGTATGAGTACCACTGAGTATTAGTGAGTACCACTTAGTATTAGTACCACTGAGTATTAGTGAGTACCACTGAGTATTAGTACCACTGAGTATTAGTACCACTGAGTATTAGTGAGTACCACTGAGTATTAGTACCACTGAGTATTAGTACCACTGAGTATTAGTGAGTACCACTGAGTATTAGTACCACTGAGTATTAGTACCGCTGAGTATTAGTACCGCTGAGTATTAGTGAGTACCACTGAGTATTAGTACCGCTGAGTATTAGTGAGTACCACTGAGTATTAGTACCGCTGAGTATTAGTGAGTACCAGTGAGTATTAGTGAGTACCACTGAGTGTGAGTACCACTGAGTATTAGTGAGTACCACTGAGTATTAGTGAGTACCACTGAGTGTGAGTACCACTGAGTATTAGTGAGTACCACTGAGTGTGAGTACCACTGAGTATTAGTGAGTACCACTGAGTATTAGTACCACTGAGTATTAGTGAGTACCACTGAGTATTAGTACCACTGAGTATTAGTGAGTACCACTGAGTATTAGTGAGTACCACTGAGTATTAGTGAGTACCACTGAGTATGAGTGAGTACCACTGAGTATGAGTGAGTACCACTGAGTATGAGTGAGTACCACTGAGTATTAGTACCACTGAGTATGAGTGAGTACCACTGAGTATTAGTACCACTGAGTATGAGTGAGTACCACTGAGTATTAGTGAGTACCACTTAGTATTAGTACCACTGAGTATTAGTGAGTACCACTGAGTATTAGTGAGTACCACTGAGTATGAGTGAGTACCACTGAGTATTAGTGAGTACCACTGAGTATTAGTGAGTACCACTGAGTATGAGTACCACTGAGTATTAGTACCACTGAGTATTAGTGAGTACCACTGAGTATTAGTACCACTGTGTATTAGTGAGTACCACTGAGTATTAGTGAGTACCACTGAGTATTAGTACCACTGAGTATTAGTACCACTGAGTATTAGTGAGTACCACTGAGTATTAGTGAGTACCACTGAGTATGAGTACCACTGAGTATTAGTACCACTGAGTATTAGTGAGTACCACTGAGTATTAGTACCACTGTGTATTAGTGAGTACCACTGAGTATTAGTGAGTACCACTGAGTATTAGTACCACTGAGTATTAGTACCACTGAGTATTAGTGAGTACCACTGAGTATTAGTGAGTACCACTGAGTATGAGTACCACTGAGTATGAGTACCACTGAGTATTAGTGAGTACCACTGAGTATTAGTACCACTGAGTATTAGTGAGTACCTCTGAGTATTAGTACCACTGAGTATTAGTGAGTACCACTGAGTATGAGTACCACTGAGTATGAGTACCACTGAGTATTAGTACCACTGAGTATTAGTGAGTACCACTGAGTATTAGTACCACTGAGTATTAGTGAGTACCTCTGAGTATTAGTACCACTGAGTATTAGTGAGTACCACTGAGTATGAGTACCACTGAGTATTAGTACCACTGAGTATTAGTACCACTGAGTATTAGTGAGTACCACTGAGTATTAGTACCACTGAGTATTAGTGAGTACCACTGAGTATTAGTGAGTACCACTGAGTGTGAGTACCACTGAGTATTAGCGAGTACCACTGAGTGTGAGTACCACTGAGTATTAGCGAGTACCACTGAGTGTGAGTACCACTGAGTATTAGTGAGTACCACTGAGTGTGAGTACCACTGAGTATTAGTGAGTACCACTGAGTATTAGTGAGTACCACTGAGTATGAGTACCACTGAGTATTAGTGAGTACTACTGAGTATGAGTACCACTGAGTATTAGTACCACTGAGTATTAGTGAGTACCACTGAGTATTAGTACCACTGAGTATTAGTACCACTGAGTATTAGTGAGTACCACTGAGTATTAGTACCACTGAGTATTAGTGAGTACCACTGAGTATGAGTGAGTACCACTGAGTATGAGTACCACTGAGTATTAGTGAGTACCACTGAATATTAGTACCACTGAGTATTAGTGAGTACCACTAAGTATTAGTGAGTACCACTGAGTATTAGTACCACTGAGTATTAGTACCACTGAGTATGAGTGAGTACCACTGAGTATTAGTACCACTGAGTATGAGTGAGTACCACTGAGTATTAGTGAGTACCACTTAGTATTAGTACCACTGAGTATTAGTGAGTACCACTGAGTATGAGTGAGTACCACTGAGTATTAGTGAGTACCACTGAGTATTAGTGAGTACCACTGAGTATGAGTACCACTGAGTATTAGTACCACTGAGTATTAGTGAGTACCACTGAGTATTAGTACCACTGTGTATTAGTGAGTACCACTGAGTATTAGTGAGTACCACTGAGTATTAGTACCACTGAGTATTAGTACCACTGAGTATTAGTGAGTACCACTGAGTATTAGTGAGTACCACTGAGTATGAGTACCACTGAGTATTAGTACCACTGAGTATTAGTGAGTACCACTGAGTATTAGTACCACTGTGTATTAGTGAGTACCACTGAGTATTAGTGAGTACCACTGAGTATTAGTACCACTGAGTATTAGTACCACTGAGTATTAGTGAGTACCACTGAGTATTAGTGAGTACCACTGAGTATGAGTACCACTGAGTATGAGTACCACTGAGTATTAGTGAGTACCACTGAGTATTAGTACCACTGAGTATTAGTGAGTACCTCTGAGTATTAGTACCACTGAGTATTAGTGAGTACCACTGAGTATGAGTACCACTGAGTATGAGTACCACTGAGTATTAGTACCACTGAGTATTAGTGAGTACCACTGAGTATTAGTACCACTGAGTATTAGTGAGTACCTCTGAGTATTAGTACCACTGAGTATTAGTGAGTACCACTGAGTATGAGTACCACTGAGTATTAGTACCACTGAGTATTAGTACCACTGAGTATTAGTGAGTACCACTGAGTATTAGTACCACTGAGTATTAGTGAGTACCACTGAGTATTAGTGAGTACCACTGAGTGTGAGTACCACTGAGTATTAGCGAGTACCACTGAGTGTGAGTACCACTGAGTATTAGCGAGTACCACTGAGTGTGAGTACCACTGAGTATTAGTGAGTACCACTGAGTGTGAGTACCACTGAGTATTAGTGAGTACCACTGAGTATTAGTGAGTACCACTGAGTATGAGTACCACTGAGTATTAGTGAGTACTACTGAGTATGAGTACCACTGAGTATTAGTACCACTGAGTATTAGTGAGTACCACTGAGTATTAGTACCACTGAGTATTAGTACCACTGAGTATTAGTGAGTACCACTGAGTATTAGTACCACTGAGTATTAGTGAGTACCACTGAGTATGAGTGAGTACCACTGAGTATGAGTACCACTGAGTATTAGTGAGTACCACTGAATATTAGTACCACTGAGTATTAGTGAGTACCACTAAGTATTAGTGAGTACCACTGAGTATTAGTACCACTGAGTATTAGTACCACTGAGTATTAGTGAGTACCACTGAGTATTAGTGAGTACCACTGAGTATGAGTACCACTGAGTATTAGTACCACTGAGTATTAGTGAGTACCACTGAGTATTAGTACCACTGTGTATTAGTGAGTACCACTGAGTATTAGTGAGTACCACTGAGTATTAGTACCACTGAGTATTAGTACCACTGAGTATTAGTGAGTACCACTGAGTATTAGTGAGTACCACTGAGTATTAGTACCACTGAGTATTAGTGAGTACCACTGAGTATAAGAACCACTGAGTATGAGTACCACTGAGTATTAGTACCACTGAGTATTAGTGAGTACCACTGAGTATTAGGACCACTGAGTATTAGTGAGTACCACTGAGTATTAGGACCACTGAGTATTAGTGAGTACCACTGAGTATTAGTACCACTGAGTATTAGTACCACTGAGTATTAGTGAGTACCACTGAGTATTAGTGAGTACCACTGAGTATTAGTGAGTACCACTGAGTATAAGAACCACTGAGTATGAGTACCACTGAGTATTAGTACCACTGAGTATTAGTGAGTACCACTGAGTATTAGGACCACTGAGTATTAGTGAGTACCACTGAGTATTAGGACCACTGAGTATTAGTGAGTACCACTGAGTATTAGTACCACTGAGTATGAGTACCACTGAGTATGAGTGAGTACCACTGAGTATGAGTGAGTACCACTGAGTATGAGTACCACTGAGTATTAGTACCACTGAGTATGAGTGAGTACCACTGAGTATGAGTGAGTACCACTGAGTATTAGTGAGTACCACTGAGTATTAGTACTACTGAGTATTAGTGAGTATCACTGAGTATTAGTACCACTGAGTATTAATGAGTATTAGTGAGTACCACTGAGTATTAGTACCACTGAGTATTAATGAGTATTAGTGAGTACAACTGAGTATCAGTACCACTGAGTATCAGTACCACTGAGTAGCAACCTGCCGCTCCGCGGCCGTCCGGGTCTCCATGGCGTTCGTTCATTCTGCTGATTGATTCAACGTCTCGACTGGAAACAGGAAACAAAGGCCGGCAGAACAGAAGCTGACACGTTTCAGTCTCGTTCGACGAACGAGTCTCTGCCTGGCGGCGTTCGTCTTCAGTCAGCGAGCCACGGCCGCCGCCGTTCGTGATGGTGATGTCACGATAAAACGCAGCATCAAAGCGCAACTCTTGTTGACAGCCTGATCCCGGACTGCTGATCTCAGCCTGATCCCGGACCGCTGATCTCAGCCTGATCCCGGACCGCTGATCCCAGCCTGCTGATGTCAGCCTGATCCCAGCCTGCTGATCCCAGCCTGCTGATCCCAGCCTGCTGATGTCAGCCTGATCCCGGACCGCTGATCTCAGCCTGATCCCGGACCGCTGATCTCAGCCTGATCCCAGCCTGCTGATCTCAGCCTGATCCCAGCCTGCTGATCTCAGCCTGCTGATCCCAGCCTGTTGATCTCAGCCTGATCCCAGCCTGCTGATCCCAGCCTGCTGATCTCAGCCTGATCTCAGCCTGCTGATCCCAGCCTGCTGATCTCAGCCTGATCCCAGCCTGCTGATCTCAGCCTGATCCCAGCCTGCTGATCTCAGCCTGATCCCAGCCTGCTGATCTCAGCCTGATCCCAGCCTGCTGATCTCAGCCTGATCCTAGACTAATGAAAAACCAGCTGAGTGTCTGATTTGTTTATTCCAAACATCAAAACAACAACAACTCATTATTAATGAACTAAAAAGTAAATTCCATTGATTTTCCTACTTGAGGGCGAACCTTAAAATTCAAATTTGACTTGAGAACAAAAAAGCAATCAAGCAAACACCAATCATCAAATAAATAAATACTAATAAATAAACTGCTCTTCTTCCGTGGCGCCGCCGGGACTCCTGATCCGTTTGGTTTCAAATTGGATTCTGATTCAGGAGCAAGGTCCCGACCCGAGGCCTAATTCACCTGCAGCTTCAGGGAGAGGGGGGGCGGCGTCAGGGCGTGCGTCTGTCCGTCATGGCGTTCTGGATGTGTCTGTTGAGTTCGGCGATTATGTGGTCGTCGTGGGTGTAGACACCAGTCCTCAGCAGAGTGTCTCGCTCCTCCAGGAGGCGGCTCAGGTGCTCATCAGCACACTCGTTAAGACTCGGGCCGGGGTCGGCGCCAGACACGGAGGAGGCGGGGCCTAATCTGACTTCCCGCTGATCCAACCTGAGAAAGAACAGGGAGGATTTTAAGTTTTTGACATTTTCATCGATCACTGAGAAACAAGAAACTGCAGCGGAGACATCCTCTGAACCCTGGTAGCTGGGCTGAGTTTAGCTGGGCTGAGTTTAGCTGGGCTGAGTTTAGCATTCAGCCTGGCTGAGTTTAGCTGGGCTGAGTTTAGCATTCAGCCTGGCTGAGTTTAGCTGGGCTGAGTTTAGCATTCAGCCTGGCTGAGTTTAGCTGGGCTGAGTTTAGCATTCAGCCTGGCTGAGTTTAGCATTCAGCCTGGCTGAGTTTAGCATTCAGCCTGGCTGAGTTTAGCATTCAGCCTGGCTGAGTTGATCCTCTGTGGTGGACGTTTCCGGCTCTGGCTAATGCTAACTTTAGCATGTTCAGTTGCGACCGTTGGCTCCACTTTAGCCTGTCAAAGCTAAGCATCAGCTGATGAAACTGAGGATTCAGGAGTGCACAGAGAGGAACCTGCTAGCAGGGAGGCTAATGTTAGTAGCCACAGTGCTAGCATGAAACTACAGATCCCAGTGCTGCTCTGGGAAGGTTTCTAGCACCGGGCTCCTTTGCTTCTGAAATGAAGGTCATTGTCTTCATCTTCATCCGTGAAAGATCACGTGAACCGGTTGTTTATCGCAGTGTGAACTGCCATCATCATCATCGCCACCACCTGTTGAGCTGGTTCCGGGTGGCGTCCAGCTCCTGGCGGTCCTGCCGAATCACCTCCTTCTCCTCTGCTGCTAGGTAACGCAGCCTCATAGCCTCAAGCTCCGCCTGCTGCTTCTTCAGACGTGTCATGGCGTTTTCCTGCTCCCGCTGAAAACACACACACACGTTTCTAGATTAGCAGCCTGACATTTGGTGAAAGTGGCATCAGCAAAATTGATGAGCTGAATTCCACCAGTTAATGAAACATGGCCGACTGCCAGCATCTCGCCGTGGAGAAGCAACGCCATCTAAGCCGTCAGTCATTGGTCCCCAGAAACACGAGGCACCGTGATGGTGACGAGGTGTCGTCACCTGACCAGGTGACCCGCCCGCTCATGAATGGACTGGTGGATCGAGGGACAACCCAGAGGAGAACGGAGGGTGTGATTGACAGCTGCACTGAGCAGGACGCCGTGTCCGTTCTCGGGTCTTCAGGATCCACATGGTGACTGGGAGCGGAGGCTCCGCCCACCACGCTTGGGAAACACCAGTGATTCATTTGTTTCTCTCCAATTTTCATGAAACCTCCCTGAGAAAAATGCAGGAGGAGGTCAAGATCTCAGAGCGAGACCAACAGCAACACGATGAGAACACAACGAAGGCTTCATAAAAACGTCTCCCAGCCGTATTTCTCTCAGCGGCTGCGTCCTCCAGCTCGGACACACCAGACCTCTCAAAAGGACTCGTCAGACGAATGTGGGCTCGGCCCACCGGCGTCCAGCGGGACCTTCATAGATCAAGGAAACGGCCTGAGCAGCGAAAACAAAAACACTACTTTGGCGTCAGAGCTTCTCTCTGCTTTCCTGCAGCCTTTGATCAGAAATTAAAGAGTTATTATGATTATGATTATTATTATTAAGAATGAGAGCCGGTCGGTAAATCAGCGGCCACGTAGATGAGCAACATTCCTCCCATCCTCATCGACACGCCCTCCTTAAAGGGAAACTGCTGTTTGTCTCCACCAGCCTGAACCCGCTAAGCACCGCGCCGCCTAAGACAGGTTCCACCCTGTAGGACCGCCAGCCTTTGGTGAGAGAACGTAACACAGTCCTGTTAGGTACTGGATGGTCTGCTGATGTCATCGTCCAGTAATGGGCAGACGCGGCGAGCGTGCCAGCCAGCAGACTGGAGGCAGTGGGAAGGTGACGTGAGAGGCTGGAATCTGTTGGAGCGCTGTGGTGACGGAGAGCAGGCCGGTGCTGGATGGGAAAACTAACATTTTCACATCGCAGCCTGACCCCCCCCCCCCCCCCACACACACACACACACAGAAACCTTCTACATTCACACGCCTGATCAGCTCACCTCCTAACAGAAAAACACACATTCACATGAAAACAGTCTGAACACATCAGTCACACACACACGGCGGCGTGTTGACACAGGCTGGGCTCTGAGGGCCATTAGCAGGCTGTTTTACAGGCTAATTACTAGAAAAACAAACAGGCTAAACATTTTCTCTGGTGCCCGCTGCCAAGGACAATCTGAGGCCGAGGCCTGAAACAATTAGAGGACGAGGTGATACTGAGGCCTCAGAGGGGGGAGCAGGAGGAGCCGCAGCAGGAAGGGCGGGGAGTGACTAAAACTCAGTAACCTGCAGCGGACGGACGCAGAGAAGCGTTGTCGGGACGGACGGACGGGTGGCGGGCTCCTCCAGTGCGCCCAGTGGTGATGGAGCTGTAGTTGCAGCTCCATGATTACCCGCAACCATCCTTGTGCCATGTACACGACCACTGAGGTACGTCCACCTCCACGCCAGTAGGTGGCGCTGTGCTGCCGATGCAGATCAGGACATTGTTCTGGCTCTCCTTTTACATCACAAACCAAACAAGCTCATGATATTCAAAGTCTAGTAAAGAACGTGGGACAACTCCTGCCATGCTGGGACCTGCGACCACACAGGAACGGGTCATAGAGGCGTGGCGTTGATACACCGACAGCAGCTGCAGCCCCTCCCCCAAGTCACATGCAGAACAAAACTTGAGCCTTACGGCATCTCGGAGGGGACAGAACTCCTCACACACAGAAGGCCTCAGCCAACCAGCTCTTCCTGTTTCAATGGCTCCTTCAGGAAAACTGATTCTGGGCAGCAACAGAAGCAGGAGAGCCCGGACGCCATCGCTTAGCTGCGATGCTCCAGACACAAGGGGACTGATTACTGGTTGCCCCCTGCTGGTCATTAGAAAGAATGCAGGTACACTGACTCGACTAACCCTCAGAAACACAGCAAAGGCTCCCTGAACAGGAAGACAATATGGCTGCCAGACAGTTGGGTAATCTGTAGTCCACATGCAAGGAATCCACATGAACCTGGAGTGAGATGGAGCCTGTTGACTTTCAGAGACGGACCACAATTACATGGAGGATCAATATTTAGTTAATATGTCATCACCTCAAGAGCCCTGAGGGCGCACAAAGATCCCCGCTTCTTCAAATATTTTTCAAAGGGTGAAAAAATAAATGAAGAGGATGTTCTTTTTGTAACAGATCTCACAAACATGATGTCTGTCTCGTGTGTCTGCCGGCGCTGACAGACGCCTCTGTCCGCCATCGATGAACAGGCCCAACCATGGTAGCACGAGGGCGAGCGGAGAGTGTGGCAGATCTCAGACAGGATGTTGGAACTGTGGGGGCAGATTTCTGGGATGGATGACCAGAGAATGACTTCTCCTCCCCCAGGTTCCCCCCTTCATCTTCCATCCATTACTTCCAGAGGTTGGCGGCGCCGAGCAGCTGGGGGAGGACGACTCACACAAACACTCTCCGCCGTCACTCACAACCTCCTCACAGCTCAACTGGAGTTTTCTGAGTGACTCTCCACCTGTGGGAGTTCAGGAGGAGGTTTCCAGCACCGCCGCGCAGGTTTTTTGGGATGTGATGGATCAAACGTGAAGGTGCTGTAACGACCACTGGAGCTCACGTTAGCGTCACTCTGCAGGGATGAAGAGAATCTTTGTCGAGTGCCGACGGGCCGGTTTAACCTTTACCATCCATGTTATCGATTCACACATTTAAAACAGAACCAAAGCGGCACCGCAGCAGCATGTCAGACAGCTGACAGGGCGCGGACCTGAGCCACGGTGCTGCTGAAGCGGCGCCGCTCTGGATGTCCTGTAGCTGCAACCAGACATCTTGAAAGTTGCTGATTTACTCATTTATAATTAATAGACGTCCAATCGTTCTTTCATCCAATCGTTTCATCGTGTCTAAGCCCCTGAATGGCGAGCGATGGCAAGGTACCTGCCACCAGCCCTCACCAGGCAGAGCTGCTGGGTCTGGGGCGACGGTGTCAACGGGAGCCTCCGGCTGATGTGTTGGGTTTTGGCAGCGATAAGGAGGGAGCAGACGCAGGACTTTAAGAATGTGTTTGTGTATGATAGCAGCTGCCGGCCGTCTAGAAACGACACTGTACATGAGGTACAAAAACTACAAATCCTACTGCGTGCGTTTGACCTGTGACGCCCGGTCTGATGGCGGTTGTCTGGAACTCCAGTTCTAAACTTGTGGCTGCAGGTCAAACCTTTTTAGAACTTTGGTCACATTTCTTTCCAAGGCTAAAATACCCGTCTATAAGCTCTCGATTTCCATCGTTCCTTCCTGTTAGTGTTACAATCCCCAAAAATGCTGATCCCCCACCCCTTCCTCCTGACCTTCCCTGTCTGGAGCACAGCACTCATATTCCAGCAGCGAGCAGTGGGAACCATCAAAAACTCTCCACTGAGACCAGTAATACTGACGCTCCCCGCAGTTTGACGGACAGTTTTACACAAACAGTCTGAGACGGGAAGTTCTGAGTCTTGACAGTCCCAGAGGACAACGATACTCTCTGCTACTGCTGCGGCGCAGCCTCTGGACCCAGAGAGGACGATGATGTCCAACCGCCACACTGGGTTCTGACTCACGTGGGTGGACGCTTTCATCATCACGTGCTGCTCAGAGACACCGTTGCAGCGAGCTGCGGCTTCGGCGCCGACACTCCTGGACTGAAAACCCAGCCCTCAGAGCTTGAATGGATCCCAGAAAACCAAGTTCACAACTGATGACGCCTGAGAAACCCGGCTGGACATCGATGAGGTCCGCCTACCGAGGTCGGGGGATTCGGAGCAGCAGAACGGTCGCTAACGGTCTCGACTGGCACCTTCCAGGAAGGAACGTAGCGAATCGCTCGGAACTGATGCGCTGGGGGGGGGGGGGGGGTGACCTGTGACCCCTGAGTCTGGTTATGCATTTGATTATCGTCAATAATTAGCAGATTATTATTCTCATTCAGTCTGTAAATGTGCCCCCCCCCCCAAAAGAATTAGAACGCTGGTCTAAGAGCCCACAGCGACGTGTTCTCTGGCCCAGCCAACACTCCAAACCCAGAACTCTAACATTTTTGGACCAAAAAACCCCAACCTGAGGAACCCTGACACTTCAGAGTCAGATGTGACTGGAAAAAAATCTATCTAATCTTCATTAATTAGCAAAGTGGTTGGCCGTTGTCTTTGGCTCGAGATCACAAATCCATCTGAGGTTGTCGTTCTGTTGGGATCAGAACAATATTCAATCAAGTTCTTTCAAACCGCCAGCTTACCCAGGTGTTCGTACGCACCTGGAGCCGGCGTGATGCGTGAAAACACCTTCTGAGGTGAGCCAAGTTGAGAGTTTGACAACTTCATTCATTTTTTCTGAACTCGGGATTTTCAGCTCTCTCTTCAGCTCTCGTCGCTCTTGTTTTTATGGGTCATTCTACTGTTGAATTCGCAGACGTAAATATGTCAGGAACTGTATGATTCTTTCTCTACTGTGTTTAAAAATGCCAAGGTTTAGTTCGTTCCTTCAACACAACCGCCCTCTAACAAGCCAAATTTGGTTGCCTGGACTTCTCTTCTGGCTCTAAAAATGCCAGATTTAGCACCCAGGCTCCATGTTTTAATCTCTCTGTCCCAATATTTTTGCTTTGAAAAGGCCAAGCTAAGCTCCTTGTAGCAATATTTTGAATTTAAAAAGACTGATCTAATACCTCCGCCTTGTCTGGATATTCATTCTCACTCTGCCGCTGCGACGCCTGCACCTCCTGGGTTGAAAAGCACATTATCTCTCTGACAAGAATTTTTATGATCTGACTTGAGCTAAACAGCCCGCCATGCGAGGCGCGGAGAGGAGAGAATAAATAGGCGAAGCGAGGCCGAGGAAAACCAAACAAGCGCCAGCTTTAAAAAACGGTGAGCTCCAAGACGGATGGTTGGGTAAACAGTGGCCTGATATTTTAGAAAAAGCGAGAGTGTGACATCTGAATAGTTAGCGGCTGGCTAGCTCGTAGCTCAACACAGGCCCAGAGATGATGAATAGGCGGGAGGTGACAGTGAGCGCCGAACGCCCTCAGAGCCGCATAAATCACACCGTGTTTTCTTTACAGTGATGTGGCACTTAAGAAGGGGGGAGGAAAGGGTGAGAGAGGTGAGACAGAGCAATGAGAGGAGAAAAACTAACACTGGCACAGTGGAAGAAAAGAAGTTTGAGTGTACAAAGCGTAAGGTAGAAGAGGACAAAAGAAGGAAATGAATAATAAAGACAAACAGGAGGAAAGAAGGGGGGAGGAGGGGGGAGAGAAGGAGAGAGGGAAGAGACGGAGGGAGGAGGGGAGAGACTGACCAATTTTCCAGCTGCTTAATGTCAGTAACAGTTATTAGTTTGTCAGATAAGGTGTGTGTGTGTGTGTGTGTGTGTGTGAGTGAGTGTGTTTGTTTACATTGGTCTGAAGCCCCACTTAGTGATGTGTGTGTACTCGTCTGTGTGTCTTTCTGAGGACCAGTTGAAGACTTCAGGGATGACGGCATGTTTGGACGCTCCCTCCCAGGACCGACACGCAGATTTAGGGTTAAAATTCATGGAATTCTCTCACCATCGGGGCGCTGACCAGTAACGTTCACACCCGGCTCAGAATGAAGAGAAGACAAATGACGCAAAGCAAAAGGAGTGAATACGCAAATTCACGTCACGCATTCGTGTTTTCAATTGAAGTGAAAAATGTGTGAAACAGTTGCCCTCCTATCCAGCAGAGGGAGCTCTACACACCTGTCACAAACACTTCCGTCAGAATGGCTGCTCTTATTTGTCACGACGGTAATTGCACGGACGAAAAGTTACTGAACACGCTACATATAGCTGCTACAACATACAGGGGTCATGACACGGTATGTTGTGATAGGAAATCAACACTGGAATATTGATGCAGTATCAATACCTGAGGATCAGTTCTACTTCACAGCTCCGTCAAAGCTCCAATCGCAACTGCAGTCACGTCTCAAGGCTTTCAAACGACTGAGCAGCGAACAGGAAGCAGTCGCTGCTGCTTCTGGAGTAACTGAGCGAAATTATACAGCCAAAGCAGGCTGAAAAACCCAGCCGCCCCGAGTGTGTTGTCAGCGCCCTCACATGGACATATATATATATATATATATACATATACATATATACATATACATATATATACATATACATATATACATATACATATATATATACATATACATATATATACATATACATATATACATATACATATATACATATATATACATATACATATATATATACATATACATATATATATACATATACATATATATATACATATACATATATACATATACATATATATATACATATACATATATATATACATATATATATACATATATATATATACATATATATATATACACACATATATATACACATATATACATATACATATATATATACACACATATATATACACATATATACATACATATATATATATATACACACATATATATACACATATATACATACATATATATATATACACACATATATATACATATATATATATACACACATATATACATATACATATATGTATATACATATACATATATATACATACATATATACATACATATATATACATACATATATACATACATATATACATACATATATATACACATATATATGTATATATAATATATATATATACACATATATATAATATATAAATATAATATATATATAAAAATAGAGAGAGAGAGAGAGAGAGAGAGAGATCCGTCTCTCGTCTGCTGGTTTCCTGTCAGATCCCTCATCGGAGCTTGGACCAGGTAACTTCCTGGTTCTTGAACGGACTGCTTCTACTGAATGGCCCCTCCCTCCAGGTGAACAGTACCTGTTTGAACCGGGCCAGCTCTTTTAAGGCCCTCCCCCACTGCTGCTTGTAGTGCAGCTTGGACTTGGTGGTGGACTCCAGCTTCCTCTCCAGCTCCACCTTAATAATCAGACAAAAATGATGAAACACTGCAGTCCTCAAGTAATCCTGCCTTCAGTTGGCCAGCCAGGAAAGTAGTTCCGGCTCGTGTCTGATTCTGACGATGTCTCCTCATTGTAAACTCTTATTTCTCCACCTGGTTCTGTCTAGAGGCATCAGGTTTGTGATTCCATGTTTCTGAGCCGGATCCATAAGTTCTGGCTGCATTGGTAGTTACTCACTTTCTCCAGGGTGAGTATGTTGATGTCTGACTGAAGTCGCAACTCAGGTCGGTTGTTTTGTTGCTCCCTGTGGAGCTGGAACTCTTTCTCCAGTTGCTTATATCGAGACTCGCCGTCTGCAATCTAGAGAACAGAAGTGGAGTCAGAAAGAGAGGATGGAGCGGAGGTGAAAGGCAGTGCTAGGAGGGAGGGTCTGGGTCTACCTGCTGCAGCAGCCTGGCTCTCTCCTCCTCCATCAGCCGAACCTTGTCTCTCTCCAGTGCCACCCGGTGGTCACAGTCCAGCTGCAGCCTCCTGCTGCTCTCCTGCAGCTCCTTCATGGTCAGTTGGTGCTCGGCCTGAAGCTCCCTCTGCTGCCTCTGGGTCTGAGGGCACAGATGAAGCCACCGCCAGACATGTGACTCCACTGCTGCTGCATCTTCAGCACCAGTGCTCCACCTCGACTTCACCACTCTCATCATATTCAACTCTGAAAAGCTTCCTGCCCATAAAAGTGTGTGTGTGTGTGTGTGTGAGGAAAACTGGAGTTGAGGGGATTCATGAAATACTGAAATAAGATTCATTAACAACTTAAAGAGACCTGAGAAAGAGTTTTTCCTTTCAAGTTCTCACTAACAGGAGTCCTGAGCTCCCACAGATGTTTCTCCCCTCTGCATCACTTCTTTATAACTCCAGAGTTTGGGAAGAGCCAGCCACGTATGGACGGACGCATGCATGTCCAGCTGCGTTGGACGTTTATCCTCCCATGTTAGTTCTCCTAGTGTCTGGCGTGCTTGTCTCTGGGCTGATCTGAGTCTGACCTGTAACTCCGCCTCAGCCAGCTGCTTCTCTCTCTTCTCCAGGTCGGTCAGAGTCTTCTGGAGCCGCTCCTCCAGCAGGTCGTACTCCACCACCTACACAGCACCACGGAGGCATGACGGACACACACAGTTACGACCTAAAATGTTTCTACTACAAAAGCATCATGAGTCATGATTGAATCAGTGGTGAGCATTCTGGATTCTGATTGGTTGGAGAGAGAGTGGCCAGTTTAACCAGTAAGTAGAGAAAGACGTCATTAATATCAGGAGGGTTGTGTGTAACCTTGGTGATGAATACCAGTTTAACATGAGGAGACATTGTAGTGGTAGAATCAGACACGTAGCCGGAACTACTTTCCTGACTGGGAGCAGTGATTTGACGCAGCACCTCCAAAGCTCCACTGGAACTTGGGTCAACAGAACCAAAGGTTTGTTGAGGACTAGAAGAGCGACTGCTGCTACTGATGATGATGAGGAGGAGGAGGATTCCTGCTGGACACACCAGCATCCTGGACCTGAGCTAGCTGATGCTAACACTTCCACCCACTACCAGCCATTGGGCTAAGCTAATTAGCCTGGACCTGAGCTAGCTGATGCTAACACTTCCCACCCACTACTAGTCATTGGGCTAAGCTAACTAGCCTTACTGAGGATGAGGAGGGTCAGTGCTGGACACCAGTAACTGATAAAACATCCCAGGGCCTCCAACTCTGCTCATATCTTCACCTTCTTCTTGACCAGAGCCTCTCTTTCTCTCTCTCTTCGCTTCCACTCCTCTGCCAGAGCCTGCATGTGGCTCTGCTCCTTCTTCTTCAGCTGAGAGACAGACAGACAGACACACACACACACACACAAGTGGTTCATGGATTTGTACTGGATATCAGTGCAATATTGGGTAAAAAACCCTGTATATTTGCTTACGTGGTCATCGAAGAGCTCCTCCTGCTCCCTCTTCCACATCTCCAGCTCCAGGGCCGTGCGGTACTCCAGCGTGTCTCTCGGGGCCCTTGGAGCCGAGGGGCCCACGCAGGGTGGAGCGGGGGTGGCTGCAGCAGGGTTGGAGGGCAGCTGGAGAGGAGCTGCTTGTTCCTTTTGATAATGGGAGTATTTTTTTTTTTAAATGACCAGAATTAAACACACAGATTCCAATGTAATGAGACCAAAGGTCAGAGGTCAAAGCCGATGGAAGAATCTCAGGAGGAGCAGAAGAAGGAAGACGGACGGTTGGTTGTTGATGAGCACGTTGATGATGACACATCTTCACCAACACCTTCTCATGACCTTTCTGAACCACTGAGCCAAGTTTCTTCTTCCTTCTCTGAACCAGGTCCATGCTGGCATGTGGGTGGCATGTGGGTGGCATGTGGGTGGCATGTGGGTGGCTGTAAGGCTACTTTCAATGAGACACCACATTTTCTAGATTAGGATATTTTTCTAAAACGTTTCCTCTTGGAAATGAAGATTTTGAAATTCCACACCTGTTAGCAATGAGGACGTTAGCCACCTTTGACTCTTGCATAGCGTCTGTGACAGGAAACGATGAACATGCCTTTTGTAATCACACACACTCGCCACACGGACCCAGAAAAACACACGCTACCACAATATCAATACCAGAGGTAACAATGCCAATGCAAGTCGCCTTCAGACAGATTTATATTTGAATTGGTTCAAATCAGATGGCTTCTTTCAGGCAGCATGGATAGAAAATCAGCAGCAAAGTTCTTGAAAAAGTCCTGGTAAAAAAAATCAATAACTTCTTCATCAGCGTGGTCTTCCTCACCCGTCAGGACTCACAAACAAGTCCTGAAGCAACAGACGCTGGAACACACTGGACATCTGGACTCCTCACAGAACACAAAAAAACCTACAAGAGCCCCACCGTTTCTGTGCAGATTTAAAAGGGCCGTGCGCACACACTCACACCAGGCTGTCTCACCTCTGAGGGGTCGGGCAGGATGACCTCCTTGACTGTAACCATCCCCAGGTCCTCCAGCGAGGCCACGTAGCTCAGCTCCGCCACCTTCTCACTGGGTCTGAGACGTCACAGAGGAGCGTCACACCACCAAACATCCTGACAAACGCCGTGGTTCCTTGTGTGCAGGTCTGAGATCATTTGCACTCTAAGAGAAGGACAAATCTAGCGCTCTCCATGGTCCTGAACTGAAGCTCTCAGCGGCTTTGGCCCCGCCCACATGTGTGGGAGGAGCCCAAATAACAAACAAATTTGTGTTTTTTTGTTGTTAATGAAGGAAAAGTGGGTGATTAAACACAACCTAAATTATCAGTCGCTGTCGGGTTCAACCTAAACCCGAGTGGACCTGACACTGACCATCGCCAGTGGGCTGAACCTGACATCTCCTCTGGAGTCAGTGCACCTGGTCCAACGTCATCTCTGTTGGTTCTCTCATCACTCCTGAAAGGAACGTTTGTCTCTGCAGCTGCTAACTGCTCCAGTTTACCAGCTAATCAAGCCACAGTACTCTGAGATACGGGAGGTCGGATACTGCAAACACCAAGTACTTCTAGCTGCTCTAAACATGGATGCTTCTCACCGGTGTGCTGCGACCACGGGGATCCGGTCCTGACGGGTCTGCTTCCAGCTGGGCTCTCCAGTGGACCCCAGACATCTCTTCCTCTCGCAGCTCAGCAGCTGGGACAGCTGGATGGAGGCTCGACCCATCAGCTGGTCTCTTCTGTTGGGGTCTCTGTGCCAAACCTCCACCACCAGAGGGACACTAACACACACAGGCAGAGCACATTAGTACACACTCACACACACACACATACACACACGATTTTCATGAAGGAATAACAGTAGACTGGCGCCATCTGCTGGTAAATGCCATCACTGCTGCTGCAATGTTGGATGGTGACCTTTTCAACACGCGTACATACATGTCACATAGAAGTCTCTGCTTGAAAAATGTCATTTTCCACAGAAACAGTTCTGCTCGCTCTGTCGGTCGTTCACTGAGAGGAAGTGGCCAGCGCCAGAATTTTGGACCAAACTCACTGATTTTTCAACTCCAACAGAGTATTCTGCACATTCAGTATGGAACATGGAATATATCAACCCTTACATGCTGTCGTTCCTGTGGAGATCGAATAAATCTACACGGACAGTTTCCAGATTCCCAAAAACCACTCGGGTTCTTGATCAGGCTCACTGCTGGATCCACATCCTGGCCTCAGCCAACCAGACGAGTCTGACTACTCAAGAGGGTTCACTACTGTGTAACATGGCCACGTTGGCCGGACCATCTGATCTGAGGTCAGCAGAATGACACTCGGGGGTTTTAAAGCTGTCAAAAGTTGGTGAGAACAGAACTTCTAGTTTTGATTTGTTCCAGCTTCATCTGTTATTGTTTGATAGGCAAATTCATATTTGTTTGAAAATCCACATTTCAGACTTTTTTGTCTGAAATGTTTTTGATATGACGAGCTTGATAATATAGAATAGAATAGAATGTCTTTATTGTCGTTATAACAGGTACAATGAGCTGCAACATAATATTTGGATTAAGTGATGTTTATACACATTAATCAGCCTGCAAACACTCTTTGTGTGTGTGTGTGTGTGTGTGTGAGAGAGATCCTACCTGTGGAAGGAGTCGTGAAGTTGATGCGGCAGGGCGGCGAAGTTGAAGGCGCAGTAAGACTGAGGCAGAGAAACCTCGGTGTTCCTCTGCAGCTCCACCGGAGGGTTGGTCATGATGGGAGCTGCACTGCCGAAGAACTGGTACAAGTACCTGACACACACACACACACACACACACACACACACACACACACACACACACACACACACACACACACACACACACACACACACGCCGGAGGGTAAGTTCAGGGTATAAAGCCTGAGGACCGGTGCAGTGCAGCAGGGCCGCCCTGGTTTGGTTCCGGAGGCAGAGAAGCTCTTTTACGACCACTGGTTTCCTCTCGCCTGTTGTTGCAGAGTTTCTCGCCTCTGCAGAGCTGAACGTTTGACCTTCAGGGTTCCCGTGAGAACCAACCACCTGTACATCCAGGCAGTTTAGAGAGGTCTCTCACCTCAGCGTGGCGTTGATGGGGGGGGTCAGGCTGAGGTTTCTCAGGCTGCGGAGGTCCAGAGAGAAGCAGTAGTGATGGGCGGATGGGGGGATGGAGAATTTGGGAGCAGAGACGCTGACGGAGGAGGGTCCGGCCTCAGCCGGAGCATCAGCGTGAACTGGAGCGTCCGATTCTGCAGCTGGACACAAACATCACAATCACACACTCGTCACAGACGTGACCTCGACTGTCTGAACCAGTGCGTCAGGATTCTTAGCCCACCTGAGGGTCCCACCTGCTGGTGGGCTTGTTGATGCTCCTCCAGCAGGCTCTCTGCCTCGCTCTCAGTGTGAGAGGAGGGCGGAGGAGGAGACGAGGCCCCCGGGGGGCATCGGCTTGGAGAGGAGTTCTGAAGTTGCTGTTCAGCAGGAGGAAGAGAGGGAGGGATGGAGGAGGGAGGGACAGAGGAGGGAGGGGCAGCTTGTGGCTTAGCTCCACTTCCCTCTTTAGCACCGAAAGACTGTGGACAGAGGACCAGAATGAGTTCTGGGGGGTCGATGGACATCTGGGCTGTCAAAAATGACTTAAAACACATGTGTTCAGTTCTAAGTCGCCCCCCCCCCCCCCCCCACACACACACACACTGTTAGCATGCAATGCAGCTAAGCTAACTAGCAGTCAGCCATCCAGTGGAGGTGTGGGGCTCTGTAACCCCCCAGGGAGAAGACCAGGGTCTGTATCTGCTTCTCTGACACTCAGAATGATGGCCAATAGCAGAATGTCCCAAAAATGGCACGTTCCTTTGCTTGTCATGTGCTTAGGAAAATTTTTTAATTGAAATAACAAATGAACACCATGGCAGTTTGATGGTGCATCTACCTGTGGCATGACCTCCTCCCTCCGAAGGGTAACGGCCACGCCCACAGTGGGCTGCAGGTCAACAGGCAGAACCGGCAGCGTCTTCTTGGCGCGTTTCGGAGGCTGGAGAACAAAAGCTCCCTCCACTGTCGCTGCCTTGCTCTCCAGATCCACAGGAAGCGATGCGAGCGCAGAGAGAGAGACGTCGGTGCTGCCCAGCGAGTGATTCCCGCAGCACAGGTGGACCTGAGGACAGACGGCCAGGCGCCAGCTAGCAAGCACTCACTAATCACAACACTGCTCAGGTTGGCGGGACGCAGCACTACGTACATGATATGTAAATTAGCTTTTATTTCCATATCTAAAAATAAATGACATCATGGTTACATTTCTATGGCGTGAGGAAAACATACTTCAAAACCAGGACAATTAGGATGAGTTGATTTCAAATGTTAGTTACCTTCAGAAAGTGCTTTGGGAGGAAAACCTGCAGTTTGAATCAATCAAACTCTCCATAAACACGTCTGGTATTGGAACAAACTGAACAGCTTAAAATCACTAAAATTCCTGTCTTCTGCAGGCATCAGGAGGCGGGGCTGACCCTGACCAGTATCACCGCCATGCTGACGCATCGCTCCGCGGCGGCGCCTACATGTATCTACGTATCCGCGGGGGAAGATGCTGACCTGTAATGATGGCTGCTGAGCCAGGAAGGAGAGGAGGACGCGCTCGCTGCTGCGGATGCGTACGGAGGCGCGCTCCGGCTCAAAGTCAGGACTCAGCAGGTTATGGAAGGGCTCACTAGTGATGTCATTCCCCAGTAAACAGTAGTAGAAGAAGAACTCGGACCCCTCCGCCAACAGTTTCATCGTACTGGGGATCAGCTGCAGCAGACGAGAGGGATGCATGGAGTCCAAGTTATGAAACCAAAAACTGTAAACTGAACAGTTCATTTCACATCTGGATAACATGAACAGCGCTGTGCTCCTGTCACAGTGGCCATCACCTCTGACCTCTCAATTGTTTTTTTCCCAGGTCATCCTTGAGTTTCAGTCGATGTTTCAAACAGGTTTGAGGAAAATTCTCTCATGAGAAATGGGCTCGAAGTTTGGACAACCTGAGCCCTGAAGCCTCAGTCACACCAACAGCACCTGACCAGGTAACCAGGCCGCGGTCACCACTGCTGACACCAACATGGCCGACAGCCCCGTTTGCTCGCAGCCTCCGCTAAAGATCCAAACGCACACACAAACCCCAGCGAGGGACTATTTTCCTCCAGTAGTGCAACACTCTCACGTGAGGATTTCGGGATGCGCCTCGTCCCTGTTGAAGCGCTCAAGATTTGAAGCCGTAAAATTGGAACACACCAAATATTCTTCCACTAAATGGTTGTGTGTCTGGGAGTGAAACCGTGAGCCTGGTGAGGAGCTGCTGTCATTTTCCCTCTGACTGTCTCTCTCTACGATGTGATGTCATGTGACCTACCTTCATCAGCTCATCTAAAGAAACAAAAAAACTCTGGCGCCTGCCGACGGCTCGGCTGCGTGCTTCATGCTCACCTGTTCTAGTTTGGTCGCGAAGGCCACAGTGACGGACAGAACGAACAGGTCTTGGCAGTGATCTGCAGGTCCCACCTGATGGTAGCCCTGGTCTGGGACCAGCACAGCATCCAGCTTGTCTGGGAGGAGGTCCGCGACTGCCGGCGAGCCTGGAAGAGCAGAGACACCCCGAAATGAGAAGACCAGGTCAGACCTGATGTCACCTACTTGGTAGTTTTGGTCCCAGAAATATCAGCTGTTGACACTGTGCTACATGCTAACCGCTGTGCTACATGCTAACAAGCAGTAAACTGTTTTATTACTGTGTAACAGATAAGACGTGATGGTGATGTATCAGCTGACCTTGTCGGGGCGGGGCTTTCTTGGCTTTGAACCTATCAGGAGAGGGTGCAGTGGTCTTGTTGTCACTCTCCAACACTGTGCCGAGGAGGAGGGCCGGTCTGGGTTTGGTGTATTTACTGCTCAGCAGCGGGTACCAGCGAGGCTCCTGACACACACACACACACACACACACACACACACACACACACACACACACACACACACACACACACACACACACTCCTCAGGGGCTTCACCTCACCATGTGACCTAGGATCAGAGGAGGAGCGCATTTACCTGTTTGACCTCTTGCACCGATCGGAGGTCAAGGACGAGGTAGCCAACAGCCTCCCTCCTCCTGCTGTCACAGTCCACGGCAAAACACTGGAGTTTGATGGGAGTTCTCTGCAGCCTGGAGGTGAGGCACACCCAGGTCACAGGTCACAGGTCAGGTGTGACAAACATCAACATGCAAACAAAGAGGGACGCAGGTGGAGCCGCTCAGATCCCCCGTTCTTCTGCTAGTCCACAGAAAACGTATCTGCAGCTGACTTTAACATCAATCAGCAGAAAAATTTTCTGAACCCAGTAAATCAAAACACACACACACACACACACACACACACACATCTGGAACATGGAGAACCCTCCTGACCTGTGCTGGTGCAGTGTCCTGCGGTCCAGCTCCCACGCCAGCTCAGTGCTGAACTGAGGCTGGTCTCTGTGCTCAACCGGGTCGGTGGCCAGCTGCTCGCCATCAAAGCTCACCTGGACCACGAGACTGAGCCGGGGACACTTGGGGAAGTGACGGCCTGGGGGGACCGAGAGCGCGGTTAGACAGAAACGAACCTTCAAAACGGTCTTCAGAGCAGATGCTGGCTGCAGGTGGAATCACACTGTGACATCAAGGAGCTGAACAGCGACCCAACTGACTGGCGCTCTTTTCTTTTAGCTGGTGAGGGTTTGAGTTCTGGGCCAGAAAACTTTCATGAACTAAACAACGATTCATCTCTGACAAAAGGAACGTGGAGCGGCGTCAGCAGAGGGCTGCGGTGAGTTTGACCTTCAGGGTCAAGACATCAGAACCACAGAGACAACAGAACCACAGAGACCTCAGACTGTGTGATGATATTCACCTCCTCTTCACAGTGAGAACCACAGGTAAACCTTGTACCTTTGAAACAGAACCAGTTCTGAGCCTCCGGCCGGCCAGAGTCGTGGTTGGGGGTTTCACCTCTCAGGTTGTCCCTCCCCTCAGGAACAGTCTGAGGGAGGTGCGTCAAATAACGACCCAAAATCATTGACCAGACACCTGGGGGAGGAGGGAGGTTCATCCAGGGGGGGAGGGAGGCTCCTACAGGTGTGCCTAACCGGACCTGATGACAGCACTCAAAGAGCAGCTCTGATAACTGCTAGTACCGGGATGACAGACGAGCTCCAGGATCAAAGACAAGCAAAGACGAACAAAGCGGGGGGGGGGGGGGGTTGTATCGTAAAAGATGAACCGCCTCAGGCCGCAGTAGTAGTAGCAGTAGCACCCGGCGGTGTCCGGCTCTGCTGCGAACAGCAGGCTAACATGCTAACTAGCCTGACTGACGAGTGAAGTTGGTAAAACTACAAGTTCCGGCCTCGAGTTCCGCGCGGAATTCAAGCGCTTCAGAACCGCCTCCAGCGGGAACGACTCACCCTCGAGGATGGACACGACAACCAGAAGCTGGTCGGTCGAAGCCATGTTGACATTTGTGGAGACGAAATTCGCCGCTTTGTTGTCAAGCTTTGGCGCTACCCATTTCGTTTTAAAAGCGGAAGTTACGACAGAGGTGCTCCGGTTTAGCGCGCCACCCACTGGAGGGAGGCGGAACTGCAGCACAGCGAGTTTTACAGCCAGAGGTTCAACAACAACAAATCCTGCTGAGGACACTTCTTCCTCAGAAGGCGCTGGAAGAAAAATATGGAAAACCATAAATTATAATGCAATATCACACTTTAATGTGACAAAGTGGAGACAACAGTTTAAACTCAAAGAAAGTCTCTTCTTTTTCCTGTTATAACAAAACCAGTTTATGTCCTGAGCATCTTATCAATATAAATGATTAATAACTACTACACAAAACAATTTGTTCCCATTATTCAATTAATTTGCAACCACAAGATATCAAATTGTGGGAACAAGTCAGAGCTCACGGCCAGAAAAAGTGTTCTCCTCTCTGACCCCTGGAGTTCCTGCAGTGGTTTTGACCCACAAGGTCAACTATGTTAAGAAAATGCTCCACAATTATAATAAATCTGAATTACATGAGGTCATTTTTAACTGTCGCTTCGAAAGAAAAAACTAAGGGCACAAAACAATATAAACATCCTTTAATCATGATTGCCAAACATATGAATTAAGGCATATACAGTATAAAAAAGCAACAGCAGGTTTCATGTTTCTTCAGTGTTATCAACGATACAGCGGGAGGATGAGGTGAACAAACCAAGCAGCCTGTCTCAACACAACAGTGTCTCCCAAAAGAGGACAGTATTTGTAAACAGAGTCCATAGCACTATATTCAAGTAGTGGAATGACCACGGACACGATGCAAGTCAGCTGCTGAGAGCCAGGCAGAGCCGCTGCTACGCACGTGGTCCATGCGGTTTTCAGCATCGGCCATGTTAGTTGTTACCGTGCTTATCACGTTGCGCTGACCCCACATGAGCGGAGACGTCGAACGCTGCCATACGTCAGCGACAGCACCTGATCAGGTCAGAACTCCAGTGTTTTACAAGCTGCTTCCTCGTCGTCTCGTTTAGAAACAAAGCAAAAACTGGCGTTATGATGTCATGACTTCAGCTTTGCCTTGATCTGTAGACTAAAGTTAAAGCAAAATAAAATTTCACTGGATGCAGACGTTATTCCTGGAGACGGCTGCGAAACACACGTCGTCTCTTCTGCTGCTCACTGTCACTCTCACCATTTTTACTGACTCATGATGACGTCACCGACCCAGACACGATGGTGTCTACTTTACAGACGGAACATCCAACGGTGCCGGAAAGCTACTTGGTTATTTTAGTCACAGGTGGTGATGGAACCGACCAGTCATCGGTGATGGTTGGGTTGGTGATCTTCTGATTGGACTGATCGATCGGCTGAAACGGGTCGCTATCCTTGATGTCACCAGAAACAAAGACTCAAGTGTGTTTTAGTTTAGAATGAGCTCATCCTGTCCATACCAGTAGTGGGTCCGTCGTCACGGAACCTGCCACCTCCAGACATGGCGCCTGAGTGGGAGTGAGATTTACACCCGTGTTAGCGAGAGGAAGCCAGGACGGCGAGGATAGACAGAGTGGAACAAGACAACTTCCAGTGAAAGTCTCTTATCATCCACCACCAAGAAGACAGAGGCCCTCCCCTAGGTAGCAGAGACACGCGCTAGTTAGCTTAGCACAATGACCGATAGTGGGTGGGAAGTGTTAGCATAGCTCCGTCTCTGCCTAAATTAATACAAGGAGGGTTGTGTGTAACATTGGAGACTCGTGCGTCAAATCACTGCTCCCAGTCAGGAAAGTAGTTCCGGCTACGTGTCTGATTCTACCACTACAACGTCTCCTCATGTTAAACTGGTGTTCATCACCAAGGTTACACACAACCCTCCTGATGTTAATGCAGGCAGAGACGGAGCTACGCTAACACTTCCCACCCACTACCAGTCACTGTGCTAAGCTAACTAGCCTGGGTCTCTTGTCTGGCTCTGAGGACGATAGACAAACTCTGTCCTAGATGACAAGCTACAAACTCAGAGGTTTCTTCGACTTTTCCTGGATGTTAATATTTTCCAATTTCACCCAGTTTGGCTGCAACAGACTGTCCAGAGTTCATTCTGGACAGTCTGTTGCAGTGGCCAGCAGGTTGGATCGTGAAGGTGAAGGAACGCGTTCTGGAGGTGACGATGTGGTTTATGGATCAACAAGAGTCAATCACTGACGATGACGCAGAGACAGATGGAGCGTATTTACATTTGTCTGATGGGTTTGTGTGGTTCTTAACTTTAAAAACACAACTCCAAATGGGGCGCGTGACCGTTGTGTGGAGCGGGGGCTCTGCCGAGAGCTAGCTAGCTGGTCGAGGGCATGGGAGCAGGGCAACAGCAAAGGATTGTGGGACGTCTGACAAAAATGCATCACTGATAGTGTCAAATCAAATCAAGGACAATTCCAGTGTGTGGTGCTGCTCCTCCGCTTTGAGCTTTCATGTCAAATGTCGGTCATTTGTTACAACGGTGACGTACGTTTCAGTTTGGTTTGAGCTTGGGACTGGTGGACTTGAGGTTGTCAGAGAGTTTGGTTGTCCAGAATTACCGTGGAATAGGAAACGTCTCGTAGACGGGAGGCAGTGAGTGTTCTGGCTCTGCTTCGGTTCCTCAACATCAATCTTTCGTCAATTAAAATAAAGTTTATATCCTCAGCACTGACGGATTCTCTTTGCCAGGTTCATTCAAGGCCGACAGAGAAGTGAAGGAACTTGAAGTGATTCAAAAATATTCACAATTGTGTAACAGCTACATGGTTGGCAGTATCGTATACTCCTAACTACGTTGAATTTAGCATGTTCTCAAACTGCTGTGAAATATGGTGCTGCAAGCAAAAGCTTAGTACACATCTAAAACATAAACATACAAAAAATCTGAGGTAAAACGAACATGTAAAGCCAGTGAGGCTGACCAATGATGAAACCTCTTTTTTTGGTCATAAACTCACTATTTTACCTGAGTCAACACACCAATTTCTATTTAGTCACGAGTATACTGCCAGCCTTCGAGGTAATGACACAAAACTAGGAGTTACAAAATGAGTAAAAACTACATTTATCACTGGAATTGTCCTTCAAGGAGACGTACAGGTGCCTTACATGTTCCAACAGCCGTTAGCATCATCATGAGCATTGGGTGGACCAGCCCCTGGTTGTACTTCAGATCTAAGCAGAATCGTTGGCTGACAATAAATTCAGGAGCAGTTTGATGATCAAGATCTCAAAGGCAACATCCCACTGAAACACCAGGTCTGTGTTTGGAGCGTGATTGCTGGAATGATGGTGCTGGCTGAGGTTCTTGAGCCTCCAGCTACGCAGGAGACCTTTGACGCCGTATCAACTCAGTGGAAGGCTCACGTCACAGCGCCCTCTAGCACCAGAGAGAGGGATCACATTAAAAAATGAAGGCTAGAGTGAGGCCTCGCGGCTAACACGGCGATTCAAATGATGACTTCTATTAGCCTTCGAAACTCGACAGGGGCTGTTGGTGCACTTCATTTTCTTGTTTCATTATTGTGAATAAAAATGCTATTTCAAATAAATTATAGGGGCTTTTGCCATCTTTTATTTTGATTTACCTTCTTATCTTTAGGTACATGGAGCATTCCCCTCTCTAACTGCTGGAGTCGCTCACACCAAGCTGGAGCCACAGATTTGGTGTCTGACTTGATTCAATGTTGTGTTTGGTGAGAACTTATTGAGTGACTTTACTTGATTTTTGAACACAACTTTAGTGTGTAAACAGAGGCCATTTCAAGGCAATGCTCAAAGATCTCCTTGGATGGACAGTCTCAAATTTCTGGATCAGAATGTGCAAATTCACCTGGTTGATGTTGGTAAATTTAACTGAAAACTGAAAACTTGCTGGTGGTGTCAGGTGAAAAGCCGGGGAGTCGCTAAACGCGTCCTGATGCTCCATCACAAATCACCCGAGGCCTGCAGAACAGTTTCATGATATCAATGTTGAGGATATTTAATTTGCCAGCATTCCCACAAATCAGTGCAATTCACTGGAAGTCGATTCATTTCCTACAGAAACTTGAATAATCTCTCATTTGTTTGAGATGCTCCTCCTCTCAGTTAATTTTTGGCCCACAATTTGTTGCCTGTAGGTAGAAAGTATTTACGCCCTGAGGTACCAGAGGCGGCGTGCTGGCCAAAGCTAGCAAACGGGCTCTGGCACCTCTGAAGGGCGGATATGCCAGCAGTCAGAAGTCTGATGCTTGTATCAGAGGCACAAACTGGGGCTAAACATCACGAAATGACCCTCTTGACCTTCAGCTCTTAAAAAGCTGTACATGATATTTACAACCTAAAAAACTGCTGCTGATGACGGGTCGGGTTGTCATGGTTTCCCTGCTCCGCCCCACGTGGCTGATGGAGGTCAACATAGAGTACGATAAAGCATGATAGTGCTCTGCCGTGAGTCTGTACAGAATATTTACACCACTGGGTTCCTACGTGGCACTGGGCAGGTCGGCGTGAAGGTTTACTCTCACGTAAAGACAATACAATCAACATGGTTACACTCAAGTACAGTTAGTAATACAAATGAAGCGTCAGCACTATGGAGGGAGGAGGACCACTTCAATAATCAGAGTAATAAGGATAATAATAATAGACTTTTTAGCTTCCTAACGCTGCGTCCCAATAGGAGTTCAAAAACCACCACACTACTGGGATCAATCTTCAGTACATTCAGTCAATATCATCATCATAATACACTACAATAAATGTGCATTTAATAAAGTTGAACACCAGAGCTGCAGCAGCACTCCCCAACATTTCACGTCATAGTCGCCGGCTGATTCGGTCAAATCTCAAACCTGAACTCAAACGTCTCCGATCCTGGATTTGTACAGATGTTCCTCCTGCGAAGAAGCCAGTCGTCCGTCTGCTCATCTCCGTCATCGTGGTTAAAAAACAGGGGGTCGTTATTAGTAAGAAATGAAAGAGGGTTTTTGTGTTTTTGTTCTCTGCCTCTCAACGAGGCGAAGCTTATTCAACACCATGGAATTGATGTCTGATAAATTGCCGTTCCTCATGTGAGACGTTGTCACATGGTCCTACTTCTTCCCGTCACCCTCTGTGGAGACCAAACAGTCACATTCTCAGCTCCAGTCAAGAGTAAAGGAGCATGTAAGGAAAATCGCTCGATGTCCATCATCCTGAGAGACTCACACTAGCGTTACACTAGCTTAGCACGATGGCCGGTGGTGGGTGGGAAGTGTTAGCATCAGCTAGCTTAGGTCCAGGCTAGTTAGCTTAGCCCAATGGCTGGTAGTGGGTGGGAAGTGTTAGCATCAGCTAGCTCAGGTCCAGGCTAGTTAGCTTAGCCCAATGGCTGGTGAGGGTGGGAAGTGTTAGCATCAGCTAGCTCAGGTCCAGGCTAGTTAGCTTAGCCCAATGGCTGGTAGTGGGTGGGAAGCGTTAGCATCAGCTAGCTCAGTAAGGCTAGTTAGCTTAGCCCAATGGCTGGTGGTGGGTGGGAAGTGTTTGCATCAGCGAGCTCAGGTCCAGGCTAGTTAGCTTAGCCCAATGGCTGGTAGTGGGTGGGAAGTGTTAGCATCAGCTAGCTCAGGTCCAGGCTAGTTAGCTTAGCCCAATGGCTGGTAGTGGGTGGGAAGTGTTAGCATCAGCTAGCTCAGGTCCAGGATGCTGGTGTGTCCAGCAGGAATCCTCCTCCTCCTCCTCATCAGTAGCAGCAGTCGCTCTTCTAGTCCTCAACAAACCTTTGGTTCTGTTGACCCAAGTTCCAGTGGAGCTTTGGAGGTGCTGCGTCAAATCACTGCGCCCAGTCAGGAAAGTAGTTCCGGCTACGTGTCTGATTCTACCACTACAACGTCTCCTCATGTTAAACTGGTGTTCATCACCAAGGTTACACACAACCCTCCTGATATTAATGCAGGCAGAGACGGAGCTACGCTAACACTTCCCACCCACTACCAGTCACTGTGCTAAGGTAACTAGCATGGGTCTCAGCTCTCAGGATGATGGACTAAAGATAAATATGTGAACCTGGTCACAAAAACCACTACAGGGACGGTGTAACGTACCAGTGGAGGAGTGTCCCGACACCTGCTGACTGGAGACCAGCGACCTGGAGCTCAAGCCTTCAACATACACAGTGACACATTCTGACATGAAACACATTCCTGTCATGTATCAAGACAAACTGAACTATAAAACATCTCTGTATCACATGCATCATGAAAAAGTATCTGCACACGATTCATGGTGCGAATGTTCAATCAGCTGATGGGTTTCAGCCCATAGGCCGCCGTGGCGTCCTACCTTGGTAAATGTCATACTGTCCGGACATCAGGTTGTAGCTCATGCCCAGGTGTGTGTGATGGTGTGTGTGGAGGTGTCGAGCGAAGGACACATGGTTCCGTTCACGTTCCGCCTCTCGTTCTCCCTCCGGGGAACCTTTCTCACCAGGCTGGGTGACCACAAACACACACATCTGAGTTACACTTTGGTTTACTCCTTTGTGTTCTCAGTGTTCAACCGCACAAACACAAAAGACACACAAACCACAAGAGGAGGAACAGTTGTGAATGTTTCAATGCCTTTGGCTGCAGTTCCCTACATGTCCACTAGATGCTGCTGTACCAAATGGGAAGAACGCAGTCGGTTTGCTTCAATGTGAAGTTTGTCTCTTCACTGCTGACTTGGATCTCTTGAGTCGTAACAGTGAGTCAGAGGGGAACCGTTTCAAGACACTCGACTGGCAGCTGTGAACAACTCACCACCAAGAACTCAGCAGACTCAAAACTTGAATGGATCTTCTGAGGGACAGATTCAAAAAATAGGACCTAAAGCCAGTGCAGCAACCAGGACGCGCGTGCGTGTGTGCGCGCGTGCGTGCGTGTGTGTGTGTGTGTGGCGCTCACAGCAGGTGATTTTCCATGGTACTGGTGGCTCTGCTGCAGCAGCTCCATGGCCGAGGATGAAGACGGGTCACTGATCTGTTTACTGCTCACTGCGCCGCCTCTGCTGGGCGGAGTCACCTCTGACTCCTCCCTCCCCGCTGTCTTACCGTACAGCGGGTAGTGAAAACCTGGAGGACACATTTACAGATACACACAACCGGACAAAGATAAAAGAGACATACGCAAAGACGACAGAGACATGGGGACCTCCGCAATCCCAGCCGTCTGTTTGTCTGCTGGTCCAGAGTCAGGACCTGGCTTTCTGAATTTATCCCACCACTCAAATGTATTTAAGAGAAAACAGTGCACAGTGACCATAGAGGCACAGAGCTCAACAGAACACTGGTGAGGCAAAATGGCCAGCAGGTGGCGGCGCACAAGGGAAATATTCCCTCTCCAGGACATTCAACCAGCAGCCTTCATCAACAGAAATAAAACAAAAAAGTGTAACTACTGTCGGGCTCGACAAGACTCCATAACCCACGTTTCCCTGTAGCTGCATGTATCGATGGACTCATACTGAACATCACTGGATTATCAATAATCAGTGAGTAGCATCCCATCAAGGTAACAAAGGCAATAGTCCATGTATTCGGTGTTGCGCCATGTTTCACTAGAGTTCATCATTGCTAAGCTAACTAGCAGCCAGCCGTCCAGTGGAGGTCTGGAGCTCCGTAATGCACCAGAGAGGGGAGAAGGGTCTCCTGCTGCTGGTCTGATTCTCAAAATGTGGGCTAAAAGGGGAGTTTCCACAAAAGTTGGCGTGTTCTCTTAAAAACCTTCAGTTGTTGAAGCTCCAACTTTCAGCACTTTAAAGTCGATATGTTAACTAGATTTCTGTTGCATCGATGTTATGATAGAGATTGTTGGTTGGTGACATGTTGCACGGTCTCTTACCTGGGTAATTGTGGACCAGGGTTGGGGACACCCCTCTATAGGAGCCCCCGCTGCTCTCACACATGGCCAGGTATGGCGGGTAGGAGGAGTGCTGGTACTGGATATAGGGCTGCTGAGGGGTCATGGGAGGTGACACCGCCGCTCGGGCGCTCTGGGACTCATCAGACAGCCCCCCAATAGGCTCTTGGCCCTGATCCTCCAGCCCGTCCAGCCTGTCTGGATCCATGGCCTCCATGACCGCCAGATCGTGGGATCCATGGACCCTGGCTTTTTTAGCATCGCAGCCTCCACCTCCTCCTCCTGACGTCAGCTTGGCGCCGGCAGGCTCCACAGTAGCGCCCCATTCTTTCCCCCTTTCTGCTTCCCCCTCATCAGCCTCCTCCCCGTGTTGACTGTGTAGCTCTGAGAATTTGCTGTGAGCCAGGCGGTGAGCCCAGGCCGGGCCGTCTGAGGGCTAGATCGATGGGGAACAAGTGTTGGTGCTAGTTGCAGTGTTTCCCCTATAATTCTTTGTTAACAGTGGTGGGTGGGAGTCATTTTGAGGTCAGTTCAACGGCGGTCCACGGCTCTGTCACCTTTTTTATCTATATAGTCATTTGCAAAACAAAATCCCTTTTTCATCACGAGTCTTAATGCTACATGTTAGTTTTGAGAGAGAAGTTAATTCATGACTTTCATTTGAACATTTTCTTTTGAGCAGGGCGGCCCACCGCTGCTGAGCGACTATAGAGGAAACACTGAGTGAACAGAGCCATAGACAGACCATCTATCACTGGCTCTGGGTGGGATGTTGATGAAGGATGACGGCGTTGCGACAGCAGGCGGCCGATCACAGGTGGGATGTGAGCGGTGAGGCTTCCCCGTCAATGCCACACATCACGACATGTCTCACACATGATCAACAGCAAAATTTCGGCCAAAAAACAAAACAAAACAAAAACCAAGCCTTCATTCAAGTCGTACAGCCTGTTGACAACCTAGCATGGTTAAAAATCTCATAAAACCTACACGTGGGTAGGAGAAAGTTTGTTTCCTTAAGTGTTTATGGTTTTAATTTACAGCTAAAATGACATTTTCACTCATAAATTCTCTCTAAACATTAAAAACATTTGCATCCATCAAATCAAACCACACAATGACTGAATTAGTACGTCGAGCTACAGCACCACAGGAGCGGCGTGATCGTTGTTGTTGGCACCTTTAGCTGTACACAATAACATGATTAATCTCTTGGTGACACACAGCAACAGTCATTAAAGCACACCAACAACATCGTTATCATCGGCGGCGGCGGCAGGTTATAGACAGAGCGAGAAACTTACACTGGAAAAGGAAACATTTGAGTCCAGATCTGTCTGACTGTTTGGGTTGTGGAGCGACGAAGACGAAGAGGAAGAAGAGGAGGACGGTGACCTGATGTCATCGCAGTCTTTTGTTGAGACCTGATGTTGGTCCACCATACTGCCATGCACCACCTTTATGCCCAGACTCTGTCCTCTGTCTCCCCTCTCATTCATCTCCACGTAGGACAGGAGAGGTTTGGGACAGCACCCTTTTGGGCCATCTGGACCTTTACCTAGCACGGGTCCACCAGCTGAACCGACCATATGTTTAATGTCCTCACCATCTCTAGCACCGTGTCCCCTCTCGCTTCTCTGCTTGCCACCAGGCGTCTGTTCACAGCATTTGGAGGCCAGTAAAAGTTTCTGGTCCATGTACAGTCCTCGGGAGTATTGGCCATAGTACAGCGACTGGGCCAAGGCAGTCTGGGTCTGACTCATAGCCAGCTGGAGCTGAGACTGAGGTGGGCCGTCACCCTTCTTGGAGTCCGTGATGTCATGGGAGGAGCTTTTGTCATCCTCTTTCACTTCTTCTTTCCTGTCTTTCCCTTTGCCATCATGGGAAGAGCTTTTGTGGAAAGCAACGCTGCTGTTTTGGCGGTCCGACTGCAGGTACCCCTGTAGGTAGTATGGCTCGTAGCTATGGTAGTATGGGGATTGGGGATCCTTTGATGACAGGGAAGGTGCTGTGGGAGGAGTTTTACCAGAGTTGCCATGGTTACCGTTCGAGCTCACCTCAGAAGAAGCAGAGGACCCAGACTTGGATCTGAGGCCCTCAGATACCCCATCGTCCCCAGCATCTGAGATGTCGGAGTAGGCAGGGCTATTGTTCTTGCTGTCTTCTGTTGCCAGGCAACTACCACTTGCGTCAAGCCGCGACGAACTGCCAATGGAGGGGCTGGGAGCGTTGTCCGTAAAGGTGTAGACCTTGTCAGCCTCGGCTCGGATGCTGGCCATTCTGCTCTCCTGGCTCTCAGTGAGGCCGTTCATCACATCTTGCTTACTCAAGTGCTCCTTCAGAAGGCTTCCCGAAATTTCCTTGACTCCTATTTTAGATCCACTGCCACCATCTTCCAGTTTGATGGCGCTGCTGTCACCATTAGGCGTCCTGGTTGGTGCATCTTTGTTGTGTTTGTCCTTTAGCCTCCGTTTCTCTTTCTTACGAGTCTCCTTGCTGCAGGTCACCAGGGTGGCTTTGACAAGGCTCGGCTCCACAACGATGCTCAGCTTTGGTTTGATGGGTTTCAGGGGAAGGTTTTTACTGGTGAGGCCTACAGCTGCCATGGGCGAGGGCTGCTGTGAGGTGGCAGTATCTGCTGGGACAGTGGGATACCCTGTGTTGGGTATGGCAATCAACTTGGGGGGAGCAGGGGCCGGCGCAATCGGCCGGTTGGTCCGTGACTTCGATAGTTTCTCTACCTTCCCGTTGGCCTTTTTGCTCTTGTCACACACACCTCCCTTCTTGTCAATTAAACCTTCAGCTTCCAGCTTTGGCATCTCAACGGTGGAGTTCCTGTCTGGGACCATGCAGTTCTCCAGGACGACTGTCATGTTGGAGATGATGGGCAGGTTGCTCAGGTCGTCAATCAGCCCATCCTTCAGCAGTGAGGTTCTTCTGGTTTTGGAGTTGGCCGTGGGGCTGTGGTCAGTACTGAGGAGCAGCCGTCGGTTCTTGGGAGACCCCACTGTGGTCACCTTGTATAAAGGAGCAGGTTTCTTAGAGGAGCTGTTGGCATTCGTGCTGTTGGTCTCTGACAGGTCAAAGGTCATGTTGCTGATGGAGTCTTCACAGTCTGATAATCGCTCCTCACTCTCGCCATCCTTCATGGGTTCCAGCTCGGGCTTCCTCTGCTCCTCCACCTCTAGGTGTGCATGCGTCTGGTGGTAGCGCAGGCCGTTGATGTGCTTGTAGCGTTTAGTGCAGTTGGGGTGGGGGCAGTCAATGAGAATGGGTGGGGGAGGTGAGGAGGCACAACCTCCCCCCGGGTCCATGAAGGAAGGGTCAGATTTGCCCTGTGGTGTAGACGGGGCGCTGCGAGATTTGGCTCGGATCCTCTTCCCGTTCCCATTTTTAATATCATCGGAAGAGACCAGACTGAGATCCAGGTCAGCCGGCGGTTTGTTCTTTCGCTTTCCAGAGGAGAGGGAGGAGGCACTGTTGGCAGGCTTCACCTCGTCCACGGTGAAGAACGAAGGAGGCGTTCGGCAGTTGCTGTTGATGAGTTTCAGACTGCCTCGCCGCCCCTTGTTGTGGATGGGAGTGCTGGCCCCTGCGATGCCACCTCCGCGGCTCCTGTGCTGCGATAGACCCCGGACTTTGGTAGCAGGGGTCGGCTCAACGCAGGGCCGCTCTGCCATGGTCAGTCGCATCCTCTTCCCTCGTCCACGCCCGCCTGGCATCTCTGGATCACTGCAGGGAGACTCACAAAACCTGGACAGAGGAGGAGAACAACAAAACCTCAATAATAAGCAACAGTAAATACTTCAGATATGAGACGGTAACATTACACATACAAACACAACCCTCAAAGCAGGTTTATTGTCGATTCAGTTTTTACATATATGCACCTCCAAGAACTCGTTCATCCTGTCACCCAAATCAAACTGTTGTCACTCCAGACAAAAACCTCGGAGAACGGATTATCATTCAAGGCTGATGTGGACCACTTTACCCAGACATCAAGGATAAAGCCTTGATGTTTCTCGGTACAAAGACAGCTTCTCTTTTAATAACATTAAAATCCTGTACCGCTATCTCTGCATTTGATATGGAGACGTTTTGTATTCACACGCCGTCTATTCTACTTTGAAGTCTTTTGATGCTGCTGACCACGCCGCCTTGCATCTCAACACCGCAGATTCCCTTCCACACTCTTATTCAAATCAAAAAATATGTCTGCTGGAAAAAGCTTTAAATTCATCCGTGGTGCAAAGCTCTTTTTGAGACCTTGAACCTTCCGTCCAACTGGCCTTTTAAGGCGTTCATTATGACAGTACATGACAGGACTGGTTGGTGCTAAATTCTCAAGTAACTTCTGACCTTTAGAGGACTGTTTGGGATACTTAGCACCGCATTACTGGAACAGACAACAAAGCACATCCAGACCACTTCCCCGATGCCCTTTGATTTTAAGAACGATGATATCTCACATTTCCTGTGCTGTTTGTAATTGCGTTTCAAACCTTGAGTCACCGAATGTCACTGAAGCTGCGGGAACACACAACTGACATTTGATGTATTTTCTTCGGTTGGACATTTATTGCTCTCGGGTTTTAAGTTCAGGCAGGACACATCCCCCTTTGAGACTATGGCCCCTTTTGATTCAATAACATGTCTTCTTTCAGACTAACGGACAGTAAAACCTCACACGTCTGCAGGTACAGGGTTACCCGAGTGAGCAGGGCTTTGTTGGGATGATCCTGTTTAAACTGACCTAAACACACAACACTCACCAGAGGGTTCAGTCATTCGACAGCTGAACATCGCATCCTTCTTGTAGTTTTTGGAGGGCAAAGGTTTCTATGTTCTCGTTCAATGTATGCATGTAGGCATGTTTTGATACTGTGATGGTCTTTATAGGTCAGAGGAGCCTTAAACTTGCATTCTTTCTCATGGCAGCAGGGGAAAGTCAAAAAGAGGCAGGCAACATGATTTAGAACCTCAGGAGCCCAGCATCCTCATCCTCGGTTGGTCAACGTTCCCTGGTTTAACCCTACGTTTGTGTTTCTGGAGGAATGCAGGCATGAGTATATTCAAGACAACTTGTGATAGGAAAGATAATTCATGAACGCAAGTCATCGACCGTGAATCTATAAGCAAACATTTTTACCTTCCAAGTGAGTTTCATGGCTCGAATGAAAGATGGAGGCTCACACTTACTATTCATGTTTGATTCTGCTCATATTTATTAAATCCTCTCTATATTTAATCAGAAACTGTTCATAAATTATCAAAAAGGAGACATTTTATTTCATTGACTTTTCTAACAAAGCAGCAGCATCCAGCCGCCACTCAGGTGTCCGCAGCTACAGGAGCCTGAATGGAAAAAGCAATTTAGTCCCTGCTCTCCGAGATTAAGCTGTAATCGCCATGACAACAATCATTTACATACAGGAGTAATAATTGAGAGGTTTCCGCCCCGTGAGGAGAGACTGTCACAGTTTCCACACAGCAATTACAAAGACGAGAGGGGAAGAGCGTTTTTGTTGAAGCTCGTCAGCATCGAGGCTTTTTAGTTAGAACAACATAAAAGCACTTGAATGAAAAAGGTGCCGCTGATCACATAAACAACCAGCAACCGGCAGAACCAACAGCAATCAGACCTGTGTGGCAGAATTAAACAAGAACCCACGGAGGAACGAGACTGCAGCCTGAAGAAAACCTCACTCCAACCTGTCTTATTCACATGCAATCAATGTTTCGGTCGCTCCCTCAGTCACATGACATGGAAGATATCAAGCCAAGAATTTTGCACTACAATATTCATAAAGAATACAGGCGGAACATGTTGTACTGATCTGGAGTTCCTTGGTCAGGATATAACAACAACAAAAAAACCACAGAAATTAACAGCAGGAATAAAAGTCACTGCGTCCTGTGTTTCTGGTGTGGAACCGGTCGGAGTCCCTCGGTCCGACACCTCCAGCGGGTTTGCAGCCAAAATGACAAATACTGGAATTCCACGTGTATTTAAATGCTTCTGAACAAAAAACAAAGAACTTCTGCTGAGTTAAACTGAGAAATCTACCAGTCAGTTTGTTGTAACTTTGACTGATTCTGATGCATTTTTTGTTGATTTGTAAAGATTTTCCAATAATTTAAGTTAATTCTCTGCTAGTGTAATTATGACCTCTTCTCAATGTTGAGGGAAACAAAAGAACGAAGGCAGAGAGCGCTGTGTTACCGTGGAGGCGCCCAGTCGTGCTTGGTGCAGTCTAACAGGGTTCCCACGTAGGTTCTCTTCCTCCACGTCACATTAACCACCAGCACACCTGCGACAGACAAGACTTCAGTTACATTCACACACATCGGCTCAGCTTCTTTCTCATGTTTTAAAATTATAACAAGAAAATCCGAGGCTCTAACACGAAGCGATGCTGCTGATGAGGTTTGGCTGCGCGTCCTCAGACCCTCGAGACCTCACGGTACCGTTCCACTGAACCAGAGACGACAGGGTGAGTTCTAAAAGCTTTATTCAGGTTCATTTGTGCTGTAACTCGCATGTCCCTGCAAGGTTTGGCACAGATTCTAATTTTAGGAGGCGTGACTCCATCTCCTCCTGGGAAGATGCCCTAACAATCAATAGCTCATCAGTTTTCAACTCACTGTCATGAACGCGGGTGTTTATGGGTGTTTGTTGCGTCCTTCACAACACTCCAAACCCTTCAAAGTCTGTTTTTAACTTTGAAATCCTCCAGAAACAAAGACTTTGTTCAAACGCAGAAGTTTCCCGAAGGCTTAGGAGGACAGTGGCGTCCTTGAAGCATCTGAGAGGAATACCAGCGTCGTGGCGTGAAGCTTCAGTGACTTCAGGATTTGTTTGTTGTGACTCGGGGAAGAGGAGAGTGATTTCTCCTCTTCTGTTCCGGGAGAACCCAGACAACTCCTCATCTAAACACAGCAGACGTTGGACATCATGACAGATTTAACTGCTCAAACATTTCAGTCACATGAATCCAGGGATTCAGTGAATGAAGCAGGACCACACACAGCAGCGAACCCAGGGAGACGGCCATGTCAGGCAGCGGGTCAGCACCATGGCCCCCAGCCTTGCTGGAGAAGAGGATGAAACGCTGGCTCCCTGTGCCCCTCCCTCACAGGAGCGCTCTCACCTCTCCAGGAAGTGTCAATACCTTCTTCGTCATGGAATTGTGTTTGTGTCTACAAGTTTAACATCAAACTGTCTTGCATTTCCATCCCTCCATTTTCTATCCTGTTTATCTGTTAAGGGTCACGGGGGGTGGAGCCTATCCCAGCTGGCATTGGGTGAGAGGCTGGGTTCACCCTGGACGGGTCGCCAGTCTGTCTCAGGGCCATCAGGAGAGATTAGGGGTTCGGTGTCTTGCTCAAGGACACTTGGACATGGTCACCGGGGGAAGTGGGGATGAAAAGCAAAGATCCGCCCATGATTCTGGGTGAGAAACCATATTTGATCACCCACTGGTCACTGAACATAGCAACGTTTTTATGGTGCGAACATGAAACAAAAACTTTGGCACGCCTCTTAACCAGCGGGTGCGTGGGAAGACTGTCTGCCAGCAGGCGAAAAGTCCAGGAAAGGTTTTCAGTGCTGAAACGTGTCAAACATGTCAACGCCAAAGCTTTAATCAATTAAATGAAGGTGGTTTCATCAGAGTGCTGCAGGTGACGGGGAAGCTCCTGGAATGCTAACCCAATGTTCGCACCTTCTTTCTTTAACGTCTGCCATTTCATTTCCCTTCTACTCTTTTATGTTCTCTCTGTAGAACCCCTCCCCAAAGAAAGAACTGTTCCGCACACCAATAAAAGGTGTTTACTTTACTTTGTTTTTTTTCCACCAGGTGGCACTAAAGTGGTAAACAATGAAAGACAATTATTTTTTGTAATAAATTATTCTCCATTATACCAGTGATTGTATGCATTCATGTCTAATTAGCATTTGTTAATCATCTCTGAGAGCCCTTGTTTACGTGGCTGTAGCGTGTTTTATCTGACACGACCAGACTGGATGGAACATCAGACATTCAAGTGGAGCTCAGTTCAGAGTCGAGCCGATCAATTAGCCTTTGATTAGCGCTCATCAGACGCTGCTATCCTGCAGGGGGTGAAATGGTGGTCTCTTCGCCTTTCTGTCTCTCCAATTAGTATTCAGCTTAATCAACATGCAGCCAGCATCTTGCCTTCATATCCCTCCGCCGGCGTGAGGAGGGGGCTCCAGTTATCCCTGCACCTCCTGAACGATAGTCCCCGAGCATCAGGATGAAGAACAGCCGTCTCCCTCCCTTTATCAGTCTTTGTCTCGACTCGCTTTCTCTGACATTGTTCCTCGTTCTCGTGACAGTCGCAGATCAAATACCGCTGCTTCTCTCTGCCTCCATCTTTACATTCATCTCCAGCGCTCCATCCCTCTGGAGAGTTGAAAATATAGACCTGGAACGCCATTCTGTCCCTCACTGCGCTCCTCTCAATGAACATCCATCTGTCTTCACGTCCTTGTACGATTGTTTCCACATTCTGTAAATATTTCAGCCCAAGTAGGACTCTCATCTCTCCTTTTATTCATGTTATAGCCACATCTGCTGTTTGTTTACTGGCACAAACCTGCAAATGGGATGCTTTCATGTTGTGCATTAGCATTTATTGTCTCCAGGGAGGGTCCATGTTAAGTCCTGCTTGTTTGTTTGTGTCTTAGGAGGAAATCCCAGAACATGCAGAAATGTTTAATTATGCAGTCTGAGGAATTGGCTTTGCTGTGGATCTTTTTTCAAAGGCATCTCAAACATTGTCAGAGTGGGCGTGGTGAAACGTTTGAATCGCAAATCAATCGCAAGTGTCATGATATATGGAGGACAACACCCCCCCCCCCGACTAGCAGGGTGAGAGGCTAATCTGTATGTTTTTCCACAGACCTCCATGTGTGGACTCTCTGCACGCAACACTACAGATTCTATAGGGGAGCCTGTGGGTGGGAGACCAACTCCAGTCCAGATGGCTCAACAGAGGTCAGGTTTATGAAGACTGACACAGAATCTAACTCACTGCATTATCACTTTGGTAGAAATACTTGAGTATTTTTTAAACTCAAATACAAAAGTGAACAATGAAAGCTTTTTATCAGTGGTCCCTCGTTAATCGTTACGTTCTAGAAAAAACCCGCAATCGGCGAAATCTCGAAGTTGATTTTTTACGATTATTATAGATCTTTTAAGGCTGTAAAACCCCTCACTACGCACTTGATGCACTTCTCAGACAGGCATCAACATTCTCACACTTTTCTCTCTTGTTTAAACTCACAAAGTTCAACCCTTCGTAGAAAAGTAAGTCCAGGATTACAGAATGAAACCCAGGATCAAAACCTGTTTCCAGGCCCAAACATCAGTTTGAGAACAAAAACACAACGCTTTCCTACAGATAATAACGATGGAGTTTAGACCTGACGAATCTAATTTAACGATCAACCTACGAGGTGGGACACAAGAAAAATACAGCGATCAGAGATTTACGTACATTTGGCAGGCTGAACGCATTCTGTGCTGTACAGGAGACACGGCGCGGAGGAGATTGACAACAGTCGACAGCCAATCAGGAACACAATGTGCTGTGAAAAAAAAAAGCATGCAAAATTGCACAAAAAAAAATCTGCGAAACTGCGAGGCCGTGAAAGGCGAACCGCTTCATGGTGGCAACACGTGAGGACGTCTGCAATCAGAAGGCGGTTGGACCCAACAAACACCAGACTTGGCGGTTGGAGACGGGTGTCCAGGTCCTGCTCAGGCCTCATCAGAGCTGCCGCCATGGTCACCAGGCTAGGATGCTTCCCTCGCCAGCGTTTCTGTCCCAAACCCCACAAGACTTTGTTCTTTTGTTAAAGTGGAGAACGAGTTTGCTTAGCGCTTTATTTGTCCTTTATTCTATTGAGGCACTAATAAAGCTATAAACCAGGGCTGAAACGATTCCTCGAGTAACTCGAGGAAGTCGATTACTAAAATTCCTGGAGGCACTCGTTTAAATCTGAACTGTACTTAGTTTTGCACGTCAGCGTAGACGCGGAACGTCGTTATTAGACGGCTGAATTATTGAAGACCAGAGCATTGATGAGCTTCACTTTTGATATCATTAATGATCCCACGGCTGCAGCGTCTCTCCTCCCTGCGTCAGAGCAGTTCCTCCGTACACACACACACACACACACACACACACACACACACACACACAGGTCAGCGCGCTCCTCTCACCTGTCTATCAGCAGGAGGTTTATGAAGTCGCCCCAAAACCCAACTGGCCTTTGTTTTTGTTTCCATGTAAGATTCACCCACAATCCGTTTCCGCAGCAGAGCTGCAGGTGGAGGAGACCTGCTGATAATGACGGAGTTCATTAAAACAGTGGAAACCACCACGATGGTGAGTGACATCATCGACACCACCCAGGTGTGCTTCGAAGAGTAAAGAGCTACATTAGAAGGTCTTTACGTGAAACAGGAGAGTCTGGGTCTCTGTCAGACCTCCTCAGAGCAGCGACAGGTGAGGAGGAGAGGAGGGCCGACTGATGACTCATCAATCGCCAACGCCGTCGTCCTCTCCCACTGATTAAAAACAAAAAAGGCCAAAACCTGAGTGTCCACACACATAAAGTCTGTGTGTGAAACCCTGCAGCGTCACGTCCTGCTGTCTGTCGTTCGTTTGAGACAGAGAGCGTCGTGTCTAGGAGGGAACCTGAGACCCGGCAAAGATCGCGTGAGTTTGATGCTTTTAGGAGAAGGAACCGACACAAATCTCACGAGAGTTGAGCAAATAAAGAGTTTCCTCCTAGAGGACGGAGGAAGGAGCGCATCTCCAGAGATAGAAGATCCTGTGGCGGTGTCTCAATGAGGCGGGCCACCATAAATAAGACACAATTTACTGAGCCACAGAGTCACTGAAGCACTGATCCCAGACCTGTTGGGATGGAAAAAGAACTCCGATCCTTGACTGAAGTAAAAGCATGAATCCCACAATGTAAACATACCTCATTACTATTAAAATCTTTCATGTCATTGTTCCCTTTTTTTGGTCTACATTTTCATTGCTCTTGTTGTACTTGAGTGGCTCTCTTACTGGTGCTTTGATTACTAAACACAGACACACAGACTCCTCAGAGGAGAGGAAGGTGGCGGGCAGGTGAGCCCATCAACCTGCAGGACGCTGTCAGTACTTCAGTAACAAGTAAAGTAAAAACAGTCAAAGTACAGTCTGAGTAAAGTTACTTTAGTTAGTACTTTTACATGAGCATTTCATACTTGTACTTTCTCTTTTGTAAAGTACCACTGCTCTTAAATGAAGCAAAAGTAATGTAATGAAAAAAATTGCTAAATTAACTCGATCAATTGGCAGAATGATGGACAGATGACTCTCGCTGCAGCTCCACTAGAAACTCCATTCGACTACAACTACAAGCTAGCTTCCTGTCGGACTGCCGACTGATATGCCAACTTCCTGTTGGACCAAGAAGGTCATGTGATCACTGGCACTGGTTTGCACGCATGTTTACAGGATGTGGATGTATATGGATTAAATTTGGCAGGATGATCAAACTTAGGTCGAGGGTCAGTTGTTTAGTTTTTGGAGTTGGCCTGGATCTGATGACATCATCGGCGCAGGTATGAACTCTGCGTCACTTCTATTACGCTCCACCGTCACTGCTTCCACGGACTCGTTTTGGGTCGCTCAGCTATTTCAGGATCTTTCAGGATCTTTTATCCAAACAGATTCAGAATCAGGTCATGTTTTATTGACCACTGCCTCTCACTCCTCCTCCGTCCCTCTGGCCTGTTTTAGTTCTGTCTTTGTGAAGTTTGTATCTTCTTCTTCTTTTATTTCGCCTGTGTGGAGTGAGTAGCTGTTAATTAATACTGGGCCGGGGTACAAACGCCTCTATGCCAAACTTCAGAGGCCTCGCGGCTGGCAGAAGGAGACGGGCACACAGAGAAGGGATTTATTCATTAGCAGCCTGCAGTAAGGTTTTACACCTCCGCTGAGAGGCTGCGGCGCTGAGCGCTGTCCGCGTTAACGGCCTATCAAAGCGCAGCGGCGTTGAAATCGGTGGGTGAATCATCATCTCGTCTGATCTGCCGCCCGGTACTCCCATGGCATCATTTTGTTGTTTTGGACAGGTTCTCTGCTTCAGCTTTTCTTCATGTTTTGGATTCAGGATTGTGTTCTTTTCAACGCCAAAACTGCCGCTATGAGGACGACCTGCCATGTTAAAAATAAACCGCATTTGGTTCGTTTTTGAGGCATATGTTCCCTCAAACCCACACTCGTTACATCAGCGCCAAAAAACAAGCTGTGACTCTAACCGCGTTCGAAGGAACTTGTGAAAGGTTCTTGAAAGGGTTTGAACATCCAGAACCCTTACAGAACACCGGGGGTGTCTTAAGTCATCATTTGATTATAAAACTCCTGCGGATCAAAGCACCGTTTGTTTCTAGGAGGGAGTTCGATTGTGATTGTTTCACGCTCTCAAAGCCATCTGTTCTCATATCCATTAGCTAACGGGGCTATGCAACTGCCGCTGTCCCGACGCTCTCTGCAGCGCCACAATATCCAAAATCCAAAACGTCACTTTTTTCTAACCCTACCAGGTCCATCAACATGGACCCTGCAGGTTCTGGTGGATCAGCGCCAACGCCACGCTGCGGCAGACACACCCAACCTCCATGGGAACCTTCTCATCATTGCTGCTTACCCTCCTCAGTCTCATGCCAGACAATACCCTCCAGGTTCACGCTGGTCCCAGGCTGGCAGGGACCCAGACAGGACGAGTCGCCCTCCAGGGCCCCGGGAACGCCATCCTGGGTGTTGGTGCCGATGGACCTCGTCCTCACTGCCAGCTGCTTGGGGTTGGAGGCGGGCAGAGTTGGAGGGGAGTAGGAGGGGGCGGATGGCAGTGAGGATCCAGGGGCCCCCAGTTGTCCCAGAGCAGGTGACACTGGCACCATGAACATGGGGTCCACCTGGAGAGAGAAGAAGAAGAGCAAGCAAGAGATGAACGATTGGACAGTCCAGAAGGCAAACCTGCAATTGAAATGCATTCCTGAGAACTGCGTGAGAGTCGCTGATCCGTGCACGTCAGCCAGGAGCGGTCGGCGAGCCGGTCGTGTTGTTTCAACAGAACTACTCGATCGTGTCGATTCACATAAACGGGACTGGCACGTCATCAGGAACACCCCTCGGTACAAGCCGGCACGCTGCAGCAGCAACAACAGCCTTCAAATACATGAACTTGTTTCAAACAGACGCAATAAAAGCAGAACGTTACAATCCTCGGGGGGGGAGCATGGCTGGTGGTTTGTGCTCAGTAGGGGAACCATCATGGTGTCATTCAATCTGAAGCCCAAGAAGAGCTGAGAGGAAGGTTTTATTCAAAAATAATTACCAGAATTATGCCGTTTATCACAGGTGGGGGCTGCAGCTCCTGCGCGCCCAACAAAACCAGAGAAAAAACAGCAACGGCCTCAAATCGTGAGGTTCATCAAAATCACTTTATTCTTCAGTTTATTTAAAACTCCATCAAAGCACAACAGCCAAATCCTGTAAAACTTAAACCTAAAACTGGCTGAACCTGTAGACCCTCGTGATGTGGCGTGGGCGTGTCCTCAGCCATTCCTGGAACTGTGGAACATGATGGAATATTCTCCAGGAAACGCCTTGATGTTGGACTAATATTTATTATCGGGTGACCCCTCAAATCATTGCTGCCCATGTAAATTATGTCATCAACCCACCCTTGACCCGTCTTGCAATGTGGAGTAAAGCTTCAGGTAGACGTGTGGCGCCGGTCCACCGGACGAAGCAGCTGGGCAGAGCCGACGCTGTGGTTCTGGGGTGAGCAGGGAACCCATCAGTAACAGAACCGACCGGCGTCTCAGGCAGACGCTTGTCTCACATTTCTACTGTCTGTGTTTTCATAGAAAACCAAAAGCCACCAAGAGCTGTGAATGATCTTAACCGCCGTTGTCACCATGGTTACGGCTAATGAAATACTAAGTCACTGGTGCCCTTATCTTCTCCACTTATTATGGTCCCAATTACAACAGCTCTGGGAAATAACTCTGCTGAGAGAGCAGCAGCAATCAGTGCTGGAGGAGTTTTCTGGCCGTTATGACTTAATAAAGATTAGGGCTTTGACAGATATCTCAACACACGATATTCTTGAGTGATTTCTCCGCTCCAACGCCCTCCTCGCTACGTCGAGTCTGTAAACACTCCAGAAGCGGTGGAGCTTCATCAAACCTGGCGTCGAGCTCAGCTGTGGTCTTTCTCAGATAAAGAGTTCAATCACTTACTGGCGCAGGTCGCTCACGAATCTGACAAGAGCTTCATTTATTTATTGAGCTTCTTTAAAGGGCAATAAAAAGTCTGTTCTGTTCTCCTTCGAGTCACTCGTCCATGTTTCCTTCCTCAAGCAGCAGCTCACCGTCTTGACCTGCTTTAATGGGACCAGGGTTGTGTCTCACACTGGTGATGAAATTACAATTAGAAATGAGGAGACGATGTCAGAATCTGCTCACGCTAACACTTCCCACCCACGACCATTTATTGCGCTAAGCTAACAAAGCGTCTTTCCTGCTACCGGCATCTTTTTGTTTGGACCAATTAGAAATGAGGAGACGATGTCAGAATCTGCTCACGCTAACACTTCCCACCCACGACCATTTATTGCGCTAAGCTAACAAAGCGTCTTTCCTGCTACCGGCATCTTTTTGTTTGGACCATATTTTCCATGCAGCCCCTCTAAACCCCAAACTATTACTTTTTACCCGGTTGGCCAATCGCAGTCGAGAAGGGGCGGGACAAATGCCACGAAGACGAAGCATTGCATCAGGAACGCCTGAGCGCGAAACGAGAAGAGAGGAGCAAACCTGACAAACCCAGACCACCAGAGCTGGTCTTCTCTCCCTCTGTGGTCCAGTCTTTCATTTCACCCAGATTCAACACAACATGAAGTGCCTCGTGCTGACATTTTTACTTCCACAGTTGTTCCGTCTCATAGTAACCAGACGCGGCAGCTGGGCGCCTGTTGTTGTCACCTGGAAAATAGTGCTTTGGTGGACACCAGGGTGTCCAACGCTGAGGATGACGGACAAGAAGAGGATTTACCTGCTGAAATTACAGGCTTCCTGTTATGATGGTTGACTTCTAACAACACGAGAGACTCCAGACACCAAGTCTGTGTGTCAGATGCTCAAGAGAGGCCGTTGTTGTCGAGGATACTGTGTTCATTTAGGGGGATTCAGATTTTGTGCAGCTCTCAAAAGCTCTTCTCCTCCCAAACTCATCCCCAGCTCATCCCCCGGGGGGCTTTGCTTCTATTCCCGGGTCGTCCCATGGCGCCAACAGGAGCTGTGCTCCAGGTGTAAACTTCTGCTGTGTTCATGTTCAAACCTGATAAACAATGCAAAAGCATGGCAGAGAGGAGCAATAAACACAAGAAGATCCTGGGAGCTTCCTGGGAGCGTCTGGTAACTCCCACACAGCTGCTGACAAAGACCACCCAGGACTCCTTCCACCAAATCACACAGCAAATTAACTGGAAAAGGAGGTTTGAGTTTTGCCGCTCAGGCCTTTTGCTCCCTCACACATCCAGAAGAACCACGCTGAGAAGGAACCCACCAGCAGGCGGCTGCTCCCTCACTGGGCCTCAATCTGAACCTTCTACAGAAGCTTCCTGAATCTGGAATCTGTGGGTTTAAGACCTTCAAGGGTCAAATGTCTTTACTGGTCACCAGTAGGGGTGGAACGATTCGACCACTTCATCCATGTATCAGTTTATATTCCTTTGATCCAACTGCATAAATCTGTGCTCGGCAAGTTGGCCTTCCGGACAACATAAATCCATCTAACATCGTTTTAAAATGTAATCGATCTGTTGTATCAATACTCGGAAATAACACACCAGATTTAAGCATGGCAGAATTTATATGAATGTGTTTTTAATACTTTAAAGATGAAGACATCAAATGTCATCGCCACGTAGCAGCGCGACTTTCAGAACAACAAAACGTAAAATGGTGGACAACAGAGGAGAAGCCGGCGAGCGAGAAATGATCAAGCCACAACTGCGGTCCGGTGCGCGGCAACACTTCAGGTTTTTGCAAAGACGGAGCCGTTCTAAATAAGTCGCTTGCTGTTTGTAGGAAATGTAAAAGCAGAAGTAGCAGGTGAACCTGCTGTTGAAATGTTGGCGCCACTTCCTGTCCCTGAAAAGGTACTGGACACTGAAAATGAGAGCAGGAAAGGTGAACCTGCTGTTAATTCAAGCTGAAGTGTTGGTTGCTCTTCATTCAGACAAAACATGAATGCATTTGCAATAATTGTTGTTTACTTGTTATTTGTTTGTATCCACAATTAATTTATGCATGATTCACTTACAAGAAACCACAGGGATCTAGGAAACTTCACCTGCACGGTCCGGTGTCCAGGTGTTCATGTCACAGTCACACTGGTAGAAGTTTGGCTAAAGTCACTGAATTGTTTCGGGTCACGTGGTTCTCGATGGGTTGTGGGTCACCACTGAGCACGAGGTGACCGACACCTCCTTCACACCACGCTTTTTCAGTGATGGTCATCAAATAAACTCACAAGAAACGGACTGCAGCATCATTGGGTATTTGGCAGAAGTACGTCAACTTTTTTGTCTGATAACTGATGCCGATACACCAGCGTCTCCCCAGCGACCAGCAGAGACGGTCAAGTCTCTTCTGAAGTAGAAGAACGTGTTTCTGTGCATCTTCTCATTGTGTTGGTGGCACATTGTTCAAATACAGAAAGCAGCCTCACCAGGTGAGCGCTGAGCCATCACCTGGTGAGTCAGCAGTGAACCAAGCGACTGATCATGAAACCCTCCATTTCCTTCCGTTTCAGGGCTAATAAATCAGGTAGGATCCGACTGGCGCAGAGACCAAAGGTGAATTGTTTTCTTCTGTTTCAGCTCAGAACTTCCATCCATGAGTGTATTTTGTTGCCGAGTTACCAGCCGTTTGCAGGAGAACTGCCTTGCTGCTCTCGCCTCAGGCTGCCGCCATCACCTTCCAGAGTTTTCAGAGTCACTTGGAAACAGTTTTGTGAAGAGCTCCATATCTTTTGTTATGCATCGACAAACTCAAATATAACAGCTTTAAACCAAACCACACAGGAGGAGGAAACACACCGTGACCCCAACAACACTAAAATATGCATGAAGCCCGGAGCGTCACGCCAACTCAGAATCCTCTTCCACACTCTCCTCTGATCACATCCAACCTTCCTCACGTCTGACGGACGCTGCTGCAAATCACAACTTCAACTGGGTGCCTTTGGTCCTGTGTTTGAGGAGCAACAGACGGAACACGAGTCAACACTGACAGAGAGAAATTACAGTCCGCCTTCATTAATCCTCATCTCGACTGACATCCTGGTTCTGTGTAGCGTTACTGGATCCTCACTGCAGTCTTCCGGGTTAGAATGAAGTATTATTACTGCATTATCTTAAACCAACGTTGCCATGAAGGCAAGAGCCATGATTTGCTACAATGTCATATTACTTGCTTCCCTCGAGGACATTCAGGCAATTGTAACCAAGGTCTAAAAAAATAAATCACTACCTCACGTAGGTATAAAGAAAACAAAAACACCTCACGTAAACATGAATGTCACATGACTGTGCCCAGCCAATTGCGCTTAGCAGAGCGAAATTTGTAGCCGCTACAGCCTCTCTCCCAGTCAGAGGTGTGGGGAGAGCCGACTGGTAGCTGTGTGCTAAGTACCACTGTTAATCTTTAGAGCTAACTGCTGGGCCGCTGGGAGTCCGTTGCCGCCATCGTGCGTATTTTATCAAAGGAACTGGTGAGTGTTGAATGCTGGGGATGTTACTCTGATGGTGCTAGCGTTAGCATTAGCATCAGCCGCTTATATTATTTTAAGCTACGTTACGTTCACGGCGCTAGCATCAGCATAAGTCGCTGATTCGTTTGTTTCATGACTTGAGTTTTTCCATGATTTGCATTTGTATTTGTTGTGTGCAGGCTACGTACCAAAGACAGCCTTTTGAGGACAGCTAACCGATATACTCAGAAAGAAAATACAATACATTCAAATCCCACTAGCTGAATGTATAATGTGCGATTTGAATGTATATTAATCGTATTCTCTCATCGAGCTTGTAATGAGACTTAACGTATACGTGAAGAGGGTTAAAGCTAAGTTAAAGCAGCTATCCAGCCACCATCTTGGTTTTTTTTTTTCTGGGCCTGTTATTTTGATGCAGGCAGGTGTCTCCTTCTGGAGGCAAAGATGGCGAGCTACTGTGCCCATGGCGAGCTACTGAGCCCATGGCGAGCAGCAAAGGACCTTTGCAGCACCACAGCACTGCGGTCCCACTGGTCTGGTAGGAGGCTGTCACAGCCTGCCCCCCCACACGACTCATTATCCTGCCACCTCTCCACTCACCCCCTTTCCTTCGGACAATCCATAACGGACAATTCTTCATGAACTCTCACTCAAACCCTACTGGATTATTGTGGCAGTTGGGAAAATTCTGTGTGAACCTTCCTGGGGATTTATTCAGTTTACTGTGATTTGATGCATGCTGTTGTGTGTGAACCTGAACCAAACTGAACCTGAACCAAGTGCACGCACCTAACTAACTAACTAACTAACTAACTAACCAACTAACTAGATATTAGACACTAGATAGATTCTAACTAGATATTATAACTGCAGTCCTGTGTATATTTTGTGTTTTTCTATTTTTGTTCCTTTTTCCTCCTTAGATTTATTACTGTAAATAGTTTTGCTACTAAACTCACTTGCAGTACAGGGCACCAACACCAGAGCTCTGTCTTGTATCCTGACTGACTGCTGACCACCAGCTCCAGCAGCCGTTCCTAGACTTCTGATCCTGTACAAGCCTACTGCGTATTCAGTCAGCCCAAATTACTGATACGCGTGACACAATCTTTTTAACAACACTAACTGTGTCTTCACACCAAAAGTAAAAAAGGTTGAAAACTTCAACAACATCACTTGTGACGTGCAAGGAAACCGTGCTCTTTCGTCTGGATCACCCTAACCGGAGGTCTTGGGAACAGCCTTTGACATGTTTGCATGAGTCAAGGAAGGCAGCTGCTCCTGACTTTTACTGTCACTCTGAACTTTGACCTCCCAGATTTTTTTCAGTTCTTCAACGACTTCAATGATGCAACATCTGGATATTGACCCATCCTGCAATTGTAGACGCTCACTTTTTTTTTTAAATTCCAATGGTACATCCACTTTTCCTTTCTAGTTAGAGTCTTTATTTCAGTTCGTTCTTCTTTTTAAAAAGGAAAAGATGGGAGGAGTTATGTCACTGACGGGCAGCAAGTATGGCGGACAGAGACGTTGAGTTCGTGGCAATGAAACACACCACGAGTTCTGTTTAACTGGGACATCAAAGCAGAGCCCATCTGTGTAAAAAGACGGGCAGACCCCTGATGGGTTTGTACACCTGTGGACTCACCGCCCCCCACCACCGCCGGGGCTGCTGAACCGCCTCAAGCTAGCACTGCTCGCGCACCTCACCAGGCCTCACTCATGGCAGTTTTTGCAGAAGGTGTAAAATACAAACATGGCAGCACAGATGGTCAACGCACAACGGCCGGTGAAGATATTTAGCAAAGGAGTGAAGAACAGGGGATCGAGTGCCAGCGGAGGAGAAGAAAGGCAGTCGATGGGAGGCAAACGGGGTGGTAATTAAGGATTAACGCAATTCGCTTACAGGAAGAGACGCGCCGCTCCGTCAGACCACCGTGCCTGCAGTGGCGTGCAAATGATAGAGATTAGTCCACAAATATCTTGTGATAGTAAATTAATTAATAGGTGATCCGATCGTCAAGAGAACAATCACGATGCATCCCATCTAATGGCTTTACTGGTTTTACTGGTTTCTAAGTGCTGCTGCTGGACGACGGTGAATATAAAAACGTTTGCTTGGACTGCAACTGCTTTTCTTCATGTGCTTTCATTTTTCCAGGAAGTCTGCTGACTGACGGCGAGTGTTTGAGCCCGTCAGCACCTCCTGACACAGATGGCGAGAGGCTGCAGGGGTCGAGAGAGAATCTGAAGCTGCTGCACTTCAACCTGAAGCAAGAAAACGCGGAGCCGCAACCACAAACGGAGCCGCACGTTCCCACAATTCTGCCTCCAAAATCTACAGTGCCACTTGCCACATTTCTTCATCTTCAGTGTTTCAATGTTCAGAAGCCAACAACTGACATCTGACTCCACCCATCCATCCACCCACCCATCCATCCATCCACCCATCCTTCTCCTCACTTCCTCCTGTATCAGTCTTTGTCCTTCCATGTTACCCTTGTTTCTCTCTTTATCTTGACCACTTCCTTTTTCCTTTTTTTATTCCACTCTTTCTTGGCTCATTTCTCTTCACCCTCGCCTTCGTTTTCGTCATCCCACTGCCCCCCCATTGTCCACACTTCCTCAACTTGTCTCCTCTTTCTTCCTTTTATCCTTTCTCATCTTTACCTTTCTCTCTGCCTCCCACATTATTTACTCTGCTGCCTTCTCTTCCTCCTCCTCTCCTCACTTCTGCCTTGCTTCACGCCTTTCTATTTCTATTCTGTCCCCGTGTTTTCACCCTCTATTTCTCCTCCCCGGTTACTTCCTCTGTCCTCATCTCTTGTCCTCATGTTCCCTCCTCTTCTCCTCCTTTATTTCGCTTCTCTTCCTCCTCCCCTCCTATTAAATTCCTCCATGAGCAGCCACACTGACAGTTTCCTCTTCTTTTTTTTTGTTCCCAGACAGAAATCATCCCTGTCTTTATTGTCAGGCTGCTGAGAGAGAGGTGTGTGTGTGTGTGTGTGTGTGTGTGTGTGTGTTTTCACGAATGGTCGCCATCTTTTTTTCCCTATTTTCCCTCTCCAGCCTCTCATCTTTGCCGTCTCTTTCAGTGTGTACACACACACACACACACACACCTTCTGACTGAAAGACAAGCTCTAATGGCATTTAAACCAACAGAGTGCGAAACAACGGATATTACTCACCGCCATAATAACTCCTGCTGCTGCTGCAGAACACGTGAAAGCTAACAAGCACTTCGCTTCTGCAGCAGCACAATCAACCATTTACCATCATTATTTTAGCCTGAATAAATTAATCCCCCACGGCCGCGGTGTTTGTGAGCGGCGCTTTCATAATGATGTAATTAAAAAGCATCTGAACAGAGACAGACAAGGCTGGCCGTCTGGCAGCTGATGTAACAGCAGAGATGCTTCTAATCTATCGACTCCGTCAGGTTACGACCAGGAGATGAGACAAGCTGACAGCCCGACCGCCGTGCACAACGCCATCAAGAACACGTCAAATCTTCAGGACGGCTTCTAGGAATGACCTCTTGACTCCCTCTACTCCCCGAAAGGTGCGTTTCATTTAAAACTTCACCAAAAAAAAAAAAAAACAGCAAAGCAAAGACACCGATGTTCGAGTCCCGCCAAAGCTAGCGCCATGAATGAGTGGTACAAGAAGTTTGAAAGGCTCTCAGTCACCGAGGTCAAAACAGCGACGCTATATGAATGCAGCTAATTAGCGTCTACCAGCTAATATCCTTTAGCATTCAGCCTGGAGCGCGACTGGTTAATGTGAACGCCAATCAGGACTCGCCACTGTCCCTCCCGTGCTTCATGATTTTACTGTAACCATGTAAATATGCAGACAAATCGCACTTCTAAGGATTTAGAAGGTATTTGACATCTTAGCTTGTCTCTCACAGACCTTAAATCAAATATTTCCGTCGCTTGATTGGGGTGAAAACGTCAGTTGAGATGTGACAGGAGGGAGGGGGAGGGGCTTGTCTCCTAGATACCAAACCACCCTTGTTCCCGTGATCTCAGTCCGTGCTCAGTACTTCGTCCATCATCTCCAAACTGCTTTGTTCCTGCTGAAAAAAAGTCCCGAGATGCCGGAGGGCCAAACGCCATCACGTCTCCCTGAAATTACAACGGGCACTGCTACGTCGGGTTCCCGCTGGTCGGGTTCCCGCTGGTCGGGTTCCATGATCACGTCGGTACTCTGCTGGGTGCTAAACATCCTGGACAGGCGCACACAGCTCAGGGAGTCATCGTCAAACATTTTGTGTCATCCTTTGACCCTGGAGGTAATTTCATCACACTGCAACACAAACCTGGAGTTTTGGCGCGAACGTTGCAGATGCTGGCTTCCTTTGTCCAGCACGGTCAGCTCTGGTGGAGCAAAACGACGCCGTTGTGTTTGCCGCATTTTTGCGTCGTCTCAGTACCAAAGTATCAGGTCATGTGACACAGCCTGAAACACCTTTTAGGAACAAGCAGCAACACAAAGGAAAGTGGTCCATCGTTCCAGTGAGGCTGATCAGTTACATGAACAAGGTTAGCCTCCCTCCATCTTGCCTGCGCTCCTCGCTCCCGTCTGAGCCAAAGCCAACACTCTGTTCTCTGGTCATGTAGCTCTCATTTAAAAACCATTCGCACTTCTCTGCTCCACAGACAGACCATCTCACAACGCCAAAACACTTCTGACATGAACTCAATTTCCCCTCATCGTGCAACTGACTGATCGATTCAGATGAAAGATTCAGATCTCAGCGGATGAGAGGCGCGAGGGCCGGAGCCACCCAGGAACCCCGCCGCGTTTCAAAGGAAGATGTTTTTGGGAAGTTAAATAAAATATGAAAGAGGATATGAGGTGATTCTGAGGAGGTTTCTTGGGGTAATGACGGACCCGCGAGGCAGCGATATGATAATGCCTTCTCAGCTATTTTGGTGTTTCCTGCAGCAGCGAAGGCTGCAGTGAATGAATGTGAAGGAGCAGCCTGCAGTGCAGAGCGCGGCGTGGGCGTTCGCTTGTACATGAAGCCTTTTCACGCTGCTGCCACTGATACTCTGATAGCTAATGGACTCTCAGTCGGCCTCCACATGAGCGCCTCTGAAATCACTCCAGGAGGATCAATACGGCCAGCGCAGCCCTCCACCGTCCTTCCTGTCTGACTTGACCCTCTGCCTGATAATCAGAAACATTTTTCTATTTCAAGTCAGAATGAATCATTAAGAGGCCAACATGCGTGACCAGTATGAATCTGTACACCATCACCCAGCCCCAACAGTCCTTGATTTCTATGTTTGCTTCTCCAATTAGCAGGTCATGACTGACTGGCAGCACGCAGATATGACAAAGTTACAGGTGACTGTGAGTAATACCAGATGATAGGACGCGTTCCTGGGCTTGTATTTAATGAGCTGTCTTGGATGAGGCGGTTCAGTACGACGTTCCACTATTTCAAATCAATAAAACACCGCTGCAAGTGATGTTTCTCCCTGAACGAGGGTGCATAAAAACCACGTGACCGTTTCTCTGGTTCTCCGAAACTAAAGTTCTGTTACTGATGGCCACGGTCACAAAAACAGGGCGTCTGCAGCTTGCAAGGCGCGCTGGTGGCCTCAGCTAGCCAGCTCAACAAGGTTTTGGTTTCTCCCTTGACAAGGCAGTTTCACCACCAAGGGGACGTGGGAGCTGGTGGCTAGGATGACTCGGTGATGTGGATGATGCACACTGAGCACAACTAGCATTCCCCGCCCCCATCATGGTAGCTGGGAGTGCTAGCATGTCCCATTTATTTCGATTGTGCAACCACAGATTTAAGAATGAAACATTATTGCAAGAAAGATGCTTCAAATATACATCAAGAGGAGAAGTACAAGTACAACAGCAGTATTCCTGTCCTCTTTTCTGGGACAGAGTACTGGTGGATTCCTCTTCTTGAGGGACGAATACAGACAAATGATCCTGTGGCCAAACTCAGTTTCTCGACTTCAAGAATCTCAGTTGCCTCGTTAGCATTCAGGATGAACGGGGTTGAATTCGGACTCGTCAGTAAACTGAAGAACTTACGTTCACTGACTCAACGCCATCGCTTTTTGGGAGCTTAAATGAGAGTTTGTTCAGGACTGAAAGAATGAACTTCTACACCTGCAGAACTCCATCACCAGGTTTTCTTAAGAAGTGATAGACAGCCAAGACGAGAGAGACAAACAAAAGGACATTCAGGGTCAGCCACCCTTTCTGGAAAAACCCCAGAGCCTCCATTTTTCCTAAATTCCCCAGAGGGCCACTTCCTGTTTCTGCCTGTCTGATTTCCTTGTTTCTCGCCAATAAGCTGCCGTCAATCAACCGGCTGGAGCCCACAAACCAAACAAAGCGGATCTCACCTACTCAGAAATGAAGGGAAGTAAATATTTCTCAACATTAGAAAACGTTCCTCAGGACAGAACACGGGAAGGTGCACAGACATAATTCCTCACACAGAACACGCACCGTCAGATGCGACACAAACATTCCAGATTCAGCCACTGATTTTGATACAATCCATGCAGATATACAACACAGTCTTTAGGAGCTGAAGAAGAACCATCTCTGGCTGCCTGTCAGGCTGCAGCTCCAGACAAAAACCCTGAGAGCATAAACGGCATCCAAGTGCTGCTAATGACCTGGACTCACATGATGGTGCGAGTCCTGCTGAGGGTCGCTGACCTCTGACTGATGATACGTCTCAAGATAAACATGAGAAAATCGTCTGGCTCAACAAAGTCTCAAGAACTGCAAATACACACACGTTAAGAAAACACTTAATTTTCTGATTAATTTGCATTTTTAACAGAAGTTTCATTTGTTCAAGTTTGGTGCGAGTGACATGGACATAATCTCACGTCCTGAGGTCAGAGCTTCCGTCTCCCAGTAACGATCGAGATCCTGATAGCGGAGGACTTCTCTGGATTCTATGAATCTCCAGTTGTGATAAAGTGAACTGAGCTGCGGTGAAAGGCTCTTCCTCTTCTCCTCTGAGCAGCTCAGCTGTCACTAATAAGAAGAAGATTTAAACAAACACTGTTGGAGTCCAAGAGACAGAATTATCCAACAGTGCAGCTCATAAACAATGTTGCTCATACGAATAGAAAACCAAAACAGAGATCGTCCGTGTCACTGCTAACATCAAATACTGCGGAGGAGCAGCTCTGCTGCACCACCGTAGAAACCAGGGAGGTTGCTGTCTTTTATCACATGTATTGTCATATCTCACAGCTGTACTTCAAGGCCTCTACCTACGTTTTGTACGACGCCAATGATTTAAACACAGACAGACTGAACTTCTATAAACAGAGTTTCTCGGAGGACAGTTGTGCACACTTGTGTAACGAGCAGATCTACCAGTCAAACAGTTTAATGTGTCAGGAAATATTTCCATAAGTATTATAAGAAGGCCTGCACATGATTTTCATTCACACCCACTTAATATTTCCTGAAAAATCCATCAAAAAAAGATCTGTAAAACCTGAAATCACCAGAATTTGTCTTGACATGCTTTGGACCCTTGATCAGGCTGATGGAAAACCTCCAAACGTCCTCACAGGGAAAAAAGGCAAAACCTCCAAGAGCTAGAGAGGAGGGGCGTCCTGCCTCGGGACGGCAGACACAGTAAATGTTGCAAGTGTGCAATCAAAGTTTCAAAATCTCCCAATGTTAGAGAACAATCTTTAAAGACCGTGCCTCGTCTCCCCATGTTGGTGCGATCCAGACAAACGAACAGACGTCAAAGCAGGTGCCCACTTCTCTAAACTCAGCTTTGAGACAACAAAGCTCTAGTGTTAGCATACCTCTTAGCATCCCTCTGTCAAAAGGGGGTAGGTGTGTATAAACAAAACGATGTCATCGAGGAGCGCTGCTAAATCACTGGAGAGCTCTGCTCAATGGTCCATGAACACCTTCACACAGTTTAAGGAGCGGGTCTGAGAGCTCCCGGTCCAGCTGCCTGGTTCGAGTGTGCTAGGCTGGCGTTCTTCGAAGATTCTGGTTGGGATTTTGACAGAGAAATCCATCACTTCACTAAGATTTTTTCAGTTTGAAAGCTGGACAGAGGGTCACCAGCAGTGAGGTTAGAGGTTCTCCACCAATCGATGGGAGGGTTTTATTTGAAGGACACAGCTGGCAGTTATAGTTTCTGACTTCTGGAGCCAAAACTCAACGAGTCAATAACCCTAGAAAGACAAACTAAAGAAATACCATGCTGTCTCTAACGACGCAGTATCAGACTGTCTCCTGGTGGACGAGGCTCCCTCCCAACATGCACCTCTCTCATCGTCTTTTCCATCCTTGTGTTAGGTGCCAACATCACCACCGAAACAATGCAAAATGGTTAAACCCACCAGGTGAACCGTCACCTGAGCTCATGGGGGTCATAAACAGGATGTGATGTTTCCATCCAGATGAAGAGGAAGCCGCCCGAGTCCAGAGGACATGGCGGATGGGGTGGGGGGGGTTGACAACCAGGTTAACGCCACTGTCAGCGATGAGAGTTCAAGATGAACCAATCAAAGCGAGAGGGAGTTGTGTTGGTTCATGTTCCGTCGGCCTGTAGGGATCCACGCTGACGGACAGGAAGTGATGCCGCAGCTGCTGCTGTCAATCAGACGAGTGACAGAGCTGTGTATCGCCGTGCCGATGTCAGACAGAGCAGCAGCTCTTCTTCTGTCTGCTGGTGCAGGGAAACAATCCCCGACAAGCCCAAGCCACGTTTGAATGACCAGCTGCTGCTGGATTCAACCAGACTTCCGTCGGCGAAGGCGCTCGGTCATATTTATCAACGCTCATGATTTAATCGGATCCTCTCATTCTCTTTGATGTAAAAAACAAAAAAACAATCCAAACAGCAAACCCATTCATGGTTTGTTCTGACTTCCTGTAACCACTAGGTGGTGCTATGAGCACATGGATGTCTTCAGGCCAGGTCTCTGACCATATGATGCCCGTTACTACAGCTTCAACATGGCCGCCTCCTCGCCACAGTAACCTCTCGGTCTTTACAGTGACCCATCATCAGGTTCTGACCGAGAGAGTAAAAAAAACAAAACAACTCATTTCCTGTTGCCACCAGGAGGCGCTATGACTCTGACCCTAAATTTTACAGGTTCTTTGATAATGCCCTGGATTTCTCTGATCCACCTGACAGACAAACGCCACTGACAGCAGGAGCTCCTTCAGCGCTGCTCTTCATCCTCCATCTTCATCATTTGCACATTTCACAATGCACCAAAAAGGTTCGATTGTTGAGTTCGAGCTGCCGGCACACACGTGTCAGCCGTCCTTCTGGTCACGTCTCAGGTTCGTTCGGTGTCTTTGGTTGTGAACCTGAAGCTTTATACATTCAGGCCCTACGCTGTTGTACTACTGTGCAGTACTACAGTATTGTGTGTACTCGCTGTCTGTTCTCACCAGCAGGAATAAAACAACTTAGTCCCATGTTAGTTTAATTAAGTGCATCATAAAAATCCCACGTTGTGGTCAGACTCTAAGCTGATTAATTTATTGAAACGCGAATGTGAAAGAGCAGCCAAACAGACAAACCTGACAGGAAGTGACACACATCTGAACCTCAGCCTGACTCGATCGGCTCCGCTCCAGAGCAAAGAAGCAGCTGACATGTTTGCAGTCGAAGAATCAGACCCTGGTGACGGCTTAGCGATGATGCATTCAACCAGTCAGGTGCAGAAGGGTTCATGTTGCCGTTTGAACCGAGGACGGAGCTGTCAATCATTATCATACACTCTGTTTCAAGCGCCTCGCTTTGCATGGAAACGTCGGTCTGTGTCCACAACTGGAAACACCAACAGAGCCCTAACATCAAGAAACAAACAGGACGAGATCCAGTGGGTCCTCCTGATCGGGGATGGACATGTGATGGCGTGGGCGTGAGTCACGTTTTCCCAGCTCGAATAATCGCATGAATTACTTGAGAGTGGGCTGGCAAGGCCCCATGGAGGAAAATCTATTTTAAGAACTCACGTTAAACAGCAGCAGCAGCAGCAGCAGCAGCAGCAGCACCACACACACACACACACACACACACACACACACTAATCATATGATGCACTTCGTCAATCAAAACAATAAAAGTTACCATTTAGGCTGAACAGTGATTCACAACTACAGACGATCCAGAGTAAGTCAGTGAGGTGATGGAGACGCTGCAGTGCGTCTCCAACTTCCTCCACTGTTATTCAAACCTTGAAAATCAATAACCAAGCATAGCAAACACAAAAAACTACATTTGTGGAGTAGAGGGTTTGGAACCAGTCCCTGAAAACAGATCATCCATCCCACGTTGGGTATTGCAGTTTTACTGCAAGTAACAAATCACAGGCAAAGAGACGAGGAGACACAACCAGTCCACCCACCTGGAATATGACAAGAACTGCAATAGTTAGCAGTGCTAAGCTAACGTTAGCCTATGAGGGAACTACACCAGGGTCATGTGACCTCAAGGTCACCACCACTGAGCTTCAGGCTTCTTGTGTTTTCCTCTGATGGCCTTTAATGACCTCCACGACCTCTGTAGGCTCCTCCAGACTCTTGTTAGCAACCCAGGTTTTTAAGACTCCACCACTCCAACATCCACCAGTCTGGTGTTTACTGGTGGATCTGATGTAGAACTGAACCTCCACCATCCACCAGTCTGGTGTTTACTGGTGGATCTGATGTAGAACTGAACCTCCACCATCCACCAGTCTGGTGTCTACTGGTGGATCTGATGTAGAACTGAACCTCCACCATCCACCAGTCTGGTGTTTACTGGTGGATCTGATGTAGAACTGAACCTCCACCATCCACCAGTCTGGTGTTTACTGGTGGATCTGATGTAGAACTGAACCTCCACCATCCACCAGTCTGGTGTCTACTGGTGGATCTGATGTAGAACTGAACCTCCACCATCCACCAGTCTGGTGTCTACTGGTGGATCTGATGTAGAACTGAACCTCCACCATCCACCAGTCTGGTGTTTACTGGTGGATCTGATGTAGAACTGAACCTCCACCATCCACCAGTCTGGTGTCTACTGGTGGATCTGATGTAGAACTGAACCTCCACCATCCACCAGTCTGGTGTTTACTGGTGGATCTGATGTAGAACTGAACCTCCACCATCCACCAGTCTGGTGTTTACTGGTGGATTTGATGTAGAACTGAACCTCCACCATCCACCGGTCTGGTGTTTACTGGTGGATCTGATGTAGAACTGAACCTCCACCATCCACCGGTCTGGTGTTTACTGGTGGATCTGATGTAGAACTGAACCTCCACCATCCACCGGTCTGGTGTTTACTGGTGGATCTGATGTAGAACTGAACCTCCACCATCCACCGGTCTGGTGTTTACTGGTGGATCTGATGTAGAACTGAACCTCCACCATCCACCAGTCTGGTGTTTACTGGTGGATCTGATGTAGAACTGAACCTCCACCATCCACCGGTCTGGTGTTTACTGGTGGATCTGATGTAGAACTGAACCTCCACCATCCACCGGTCTGGTGTTTACTGGTGGATCTGATGTAGAACTGAACCTCCACCATCCTCCAGTCTGGTGTTACTGGTGGATCTGATGTAGAACTGAACCTCCACCATCCACCAGTCTGGTGTTTACTGGTGGATCTGATGTAGAACTGAACCTCCACCATCCACCAGTCTGGTGTTTACTGGTAGATCTGATGTAGAACTTAACCTGCTGGTATCTCCAAACCTGATTTCAGGTCTCTGACCTTGACGGGAGGTAAACTACTTCCGGGTTGCAGGACTCATTCTCTGACATTTCCGTCCTTGCCCTTCATTGAGGGATTATTGAGGTTCTTCAGGGGCCATCATTTGTGCTACAACCCCAAAATAATGTCAGTTCTTCTTGTTTTGGGGAGTAAATTCATCACAGGAGTGAATCCTTGAAGCGCTGCGGCTCACTGAGTGTTTTACTGCTGAACGGGAACCCTTCAGATCGACTGATAAACAAAGCAGACCGATGTTCCTCCTGTCAGCGGCGTCTGTCTGCCAGCAGCAGCGAGGACGCCTTGTTTTTTCCTGCCTTGTCAAATCCTGCATCTAAAAAGCCTCCATCTGGATATCCTCCATCTCTTTCCCTCTGCTGTCACCTCTGGTTCCTCCCTCTCTGTCACACGCTGCTCCTAACTTCACCTCTGCACGGCCTCCTTCCACCTTGCACAAACCCTCATTTTCGTAAACAGCAAAATCCTGCAGCCTGTCAGGGGGGACGGGTCCACTGAGACCCTCGGCCGCAACCCGTCCACAGATTTATTTATTGCAGTATTTCGTCCCTGGTGAAGAATGTACAGTAATATCTGTACGTTGTTGGTATCAGAAGACATTTTTACGTTGGTTTTGTTTTCACGCTCCGTGAGGCTTCATTTCTTCACTCCTGTCGGCTCATTGATGATTTGATTGGTGACTCGTCACTGAGTCAACCGAGTTCTTAACTTTGTTGTGACTTCCAATCCAAGTCTATTTCATCACACTGGATGAAATTCCATTTATTGCCAATTAATCCCCTGACAGGTGTTTTAGGTATAAAATAAAACAACACGGATTTCACAAATTCACAGTGTTCAAAGAAGCTTTCTAACATCACCACGAGAGCAGCAGCGCCGGCCAGGGACTTCAGCTTGGTGCAGTCCAATGTTTCCCATTAAAGCCAGAGAGGTGACATGGTGATGGTAACACGCATCAATGATGTAAATTTACCTCCAGTAAGAGGAGAGCTGGAGACGATGGCTCTGAGAGGAGGAGGGGGTCTCCACCAAGGATGGAAGCTGGTCAGCAGAGAACATCAGCAGACAGACGCAGCTCCAACAACAATAGAAACAAACAACCCTCCATCTAAACATCCGTGTGTGTGTGTGTGTGTGTGTGTGTGTGTGTATACACTCTGGCTTCTTTGTGGCCTTCCCAGCTGCCTCTGACAGACTGGATGTGCACTGAATATCAAAAATACTGGAGCGTTTCTTCTGCTTCAGCTGCAGTGGTGGAGGAGTGACGGACCTGGTGTTTCGGTTTGTGTCGTTGTTGTTATTGTTGTGATTGATTGTTGGTCTCCAGACAATAAAACACGCTGCTTACCCTCTCGGCTCCTCGGTGCTTCTTGGCGACCGGCGTGTCGTCGTGCTGCCGCCGGACAACAACCGCGCCTCCACAGTCCAGCGCGCTTCTGTCGCCAATGCTGTTGTTGTTGTTGTTGTTGTTGTTGTTGTTGTTGATGCTCGTGCTGTCTCCCGCGGTCCTGGAGTCCGCCGCGGCGCACAGGCAGAGCTCGGAACCGTCGCGGCAGGGGAGATGCTCGGGCAGGGCGGAGGAGAGGAAGCCGGAGGGAGGAGGAGGAGGCGAGCCATCGCCGGGCTTCTCCTTCCTGGACCGGCCGGGAGCGGCAGGAGGAGCGGCGGCGGCGTCCCTCTCCCGGTCCCGCTCCCTCTTCCAGCCCCGGATCACATTCTTCCCCTTCCTCTCCTCCTTGCCTTTGGCGCATGTGGCGGCGGGGGAGGCCGCGGTCACGTCGGTGATGCAGTTATTGTTGTTATTGCTGTTTCCGCTCCCGCCGCCGCCGCCGTCCGCGTCTCTGCCGGCGGCTGAAATCATCTCCAGACCTTCTCCACCGACGCGGCGCCCTTGAGCCTCCCGACGCTGCTGCTGCTGCTGCCGCTTCCCTACCGCGCCGCACACCGCAGCCGCTGAGTGGTCCTCCTCCGCCGCCGCCGCCCCCGGTGCCCCTCGCCCTTCCCGGACGGCTCGGCTGCGTTTAAAAGCGGATCTCCTCTGCTCCGACCCGCCGCCGACAGGTGCCCGGGTCTGGAGCGAGGGCAGGGCCGCGTGGCTGTCGGCTGAGCCAACAGCGCTGGAGGAGCTGATGGAGGAGGAGGAGGAAGACGAGGAGGAGGAGGAGGAGGAGGAGGAGGTGTGGTTGGGTGACAGCTCCCCGCAGTCCGTCAGCAGCCCTCCATCCTCCACAGCTCTCAGGAAACGGTTCATCTCCTCCTTTCCTTGTCTTCTTTGTCGATCTCCGCCGCGATCAGCATTCAAGTCATCGCCAGCCGCAGTGTGGCGGACAGCACCGAGCGCGCGTGTCACAGACTGCTGGACCGGACCGGTCCCGGTGCTTCACCACACCGGAGAAGGAGCACCGGGAGGTCAGCGGAGGTCTCCTGTGCGGCTCCGGTTCAGCAGCAGCGGCTGTAGCGACACCAGACACGCGTACCCCCCCGTTACCATCGGGGTTCTAGAACCAGAGGGTTCCATTAATGCTCGAGAACAGGACCACGATGAGAAACACAGAATCTGGAGGCACGAATATGAAAGTGATTCTTGTAGCGTCTGGAGCGGCCACAAGGCGGCACCACAGCCGCCATGACGCCGGTGGGAGGCGCCTTTCTCGGAGTCTGAATCCTCTTTTGACCTGCCAGATGAAGAGTGAGTGACACCGACTCCAGCTGCTCGAGGGGAACAGGAGGGAGGAGAACGAGTCTCAGTCTTCGTCTTTCTGTTCATGAATCAAGAAAACCACCCACAACCAGAGAGACTGGAGCTGTCGACGCATCTCCTGAGTGGACCTCAGACACCAGAACAGCAGGGCCTCCTCCCGGTCTCAGCCAGCAGGCTACGGGAGGAGCTCCACTCCTCAGAACCCCTCAGACCGGGACCCCACTATCCTATACCAAACTCACCCAACACAAGTGTTTACCTTCCTTTCAGTCCACTGGTCAATCACTGACCAGAGCTGATAACAGATTAGGGGCAGGAAGTGGAGGAGGAAGGTTCAGACGCAACGTTCCAAACGAGAGAGAGACAGACGGACAGAGAGGCTGAACAGCCAATGACTGACAGTAATGTCGGCAGGTTGGAGGAGGGGTGACCAACCTGTGCAAGAGTTCACCAACTATAGAAGATGGACGTGAGGGAGGTTCGTTCACAGCTGTAAAGAAGGACAACACAGTCTGATGCACCCGCGAGAGTCAGGACGACGTTCTCTGGTTCCGGTGACACATTCCACCCACAGGGAAGGAGAACATGATTGCCAGAACCCCCGCTGCCCCGTGCAACACGGCAGGACATGCCCGGTAGGACAAGTCCGATGTTGTTTGAATCTGAAATTAAAGACAAACAGGTGGATGTTTGGCTTCTGCACTCAAAGTGTATCACTGGCAATGCAGAGGCACATTAACCCTGCATTCTGTCTGACAGGCCAATCACTGATCGCTCGCAGGCGTCCGACCAACATGAGTTCATGACAAGTGACTCGTGCTCATTGGGTCGGTCAAACTAGACTAGAAATGTTTGCTGGCTTCGTTTACAGGTTTCAGTTTAAGCGTGAATGTTCCTCTTCAGGTTCACTTTATGTAACATAATCATGTGACCTCTGACACGTTCAGTTCTGCAACGGTTTGGCTGGATAATGCTGCTGTTTCACCACAGAGACACTAGGTGGTGTACTGAGTTTGTGTACTTGCTGCATTGGCAGTAAGTCAGCCAGTAGTTTTGTGGTTTGAACTACTAAATGTTGAACGGTTTCAGTTACTGAAATAAATAAAGATCAAACCAAGCGAAGAGCTGAGACCAGAGCAGCAGACGGTTGGAGGCAGTCCCTGGAGTGCAGCACAAGAAGAGACATCTGACACACCTGAGACCATCAGCTGGAATACACGGTGTTCGAAGCTGCAGTCACTGGTCAATGAGAGTATGGAGCGCTTCGGTTCTCACGCCGCAGCCAGGGCTGTCTGGGAGGGCTGGTCGACGATTCTTCATTTGTGGACCACGCAGTCCTCTAGACATGAACAATGCAAGAAAGCGCACAGAATGGTGCAAACATAAGGTTTAAAAAGATCACCTGACAGTTTCAGAGGTCATGTGACAGTTGTTTCCACCTGGATGTGGCTGGGAGACACCACTAGCATCAGCTACCGTGAGCATCCCGGGTCTCCCCCGGCCCAATCACGGCCATCCTTGATTCGCCATCACACTTGCAGGAAACGACTGATGAATACTTTTGTGGGATCATTAGCATAGAGCTGCAGATAACGTACATGCTTGTAATGTCAGGTGTTTGCTCTCACGTCACCTGACGAACCAGCGCTTCCTTTGTTGGACCGCAGGTAACAGCCCAGCGTGAACTCTTGGCTGCACCCCGACAGGACAGCCTGGTGACTGCCAGGTCACTGTGTCACATCTTCACAAACACACTGGGGGCTGCAGTTGATTGGGTTTGTTTGAGTTTCAAAGGGCATCTGCGGTGTTGACACACCAACAGGTGGGGCTCTCCCAGCCGCCGTAAACCCCACGCACCCTGACCGGCCAGCAAGAGTACAACATCTCAGTCTTAAGCTTGGTTTATGCGTCTGCGTCCATGCAGTCATTGAAGTTCTGCGTTGAGGGAATGTGTTGCTCTGCAATTCACCGCCAAGCCGCTGGGGGGGTGTGGCTGTGTCCTTGTATGGTTTCAGGGGGCTCGTCGGATTCCTTGGTGGTCGTATTTGCGTACCTCCTCGATAACCCTTTCTTCGGCTTGGTCCATTTACACGTGTAGCTCTCACCACAGAAATGTTAAAAATGGCGGTCCTGAACCGGAAATGACATTCTGAGCGGACCAATCACAGCCCTTGACCTTCACGTCATGTCGATCCGACGCGAAGTCAGGATTTTTTGGAGGTGCACGTCAGGCTATGGTGTAGGGTCCGTGTAGGGGTCTGCGTCGACGGCGTGGGTACAGCGTCGCTGCGACGCAGAAGCATAAACCAGACTTAAGCAAACAGCCGACGTCTCCCTGCGTCTGCTGGCTCCGCCCAACGACTGCAGGATGAAGACCAGGCCTTTGATGAGCGGCTAAACCGGGTTTGCTTTTCAAGCTGGACTTTGTCAGGCGTCCACAGACGAGGGGAGCGACGCAGAAAACGTGTCCATCGATAACGTTGACATTTTTGTTCCTTTGCTCGTTAGAACTGAAGCTGCTGAGTTTCACTGAAGCGCCAGTCCAACATAAGGGGAGGTGCACGATAGGCTCAAGTACGAAAATACCATTTTAAATTAAATACGAAAGACCGACTTTGACTCAGATCACCACAAAAATGACATGATTTTCGTCGAAAGAGGTTTTCAACGAAAATCAGAATGACGTGCAAAAAAAAAATGAAGATTACTTATCGTTTCACAATTTCTTTTCCAAGTAGTCCCAACCCCAGTTCAAATGAAGGTTTCGACTTGGTTTTTAGTGCAAGGACGTAAAGGCCTCTTGACGACGGCCCTCCCACCAACAGCCACGTTCCTGGCAGCTTTGTCCTGTCAAGAGAAACTCCAAAACAGGTTGGTGGCTGGGAACTACAGCCCACTGACCCAGGGAACGCTTTGAGATCTCTGCTGTGGCGTAGTGACTACAGCCACCAGGGGGCATCCGTCCCTTCCATGCAAACGCTCTTCCAGAGCAGTTAAAGCATCGTCCTGACAACAGTCTCTCTATAAAAAAGCTAATCACATTCTTAAGATTCAGTTTGTATCAAAAGTTCTTGAATATCGCCAGATAATTTTCATGATTTGAACCCATAAAGTCAAGTATTGCTGCTGTTGCAGTTTTGTTGGATGCAAACGTAACTTCAAGGTTACGGAGTCCTTGAAGGAAGCATGGTGGTGACATGAATGGAGCGAATCATCAGGGTACTTCCTCCAACACGGCCTAGACCCCAACCATGTTTTATGACTGCACCATCTCCTCCCCGCCACAACAGCTTGTTGTTTTGCACACTTGGATGTGATTCAGCGTACATTTATCAGATCCTGGGAGTCATTTAAAGGCAGCGAACAAGTGAATTCCTGATTTATGCATGCTTCAGGGTACCGTTCCTCCTTCAGTGACACACACATCCTGACGGTCTTGTGATTATGGCTGCGTGGCTGTGACCAGCTGACCAGGTCCTCTGGCTTCCAGCTCCATCAGCCGGTTCCTCCTGCCAGCACCAAACATTTTGAGTGTTAAGTAGAAAGTAATAGAGAAACTGAGAGAAAGCGGCGACCATCACAACATGGAGGTGAAAGGTCACAGTGGCCCAGTGACCTCGATCTCAGGCAGCTCACGTTACACATGCCTTTGGTTCCCCATCCTCGCAGTACTACTGCAAGTACTCACAAAAGTAGCAACAGAAAATAAAACTAATGGGATGACACATTTTCAGGGACCAGAGCTCACGGCCGCTCACTGACTCGGTCCACTGGAAGGGTCTGACCAACAGTTGCTGACTTTTACAATGAGACTGGCAGACGAAGCGCTCAGGCCTCAGTTTCCTTTGACCAAACTCCTCCTTCAGGTGACTGAAAAAGAAAACTACAACTTCTTTTTACCAAACTTTGTGTGTTGAACTGATGCAACGCTTCAGAGTCCAAACAGAGGACAAACATGATGCACAACTATATTTTTCTGAGGAGGGAAAACGGACGGGTCTTTCACCGAGCTGGGAGACGCATTACATGGGAGGGTTTCATATGAAATAGAGATGCTTGTATTTTGATATTAGAACAGGGGAGTGTCAGATATTTGAATTAACTGGCTGTTAATAGAAAAGGTGTGATGGTAAAATAGTACCTGAGGTCATTTGTGGGTTGAATTGAAGTTTATTGTTCTGTAAATCTTGTTTGCAGCACTTTCCTTCTCATATTTTGTCCGTTTACCTCAAGCATGTGAAGCAATCAAGTGAGCCACACACCATGTGACCTATTTAATCTGTAATCTGCCCTCATTGCATTTGTGACAAATATCAACGATTGACAAGTCTGAATTCACAGACGGCCGATGTGGGTTGAATTCAACTGAAATCTGGTAAAAACAGCGTGAACCATTTCTTTTCAAATATTTCTACCGGCCAAACGACTCTGACCCTCAGTATGGCTGCTGGCGTATCGGCTGTCTCGCCTCCATTAATCCGTCAGACACGTCGACAAAGGGAACCTGATCAGATTTCATTTCTGTGGAGGGAAACACATGAAAAAAGGAAGAGAGTTGTGTTGCGGTTCCACCTAAACCAGAACACGGAACTCAAATCTCCCGAATGTCTCCATCTGACTGGCAGACAGAATGAGATTTGAAAGTAAGCAGCAAGAAAAAGAAGAGTACACATGAGTGTCCAAACAAAGCTGGGTTAAATGTCACTGATCAAAGGTTTGAACGCACACACGCTGCAGCATCCCGCAGTCCGATTGGCTGTGACATGTGAGTACCGATGGACACGCCCACAGGCAGGTGAGGGAGCTCAGGCTGCAGGGTCAGTTGAGCTCTCCACTCCCGCAGCAGCAGACCGACGGGCCAGCAGGCGTTTGTTGGTACGGACACAATGACAGAACAGTGTGTGACCCAGCAGACGCCGCAGGACGACGGCAGGAGGATCAGCAGAGGGACGGCCAGGCATGACGACAGGGACACGCTGTGAGTTTACAACTGGACACAGGTTTCTCTGAAGCTCCGCCAGGCTTCAGCCGATGGTCCAGTCACTGTCGGTTGGACGCTGAGCTGCAGCAGAGGAATCAAACTCACAAGGCTTTGACAAGACGAGAGGTCGAAGCAAGTAAAACCTGAACAAATGTTCAAATTAGACAGACGTCCTTTCAGGGACTGACAGAAATTGGTGGAAAGACATTTTTAGCATTATTAAAATGCTAAGTTTTAAGTTAGCAGCATAGCATCTGGTTGAGTTGGTACACTCACCAAGGAGCTCATGATTTTACACTGAACTTGAAAAAAAGAAAACCTGTTGAAAACAGATTTCCACCAAACTTGGTGGAGGGGCGGAGCTTGGGCCAAGGAAGAGTCCAGTGGGCAGATGTATGCCAGCTGCCCACTGTTTTGTGGCCCCCCAGCAAGAAGGTTGTGGGTGGAGCCCCGGCTGCAGCACGGGGTCTTTCTGTGTGAGTCTCCATGTTCTCCCTGTTCCTGCTGGGTTCTCTCTGGTACTCCAGCTTCCTCCACAGTCCAAAGACATCAAGAGGGACCAGGTTAATCCAGACTCTAAATTGACTGTAGGCGTGGCTGGGAGAGCCAATGGTTGTCTGTCTCTATGTGTTGGCCCTGCCATGGACTGGTGACCTGTCCAGGGGGAAGGCTGCTGGGATAGGCTCCACCCCCACCACCCTCAACAGGAGAAGAGGGAGAAAGTGAATGAATGAATGGATGGATGGATGGATGAGTCATAGTGCCATCTGGTGGCAACAGGAAATGATACGGCTTTTTTTACACGTTGATATCCTCGTCCAAGTGGGTCGACCATAAAGCCCTATGTGGTCAGAACCACCTTCATACCAAACTCTCAACTTTGGCATCCGTCATCGTTTCCGTGGCGTTGTCATGTAACGCCACGCTGCAGCTGCCAGTCAGCGACTGTGTCCGGTTTCCAAATCAGCCATAAACCATCTTGAAACAGCCACAACCATCACGACACGCAGTTTTCACCAGGCGTATTTCCGCCCCATCTGCTGGTTCCTCTTGGGCGTTCATGACTATGAAAGTAGAGCACTGATGTCTCCATTTTCATGCTGGTTTCTTGATCTCGTTTGCAGTTCCGACGTGGAGAACGCGGCCGATGAGCCTCCGAGATATGCGAGGATGGTCAGCGAGCCTCTGCAGGCCGTCGATCCCGAGCAGCACGAGCTCGCCGGCAGGAGGAAACCGGCGTTGGTCCGGTCCGTAATCAGACTGATGACTGAATTACTTAGAGATTATTACCTTTTTGTGACGTCACAAAAAAGTTCAAAGTTGATTAGGACGGTGTAAATTAAACACCAGCAAAAAGACCCATGATAGCTTAGTGCTACATAATTACATATCAAGGTCTAAAAATACTTTAGTATGAATCCAGAAGCCATGTTTTTTTAATTCCAGGCTGTTGGCAATGCTCTAAACGTCGCTGGTTGGTGTCTGCAGGTCAAAGACCTTCGACCACTCGCTGCTGACTCAGGTCCAGACAGACCCTGACACCAAGATCGAGAGGAAGAAGTCCCACTACAGCCAGGTGAGGCTCCCTTCCATGCCCTCCTGACAGAGGAAGACTCCTATCCAAACGAGCACTGAGTCGGTTCAGTGTTCATTCTGTCAACCATTTTTCTATTTCATGTTAGTCTTGAGAACTCAAGGTATTTTAGTCGAGTTTTAGTCAAAACATTTTAGTCTATTTTTTATTTCAGACTCTGAAATAAAATGCTTGCTTGTAGGACTAGTTGAACCAACCAGTGTACACAGATGCGTGCTAGTTAGCTAACCAGAATACTTGGATGGTTGAGGGTTGGATGCCTTTTCAGGTTGGTCGTATTTTCCAGGCGATTTTTTATTTCCCGTCAAAACTCGGCATTGGGTTTTTTTTTTTATCCGAGTCTACATGTAGAAAATGGGACCAAATGTCCTGACGCTTCTTCCTCCCTAGCATGGTTGCAGCTCTCACATCGTCCGTGTTCTTGCATGCAGTTTTGTTTTGAAGCTGCAGGAGCGCAGCAAGACGACATAGAAGAACCGCTGGCACAAACAAATACCAGCTGGACGTTTCCTCTTGTGTAGTGGATGAAAACGAGGAGGGAGTTTTTGTTTAGTTTTTACATTTAATTTTATTTCAAGCGTCTCTGAGTACCCTGAAAAGCGCTCTATAAATAAAATCTATTATTATTATTTCATGCCAAACATTTTAGTCTTGTTTTTGTTCATCAACATGAAGGCACATTAACACAGTTTTAGTCAGTGTTTTTAGAACATTGGTGCGGTCACGTCTTCATCATGAAAAAAGGGGTCTGACGAACATCTTTCATCTCGTCTGACTAAATAAACGCTAAGTAGGGTTAATAATAGAGAATCAGTGGTTATACTGCAGGATACACAAGCTCCCCTCACTTGAAAGGTGATTCTCAGTGTTTGTGCAGCAGAGGCCTCATATTTCAACACCACACAAACTGGATCCTGATTGGCTCCAGGATGCTGGTGTGTCAGCTGTAATCGTCCTCATCCTCACCAAGGCTAGTTAGCATAGCACAGTGGTTGGTAGTGGGTGGGAAGTGTTAGCATCAGCTAGCTTAGGTCCAGGCTAGTTAGCATAGCACAATGGTTGGTAGTGGGTGGGAAGTGTTAGCATCAGCTAGATCAGGTCCAGGCTAGTTAGCTTAGCCCAATGGCTGGTAGTGGGTGGGAAGTGTTAGCATCAGCCAGCTCAGGTCCAGGCTAGTTAGCTTAGCCCAATGGCTGATAGTGGGTGGGAAGTGTTAGCATCAGCTAGCTCGGGTCCAGGCTAGTTAGCTTAGCCCAATGGCTGGTAGTGGGTGGGAAGTGTTAGCATCAGCTAGCTCAGGTCCAGGATGCTGGTGTGTCCAGCAGGGACCCTCCTCCTCATCATCATCATCAGTAGCAGCAGTCGCTCTTCTAGTCCTCAACAAACCTTTGGTTCTGCTGACCCAAGTTCCAATGGAGCTTTGGAGGTGCTGCGTCAAATCACTGCGCCCAGTCAGGAAAGTAGTTCCGGCTACGTGTCTGATTCTACCACTACAATGTCTCCTCATGTTAAACTGGTGTTCATCACCAAGGTTACACACAACCCTCCTGATATTAATGCAGGCAGAGAGGCAGCTACGCTAACACTTCCCACCCACTACCAGTCATTGTGCTAAGCTAACTAGCCTGGGTCTCAACTCTCTCGAGGAGGGTCTCTAACTTCCTGTCTGTCTCTGGAGACGATGGACAGTAAAGGCACTTTTACTAAAAGATGACGTGTTACTTTAAAGATTTGTTAAGACACTAACTTATCTTGATGGTGTTTAGGTTGAAATGGTATTGATACAACGCATAAAACAGCATTTTCACACACATGAAGGTTGCCTGTGTCAGTGTGTGGTAATTGTGTGTGTGTGTGTGTGTGTTTCAGCTTTCTAAGAGCAACTGCCAATACCATAAAATATTCAAGGAGATCAGCAAAGAGGAACAGCTCAGACAGAGTAAGTCTCCAATGATCACAACTCTCCGTTCCACCTGAAACACAGGAGGACACGCTAGAAGAAACCTGATCCTTCAATATGACCACGTGTCCTGAACGTAGCTGCTCCAGTCAGCCTGTAAACCGCTACTGCTAAGAGAACCGAGTCCAAATGTGCCTTAAGTTGTTCACAGTCGTTTGAGGACTTGGTTTGTCACCTCTGCTCATTGACCAGATCGCACCTGTTTGTCAGGTTACACCTGTGCCCTTCAGAAAGACATCCTCTACCAGGGACGAATGTTCGTGTCTGACCACTGGATCTGCTTCCACTCCAAAGTGTTTGGCAAAGACACCAAGGTGACACACGCTGCCTTCCTCTCCTGGCTGAGATACTGGGCTCACAGCTGCTCTGCAAAAACTCTACAAGTTCCAGTTTGAAGAGTTTTTCACAACTTGCGTCCTGATGAAATTGAAACATTGGGTTTGCTGTCTCTTCACTCCAGTTTGATTTCACAGGGCACAAATTTAAGCGGCCAAATAAAAACAAGATTTTCAGAGCTGGAAGGAGCTCACGAAAGTCAGTGATTGGTCTAAAGTGTAGCACTGGAACATGTCAGCTCCTGGACCCGCACGTCCAGCCAACATGTGACGTCAGCAGAGATCCAGGTCAATCGTTATTCTGTCATGTGACCTGCTTACAACTGCAGAGCGCAGCCATCCCACAATCCTCTCCGTTTCAGTTCGTTTCCTGCCTCTCTAAGGTCAAGCTGTTTTCTTACTGCAACCCAACCACACGAGAGAGAGAGAGGCTGTTTGACCACTGTCACAGCACCCAACAGGAACTTCTCTCAGCGGGCAGGAGTTTGGCGACAGCAGGCGGAGGATTCTGGAGGAAAGGCTCTACCAGAGCCGTCAGACACCGTCCACATAATAATAATAATAATAATAATAATAATAATAATAATAATAATAATAATGTTCCTTGATAATGCCTGACCGAGCTTTGACTGAATCTTTTTGCGTGACTCCAGATCTTTGTTGAGGTTTCAAAGCTGCACTGACAATGTGACCACGAGCGTAAACGCAGGGCTGACCTGTTCCTCCTGGTGTTTGTCCATCCCAGATCGCCATCCCAGTGATATCTGTCACCCACATCAAGAAGACCAAAACCGCCCTCTTGGTACCAAACGCTCTGGTGATCGCCACCGCCAATGACCGGGTGAGACAGCGTGAACCACTGCTTCCTTTTGGAAGGTGTAAACCCCAGTGCGTCTTCAAAAAGCACCAGTTTGTGTGTTGTGTGATGAAGCTGACGGCCCTACATTCATGGGTCATCCAGGGCCGTCACTATGGCAACCTTTGCTGTGAAGAGTAACTGTGGTTGTTGTCGTTACAGTACGTGTTCGTGTCCTTCCTGTCCAGAGACAACACATACAAGTTCCTGATGTCCATCTGTCTCCACCTGGAGGTATCGCACTCCAACACAGAACCTGCTCCTGTGTCACGGCTACAGCTACAGAACAATGAGTTAAAGTCAACGCTGCCTTCATTACTCCCAGGAAGTTAGATCATCGTTTCTACTTTGAGAATCTGTGTGTGTGTGTGTGTGTTTCCACTATTGTTTGGCCAATACTGGGAGTCAGTTCATCGAGGTGAACAGTAGGGGTCTCAACACTTCCAGGCCGGTGTCAATAACCAGAGCAGAGGACAGAGCAACGTCCCCTGATGGGATGATGACTGTTGCCAAGCAACAGGTTAATCACATTCTTATTTTGTGTGTATGTAAAGGAGAAGAGCCCATGCAACAGCCCCATCCCATCGTCAGCTGAAAACAGCTTCAGGGGTCAGAGGTCACCTCACTCGCCGCGCTTCCCTCTGGTCAGTGATCATGTCGTGAACCTCTCGATGACATGCTGCCAGGCGACGGTCCGTCATGGCTGATGCTTGTTTACGTCCCTGCAGAGTTTTCCTGGTGATTTCAGCGATTTGGACGGAGCGGTGAGACAGAGGAGGCACGAGATGGAGGAGAGCAGCAGCTCCGACTCACAGACCCCCGACTACGAGAAGATCGCAGGTATCACCGCCAGCCAATCAGCCGCACTGAGGCAGTCACATGACGCAGAGCCTTCACAATGTTCCTGCTGAGATGAAAATAAAACTTCACAACAGAAGCAAAGATGCAACGTTTTAGGTTTGCTGAGTTGAGCTGGAATGTCTTCAAGCTACACTACTTGATCCATGATGGCGTTGAGAAAAGCCTCAGGATACATTCGCTGGTCCTGTTCAAGTTAGCAGAGGCTTCACTGAAGTGAGAGCGCGTTCGTCCTGGTGGAACCTCAGTCACCTGGTGGAACCTCAGTCACCTGGTGGAACCTCAGTCACCTGGTGGCGATGAGCTGACAAGCATCAGCAGATCCCCAGGAGAACAGAGACGTTCCAAACACCAGCCTGTAGATCACCTGACAAACCCTTCATCTCTCCTCGGCTGCAGGGTTCCCTGTTCCTCCGTTCCTGGACGTGTTGAAGCACACCACCAGCTCAGCACCTCCTGAACATCCAGACCATCAACACAAAGCCAAGAACCAGAACCAGCAGAACCCGGACCAGAAGCAGCTCGACTGTGGTATCACGACTCTGCTGTCTAAACTATAAAGGCTTCACATCCTGGTTTTACAAGCCAGTCGTCTGTAACCGTCACAAAGCAGATCAGGACTGATTCACTGATCAGTGATCAGATCAGATTCTGATCAGATTCTGATCAGTGATTCTGATGAGTCATGTTTTGGTTTCCAGGCCCAGAAGTTGTGATTGACAGCCGTAACCTGAAAGCAGTTTCCCTCAACACTCTCCTCTACGTCTACCTCCTCCTGTGAGTGAGCAATCGTCCATTCATCCGTCACAGTTTATATTTCACTGATACTGCTCCCTTCCTCTGTCTGTGTGTGTGTGTGTGTTCAGAGTGTGTGTCCTGGTGTTGTCCTCCTGTTATCTGGCTTTTAAAATCATCTCGCTGGAACAGAAGCTCACGGCGCTCAGCTCTGTCAGCGACCTCGTCCACCAGGAGTGAGTTCAAACAAGAATCTTGTCATTTTTACAAATACAATCGTCGTATCGCTCGCTCATGGATGCTGGGATCGTTTATAGATCGATGGCTGAGAACATATTTGAAAAAACAAAAGTCATTGGTAAGTAGTTAAACACGCGCGGCTCTGCAGGCGGCGGGGGGGAGGGGATTCTGGACTGAATGTCTTGATTCAGGTTGCAGGATGTTTAAGAACTGGTCTCAGTGCTGTGTTTTGTCCCAGAAGCGGCCTCCTGCGAGAGGGCGCCGACGTGAACGTGGACCTCTTCTCTGAACTGTTGACCATCAACCTGATGAAGCTGGAGAAGGTCAGTGGCACTGATGCCCCCCCCCCCCTTCCCTCTGCGACGCCTCTGCAGGAGCACGTGACACCAGCAACATGGCTGGATGCTGGGGGACAAGTTCCCCAACACAAAGTGAAACCGGACGCCTGTTGCTGTGAAACATTTATAGCCAGCGATCCGTCCACCGAGACGTCGGCGTAAGAGGAGCAACAGCCCGACACGCCGACGTCTGCCTGTGAGACAGGATAATAAAACAAGCCTCAGGCCCGACATCGTGTTGCTCCCCAACATGAATTTAAGAGATTTAACCCTTCAGTTTTCACGGCTCCTGCTCGGCTCTCTAAGCTCCAGCCTGACGGAGACGAGCAGCTGCTGCAAACATCAGGCAGTAAAAACCTTCATGATCCACTAGACGAACTTTGCAAGGACACAGATTCTAAGTTCTACCGAGCCTCCATTTCAAAAGAGGTTTGACATCAGCAGAAACTGGTCCCACCAAAGAGATCGAGGGTGGAGTTCTCCACCGGCTGCACTTGTAAAATGGGAGGAGATGTTTGTTGTGACACTGACTGCCTTCCTACACACAGCAGTTAATGAAACCACGTGTTCCTTCAGGTGCAGAAGAACCTGAAGAGACTGCTGGACGAAGCGACCTGATGGTACTGGAGACCAGGAGATCGTCTGAAGCTCTGTATGATGAATATATGAAGTACTTTATACTGTATCAACGGGAAGAATTCTTACAACACTTCAAGTATCCGTTATTCCAGAAGTTGATCGGGTCTGATGCGCCTCCAGGATGGTGAGGTCAGCGATCGCACCCTCGTGTTTGTTACAATGTTAGAGGAACCGTCACTTCTTTCCACGACATCAACGCTGTTGAAGCTTGTTTTCTGAATCCGTGTCTGGTCAGCTGCCGTTAGTGTTGCTGGTTTATGATTCGTTTTGTCGCAGCTCGAATGTAAATGTAGCCATCGTGTTAAAAAAAAAAAAAAAAATCCTGAAATAATTGATCTTGAGCTGAAAACTGGAAGTGACCATAAATCTGGACATTAGCGAACGTGTTCAACTAAAGTGAGTACCTCACCACTGACTGGAGGCCAGCCCGTCACCAACATTTTACACTGAAACTGATGTTTTGGGGAGATTTGGAATAAATGAGCTGAGGAGGAGCAGAGTGATCTGTACAGTTGAAGGATCTAAAGAGCTACGACATGTGAGCGGCCCAGCAAAATGGAAAGAGTACTTTCATATTTTACTCAAATGTTTCATGTAGTACTGCCCCTGTATTTACTATCAGAGTAGTGACAGTTTTTGGACCTGGTCATGTCTGTTTCGAGTATATTTAGACATAAAGCTTTGGTCCAGCTCTTCTGCATCCATCTTCACGTGAGCTGAATCAGTCAACACATTTCTGTCAGACAGAAGTCCAGACCTGGACGCTGGGTTTAGCTGAGCCTGAGGCTGAGCCTGGGGCTGAGCGTGGGGCTGAGCCTGAGCCTGGTGCTGAGCCCGGTGCTGAGCCTGGTGCTGAGCGTGGGGCTGAGCCTGAGCCTGGTGCTGAGCGTGGGGCTGAGCGTGGGGCTGAGCCTGAGCCTGGTGCTGAGCCCGGTGCTGAGCGTGGGCCTGAGGCTGAGCCTGGTGCTGAGCGTGGGGCTGCGCCCGGTGCTGAGCGTGGGCCTGAGGCTGAGCCTGGTGCTGAGCCCGGTGCAGAGCCTGGTGCTGAGCGTGGGGCTGAGCCTGAGCCTGGTGCTGAGCGTGGGGCTGAGCGTGGGGCTGAGCCTGAGCCTGGTGCTGAGCCCGGTGCTGAGCGTGGGCCTGAGGCTGAGCCTGGTGCTGAGCCCGGGGCTGAGCCCGGTGCTGAGCCCGGTGCTGAGCCCGAGGCTGCTGTGGTTCTGCCGGTCGAATGATGGTGAATGACATTCAAGACCCTTGGTGTTCTGCAGCTTCTGCCTCTCCTGTTCATGGAGTTCATGAACACTTCCATCACCGTCAGATGGAACCTTGACTTCACTTAATTTCATTGAAATATCCACATGTTGGGCAATGTGAGAAAAAAGGACTATTTCAATACACACACACACACACACACACACACACACACACACACACCCATACACACTTTGCTCTCTAATGCTGTTTATCACAATTCTGCGTCAAAATTAATCCATGTGACAGCAGGTACTGGATTTATTACTCAGGTCTGGTTTAACACAGGTTTAAGCACAAACATGCCACACTGGGATCACATGACCTCTGGCTGCCGAGGTCGTCTGTGATGGTAACCCTGCACATAGACTGAAAATTCTTAGCAATCTTCTGTAAAAACAGCAGCGCCATCACCATCGGTACCTCCCACAGTTTCAGATGTTCACAGAAAAATTCACAGCAATTCAAGAGTTTTCAGAGGCATTAAAACCTAGAATTACTTTCTGTTCGACTCTTGAGCTCCTAACCCTGACATCCTACCCATGATTCAGTGGGAGGTTACTAAGGTGACTCAGTTAGTCAACAAACATGGCCAACCCTGCAGGGAAGTCGGACCACCATGAGAGAGTAGATGAGCAGCTTTCAGTCGGATATTAACTCCACGCTCGGTTATCCATGTTTGTTATGCTCTTTATTTTTTGGGATTTTGATGCTCAAACTGTAACTCAGTGACAGTTCAACTCCTGCTCAGTTTCAAACATCAGCTCTAAAACTGAAGAAATGATTAGCATTTAAAAAATTAGAAAACAGAGACAAATTATGAGGGCTGCACCGACACATCAGCCGTGAATCAGCATCGGCGGATATTTGAGCTGTTGATTAAGTCTTCATTTGCTGTGACAAGATGGCGTCGCCCAGTGGTTTATCTGTTGACCACCCAGTAAAAGCACAAACGTCACATCTGCCAACCTCAGCCTTGTCCTGCTCCCAGGAGTCTCTGCCCCCACATACAAACATTCTCAGCGCTGCATCCCATGATGCCCAAACTCTACGCGATGCCATGGAAACGGGACAAGAACCACCAGAGGCTCCTGATGAAGGTGGAGACCAGCGAGTCAAACGAACGCACCTCACACAAAGGTGTCTACAAAAAGCTCTTAATGAGCTCAAGGGGGGGGGGGGCTTTAAACCAGATCATGTTTCATAAATCTATCATGTGGTTTTATGATTCTATTTGCAAGAACGCAAAAAGAAACAATCATGCCTGGGACCCAATGACCAACAGACCTCGACTCTCCTCCCGAAAATTTCTAACAGAAGGTTCATTAATTTGGTGGATAAACCCAACAGACAATTTAGCAGCAGAACAAACATTTAGAAATGTCAAAAAAATAAGAAAAGAAAACCATCATCTAAAGGGAGAAATACGTCCTCCTCCACATTGAGAAGGACCATTGACTGGAACAGTCCCAAGACAAGGAGCCGCCAACACGGAGCAGACCTCCAGGCGTCTGGAAACTAGCCAGTTTAGCAGCTAGCACCAGTTCCCTTCCACCACCATGAGAACAAAAATAAAACCAGTTGTTGGGATCACATCAAACGAACATGAGCTGACAGAACCACCCTTCCACCAGCGGGCAGGACCATCTCACCACAGCCGCCCCATTAGCATGCAGACATTAGCATTCAGATATTAGCATGCCGACATTAGCATGCCGACATTAGCATGCTGACATTAGCATGCAGACAGCACAGGAAGCTCAACTCAACATCTCTTCGTAGCACATGCCGGGTTCAGCCAGCCTGCCAAACTGACTTTAAATAATTGTGTCATGTGACATTCAAATATCACGTGGGTGCACAAAAAAATGCCAGTAATTTATGCTAGCAGTAGCAGCGGAACGAACGCAGCTCCTCCAAGGAGCTTAATTAGCTGAGCCAACTCTGGAAGAACAGCCGACAGACAGATTCTTCAGTCAGAAAAACCAGAGAAACAATTAGCTTCGCAGCTTAGCACAACCCTCACCTCAGAGCCGCCATGATAGTCACCTGGTCTGGTCCAGGGTACCTGAATAAGCTTCCTTTCTCAGGTGACATTGGTGGTCAGGTAAGTGTGCATGACGTCCACCGGCCAACCGCGACGATGTCCTTATTCATAGGGTCGCCGGACTCCCAGAAGGACTGGGTCCGGCGCTCAGGTGTGACCTGGAGCTCGAGGGCAGGTGGAGTTTGAATAGTTTCGCCTGTATTCATGCACATCTGTGATTGGTGGAGAAAAGGCTGCGTCACAGCCTGAGAGGAGCTGATTGGCTAATGCCTGACAACACCGTGTGTGTGTAGGTGTGATGACTTAAGGAGCATGAATTCATCAAAATTAAAATAAATATTGGTGTTTTTTATGTTTCAAAGACAGAAGCGCTGGAAAAGTTCTTCACCTTAATGACTGCATCTTCTCATGGTGCAGGAATCAAAGTCACGCAATCAATCAACCAATTTTTTTCATTGATCCCAAAATTCCCAAATCACCGTAGAGATCCAACAGGAACCTTCTAACAGGGGAAACAGGGGGAGTCTGAGAGGAGAAACGTCCTCCCTGGATGGAGCAGAGCGCATCGACGCCACCATCCAACACAAAGATGTGTGATTAGTAGGAGTCATAACGATACAACTCGCATGTTAGCAGTAAATTATAAGTGCAGCCGTGCGTCCGAGGTGTCCAGCAGACCTGAGACCATCCTGGTGACGGGATTTTGGCAGCAGCCTCAGGCCTGGACTGAGGCTGAGCTCTTACCAGGAGCCAAGCTTAGGCTGGAGTCTGAGCCTGGCTTTGTGGGCCTCATGGAGGTGTGGGATCCCGGAGGAACGCCTTCTCTGGATCCAGGACACAATGAAGGAACAGAACTGTAAAATGATGAAGAAAACTGTCAAATGTGGGAGTTTTCAGGAACGCAGGTGTGTTTGTTTCAGAATGCGGCCCTGGCAGGGATCCAGCTGGTCCCCCTGGAGGAGGCCCTGTGCTTCTGTAGCCAAGAGCGTCTTTGCCGCTGTCAGCACTCCAACCATCACTCCTCCTCCTCCTCCTCCTCCTCCTCAGCAACTGCTCCTCTCAGCCAGGCAGGACAGATGGCTCAAAACTCCTCCCACCTGTCCAGGTGAAACACCACTGATGCTGCATTCAGGTTGATGAGGAAAAGTCAGGATGAAAGTAATAGCACAAAGAATCGACTCTTCACAAACCAGCTGATTTTTTAGCTCGGGAGTTGATTGGTTAGTTGGTAAATCTCGTTTTCTTCACAGGTACAACAGCTGAGTGATGACGGTCAGACGACTCTTCCAAACCTACTGACGCGTCACAAGTAAACCGAGTCACATTTGAGCCCTGGAGGATGACACGTCCATCGTCTCATGGGAAAGACACCCCTCTCTTGGTAGTGTGTGTGTGTGGGGGGGCACTCATCTCTATTTATTTTGGTTCATTCTAAAAACGTTTGCTTGCATCAATAAAATCAGCATCTTTCAGCGCAACCTGCTCCTGCAGTTCTTAGTTTCACCACAGGGCGTCAGTATTGTCACAGGCCAGATATGGATATACATTATTATATTCACTACTATTCTCCGCCCTCAGCGGACCGGTACTGAGGTGCATGAGGACAACAGGCAGAACGGAGGTAAAGGATGAGAACAAACCGAACAGAACAGGTAGAATTTAGGGGAGATTGATTCATTGTTGTGACTCCTTTTGAAAAAAAACAACACATCATCAGGGGTGTGACCTACTGAGCCAAATCAGCTTTTGAAAAGAACCAATAATCCATTTTTTGTGAAATTATGAGAACAGCCTTTAAAATAGTGTCGTGACGTCATGGTGGTGAAGAGGAGGAACTGGGAAAAGTAGAGCAAAATGTAATAAAAGTGGAATGTGGTCCGTCAATCCCTCCTCAGATTGTTTCATATTCATGCTTCAATGTTTCTGTGTTCAACTCCAGCATCAAACACTTGGAGAAAGCAGCTGTTGTTCTCTATGGTAATGATGCCACACACACACACACACACACACACACACACACACACACACACACCCCTCCCTGCATGTGTGTCCAGGCCTCTTCAGTGTGAATGTCTGTGTCACCAGCAGAGATGACAAATGTCTTTGTTTCATACCAAACACTCTCACACACACACACGCACACACACGCACACACACACACACACACAGTACTGTTTCTGAAGAGTATTTATCTAATTTCACATCAAAAGTCACAAAAATAGAAATACCACATTCTTGCTGCATGTGTCTATGAAGTTTTCCTGCTACAGACCTTTGACCTTTGACCACCAAAGTCGAGCCGATCCATCCCGACTCATTGATCAGTTTCTGAATATTGGAAAGTAGGAAAAGCGGCTGAACTGCTGTTTCTGCTGAGTCGATCTGAGCTGATCAAACACACCCAGGTTCTCCTACAAGATGTTCGAAACTGTCTGGAACCTCCTGAGAGGGTCCGAACCTAAAATGAGCCCCAGAACCAAACCCTGAAGCCTAGAACCAAACCTGAGCCCCAGAACTGATACTCCACGTGTAGAAATCTCAATATCATAAACAACACGCACGAGTGGACAGAAACAGAAGGAACATTTGGGAGATTTATAGAACGAGGAGAACACATGAGCGAGTTTAGGAGTCGCAGTGTCCTGGACCTCAGGCTCCAGCGCGTCTCTGGGGCTCCATCATCAGACGCCAGGACGCGCGCCAAAACTCGGTGCGTAATGGACATGGATCCGTCCTCTCCTCTTCCTCCTCTTCCTCGCAGTGTTCCCGGCAAGCTGGGATGTCTCGGGAGGGGAGAGAGAGAGAGAGACGGAGCGTGCCAGATGACAATAACCTATTTGAGAGAGAGAGCGAGAGAGAGAGAGAGAGAGAGAGAGAGAGAGAGAGAGAGAGGTGATGTCCTTTGCGCGCGGCATCCACAGATCGCCGCCGTGCGTCTCGGTGTTTCAGTACCGGAGGTTTCCAGTGCCTGGATGTGGTACGGCCGGAGTAGAGCAGCTGCCTGCAGGAGGTCGTTCCCCGGTAACCGTCCCTCTGCTCCTTCCGTGCCCCGGACATGTCGGGGGAGGCGCCATCGTCCGCTGAGAGCCGCTTCCAGGTGGATGTGGTGACCGAGTCTCACCCCGCGCCGGTCCCGGTCCCCAGCGATGGATCCAAGCCACCGGAGGAGTCCAAAGGCCGCTTCAGGGTGGTGGGCTTCACGGACGCGGGCGCGCTGGGCAGCGCCGCGGACATCGGGCTCCCCCCAGACGTCTTCCACGAGCCGGACTCCGCCAGGAGCGACTCGGTCAGCCTCCACTCCACCGGCACCGGGCAGACGCTCGTGTCCGACTCGCACTCCAACACCTACTACATGAGGACCTTCGGACACAACACCATCGACGCGGTGCCCAACATCGACTTCTACCGGCAGACGGCCGCGTCCTTCGGGGAGAAACTGAGCCGACCGTCGCTGTCGGAGCTGCACGACGAACTCGACAAAGTAAAGAAACACACATGAACGCGCTTTAGCACGTGAGATATTAGAGAGCGAGAACGAGCCAGAAGAAGGTACGACCAGGAGGGGATTATTAATCCCTCCTAATCCCTCAATCCCACTCAGGCATCAAAGAGTTAAAACTGCTTCTACGGTGGGAGACGTTTTTGATAAACGCACAAGAAGATAAAAGGTTTATCTGGTCATTACGAACGCGAATGTCTGCGTGAGTTTCATTTTTATCAGGAAAACTATTGTTTAACTCATAACTTCATATTTGTTGAGGGGGGAAGAGAATAAACACACAATAAACAAACAAATCTGGAGACACAAACAAACAATAACACAAAAAGAGAATAAGAATCAATCAAAGTCAGTTCAGTTACAGAGGTAGAGACATTCCCTTCACTCCCACCTGAGAGGCTCTGAGTGGGACCAGTGACATCATCTCACACACACACACACACACACACACACACACACGCAGAGCTGCGTCTCGTGACCTTGCAGGCATCCCCGGCCGTGCTCCCACTCCTCACACAGACGACTATATTGTACGTCAACAGCAGGATGGTGGCGGTCCCTCCCATGCAGGCGTGTCACGGTAGGCCCCTGTGACTGCAGCTGTCAGGGGCCCACCCACACCCACACCCACACACACACACACCCACGCACACCCATACACACACACACACACACACACACACACACACACACACACACACACACACCATCAAGCTTCTACTGAGTATGAGTGTGTGCAATAGTTTAGTTGAGTTTGAAGTCTTCCATTTTGGACCACCTGAGCAGTAAAAACCGTGAGGCTGATCTACCTGGGCCGGGGGCGGAGCCTGGACGAGAGGAGAACTTGTACATCTTTGGGGCAGATGAATTACAGTGCCAACGTTTTTTTTCCCACATAGACATTAGCGTCCCAGCTGGTCGACCAGATCCACTCAGGTGTGAACAGAACCTCCTACAGAACCCGGTGATGTGTTACTGTGAAGACTGAGAGGTTACGGTGGCGAGGGAGCGGCCATTTTTGATGTTTGACCATCATGCAGGAAGCTGTAGTAACTAGAGTTTCATGGTCAGATCTTTGATGAGTCCTGAAGGCGTCTACAACCTGAGTCCAAATCACAGCGCCGCCTGGTGGCCACAGTAGAACTCAGGAACTGTTTGTAAGTCTGACATGAACAGCAAGTTTCAAAGATGATTGACAGGAAATGAATCTGATGAGTTTGTTTCAGCCAGAGTCGATCAGTGGCGTGACTGAAAACTAATTGAAATGCTGCTACGAGGCTAGCAGCTAACGTGCTGACATATGAACACAATGTTCCCAGCAACACTCCAGTAACGTTCAATGCATTTGAGACTAAAAAGACGTACCTTGTGTAGTTTGATGAAAGCTGCAGTCAACAATGTTCTCCATCGCTCTCTTCTCCCTTGATATGATTGGTTGTCAGGAGCCCTTCGAGGACGGTCTGGCCAATGGAGAGGAGCCCTCAGCAGCTGAGGAGGCGGCAGCGTTGGCAGCAAAGGAGGGAAAAGGAGGAACCATCAAGTTTGGATGGGTCAAAGGAGTCCTGGTGAGTGTCCCAGCACGGAGGCAGGAGCTCTCGCCTGCTTCTGCTTCACCTCTTTGGGTCATCAAAAGTCCCAAAACCATCACAAACCAAACACCGCGTCTCTGTCTCTGACATGGGGAGGGCACACGCAATTGTTATTATTACAGTTGTTATTATTTCATCACCAAGGTGATCAAAAGTCTGTTAGCTGACAGGTGACGAGGCTATGCTAACACTTCCCCGCTTTCCACGTATCAAACTAATGCTCATCGATTCCTGGGACGACGCTCCTGTCACACGATGCTGAATGACGACCTCGTGACAACTGAGATAAAAATAAACAGTGTCAGTCATGGCTGAGTCTCTTCTCTGGCTGTACGAGGCACACACACACACGCACACACACACACACACACACACACACTGGGGTAAACCCATATCATATGTGTTGCAGGTGCGCTGTATGCTCAATATCTGGGGTGTGATGCTGTTCATCAGAATGTCCTGGATTGTTGGACAGGCTGGCATTGGTACGTACAGATACACTACTGTGTGTGTGTGTGTGGGGGGGGGGGGGGGGCATGGCTCATCCAGACCTTCCAGATTACTGTCTTCTCAGTCCAACTACCACTTATTGGGCCCTGTCTTTTGGATCTGGTCCTCCAGTCCAAACGATAGAATCACTGCCTTTTAAGCTGAAAGTGGACATGACCGATGTTCTGCAGCCACTTCCTGGGAGGTGAACCTTTGGCGTCCAACTACCAGTCATTGTGCTAAGCTAACTAGCGTGGGTCTCTGGGGGACGGGCTCCATCTTGTCTGGCTATGTTTGTGGGCTGCAGTGGACTCACTTATAGTATAATTAGGATGCAAATATCTGATCATTCTTATCTGAAGATGTGTGTAATCGTGGTTGTCTCGTCCCACTCAGGACTAACCATCGCCGTCATTCTCATGGCCACTCTGGTCACCACCATCACCGGGCTGTCCACCTCCGCCATCGCAACCAACGGCTTTGTTCGAGGAGGTGAGGCAGCTTTTATTCAGCTTTATTCAGGCAGCCCAAGCTTTTATTTTGAAAGTGTCATTTATATGCTCTGTCATTTATATGTTCTGTTCAAGTCTTCAAAAAACTTACAGTAAATGATCTCAGTTGAGTTTTGGTCCATTATTTGTCTCAAGCATTTTGAAAAAGTTCAACATTTGCTGTGGAGGTCAGATAGACTCTGGACAGTGTGCTAGCACAAACACACTAGCAGGCTATGACTGAGCTAACAGGCTAATGCTACGTCCAAAGTAAACATCCCCTCTCCCCTTCTGGGATGGAGCACCAGCGCAGGGCGGGTCATTAGAGAAGCACAATTAAAGATAATTAATCTTTAAATGGCCAACTGCAATTTTCAAAATGCAGAAAGGAGTAATATTTGTCGGCTAACTGTCTCATATGAATAAATATTGTGTTGCTGCAGGGATGGGTTTCATCAATATGAGAATAATGATGTAAGAGTAAATATTCCCTCGAATATTACAAATCATATCTCAAAATCAGTCAACATAATTACAATTTGACTTGTGTTCGACATCCATGTACTGGAGTCAGCAATGGACTCTGGAACCATTTGAAGGTCCTGACATCAGGTCCATGCTGGATGTGGACCCAGAGGCCAGCAGGCCAAACCCCTTGCAACAGAAAACACGGCCCCCCAGGTCCAAACGGTGGAACTGCTAATAACAGTGTTGCTGCTTCCAGGAGGGGCGTACTACCTGATCTCCAGGAGCTTGGGCCCAGAGTTCGGAGGCTCCATCGGCCTCATCTTCGCCTTCGCTAACGCGGTGGCCGTGGCCATGTATGTCGTGGGCTTCGCCGAGACCGTTGTTGAGCTGCTGAATGTGAGGTGTTACTCCTTTCAACATCTGTTGGTCTCTCAGTGGTCAAGTGCTATTGTGATTCGTGTCCTTGGCTGGTTCCAGGATGTGGACGCCCTGATGACCGATGAGCTGAACGACATTCGGATCGTCGGAACTCTGACGGTCATTCTGCTGCTGGGAATCTCAGTGGCTGGGATGGAGTGGGAGGCCAAGGTGGGACCGCGAGCACCCTCATCAAACTGGGGCAAAAGTAGTCTCGAGATTATTTCCATCATGTGCTAATTACAGACGAGCTAGCAAGATTGACGAGAGTAGTTTGCAAGTAAAATTTACTATCATAGTGCAGTACACACCTGTATTCCCACAAGGCTTGAAAACATGAACGTATTGGTGCCAAAACACAAAGAGTTTTTTTCCCGGCGAAGGTGTGTCCACTGGTGAGGGTCTACCATGTCCTCTCTTTATCCTCACAGGCTCAGATTGTTCTCTTGGTGGTTTTACTGGGAGCCATCGGCAACTATTTCATAGGAACCTTCATGCCGATGGAGAGCAAGGAACCCAAAGGATTCTTCGGCTACCACAGTCAGTGTCCATCGTCTTCATCAATCCTCCTAAAACCAGACCAGAATTGATCCGTGTGCTCAAAAGTGACAGGAGCATTCATTCACCCTGATGGTTTAGGAGGTGTCCACTCAGGGGCTGAAAACGTGAATGCCTTTGGGGTTTAGCTGATCGTAACATTCAGGGTTTATTAGTAGTTTGCAGCAAGTCTGGCCCACATTGTCCTGTTGAAACTTTCTGCAGCGGCCATCTTCATCGAGAACCTGGGTCCGGACTTCAGGGATGGCGAGACCTTCTTCTCTGTGTTTGCCATCTTCTTCCCAGCAGCCACTGGGATCCTGGCGGGAGCCAACATCTCTGGAGACCTCACCGTGGGTTTCACGTCATTACAAATCAACACCGGCTTACTCCAGACTTATGTTCTTGTGGCTAAATGTCTCGCTCTCCTAATGTCTCCAACTCCAGGACCCTCAGTCAGCCATCCCTAAAGGGACCCTGCTCGCCATCCTCATCACGGGAGTTACATACGTTGCGGTCGCCATCTCTGCAGGTTAGTTGTCTGACTTTGAGCTAAATGATTTGAGCTGGTGGTTCTGCTGAATGTGGAACATCTGTTGATAGATGAATCAGTGCAACGGGTAGGACTTTCTCATAAAAACAACATAAAAGAGAGAATCCGCGAGATATTAAGTGACCTGGAGACGCCACCCCTCTGGCTCCAGCGGGTGGAGAATACGGAGGGAACCTTACGAACTATGAGTGAGTTAGTTTTCTTCACCTTCAGGTTCCTGCATCGTGAGAGATGCCACCGGCGACCACAACGACTCCCTGAGCGACACGGTGAACTGCACTGATGCTGCAGCCTGCACTCTGGGTTACGACTTCTCTATCTGCAAGGAGGGAGGCTGCCAGTACGGCTTGATGAACGACTTCCAGGTCCGGCCACACGTTCACTGGTCCTGTCTGAAACTAAACACACCGCACTGGTCAAACAGCCAAGCCAGAAATCTCGGTGTGTCTTTGTGACTGTTAACGATCTCATCAATGTCACACTTGCCATGTTTGACTGAGGACGTAGGGTCTGAGAAGACAGAGGTCTGTGTCTAGGGTCTGAGAGTCTGAGTCTAAGGTCTGAGGGTCTGAGTCTAAGGTCTGAGGGTCTGAGTCTAGGGCCTGAGGGTCTGGAGTCTAAAGTCTGAGAGTCTGGAGGCTAAGGTCTGAGGGTCTGAGTCTAAGGTCTGAGTCTGAGGGTCTGGAGTCTAAGGTCTGAGGGTCTGAGTCTAAGGTCTGAGGGTCTGAGTCTAGGGCCTGAGGGTCTGAGTCTAGGGCCTGAGGGTCTGAGTCTAGGGCCTGAGGGTCTGGAGTCTAAAGTCTGAGAGTCTGGAGGCTAAGGTCTGAGGGTCTGAGTCTAAGGTCTGAGTCTGAGGGTCTGGAGTCTAAGGTCTGAGGGTCTGAGTCTAAGGTCTGAGGGTCTGAGTCTAAGGTCTGAGGGTCTGAGTCTAGGGCCTGAGGGTCTGAGTCTAGGGCCTGAGGGTCTGGAGTCTAAAGTCTGAGAGTCTGGAGGCTAAGGTCTGAGGGTCTGAGTCTAAGGTCTGAGTCTGAGGGTCTGGAGTCTAAGGTCTGAGGGTCTTGAGTCTAAGGCCTGTGGGTCTGAGTCTAAGGTCTGAGGGTCTGAGGGCCTTGAGTCTAAGGCCTGAGGGTCTGAGTCTAAGGTCTGAGGGTCTGAGGGTCTGGTGGTTCTGGTCCATGTTGAATCTGATAAATTTCCTTGAGTGAAGTCAGTTGAGGTTAGCAAGCTACATTAGCTGCAACAATGATATGCTATGTGCAATCCTGAGGTGCATTGTGGGTAATGAGTCTGATTCTGAATCACTGAATGTAAAACTCCAGCAGGAGATTTCTGGGGACATTGTTCATACAGTCACACTGTGAGGACTTGTGTACAGTTAGGAAGTGGTGAAAAGTGTGTGTATGTGTGTGTGTGTGTGTGTTTGTGTGTGTGTGTGCGCGCGCGTGCGCGTGCTTGCGTGTGTGCTGTTCCCAAACAAAGCCAAGCAGAGATAATAGTGACTGTTGTTTTGAGTCACAAGCTTCTTTAATGAATGAGAGCATTGAGGGGACACACACGCACACACACACACACACACGTTCCAAATGGTGTATTTACATGCTTACGCTCGTTTGCTGGCTATCGACCGTGACCCTGATCCACCAACACTGACCATTACAGCTGCTGATCTGGTTTTTGGTCCAAACTTTTGCTCCATTCATCCCTAAATGGTCACATGGCCATGTTAGCACCTGCACTAACAGGTGTCCCAGGTGTTCACACCACAAGTGGGTCCAGGAGTTCTGGGATAAATCTCTCAGGACACCACATGGGGGTCTGGTGCTCCTGGGGGCCTGTCGGACTGAAGAGGGGCATGGAAATTTCTAAAACTGATAGGATTCTGCTTGAGAAAAAATGTTTATTAGGGCTGCAGTTGTGTAAACAAGTGTGTATGCCTGTGTGTGTGTGTGTGTGTGTGCATGTGTGTGTGTGTGTGTGTGCATGTGTGTGTGTGTGTGTGCATGTGTGTGTGTGTATGTGTGTGTGTGTGTGTGTGTGTCTGTGTGTGCGTGTGTGTGTGTGTATGTGTTTGTGTGTTTGTGTGTTTGCATGCGTGTGTGTGTGTGTTTTCCAGGTGATGAGTCTGGTGTCAGGCTTCGGGCCTCTCATCACAGCTGGGATATTTTCCGCCACCTTGTCCTCGGCTCTGGCCTCGCTGGTCAGCGCCCCCAAAGTCTTCCAGGTCAGACACCTCCTTTGTGACCTGATGATTTGCTCTCTGAGCTTTGGGGTTTTAAACAACCGGCCTTAGCGGCCAGCGCCAGTGTTACATTTCCATCACTTCTGTTGACATCGTGGACTTGAGCAGTGATGGCAGGTTTGTAGAGCGCAGGCGGGGCTCCGTGCTGGTGCAGTGACAAGCTGTTGTGATCGCAGGCTCTGTGTAAGGACAACATCTATCCTGGACTGGGCGTCTTTGCAAAAGGTTATGGGAAAAACAACGAACCTCTCCGTGGGTATGTCCTGACCTTCTGCATCGGCCTGGCCTTCATCCTCATTGGTAGGCTGCTTTGTTCTGTGAACGATGGAACCCCAAGCTGCTGGATGAGAATCGGTCCTGGGTCATGACCCTGGTTGTCTGTCTGCTTCCCAGCGGAGCTGAACATCATTGCGCCCATCATCTCCAACTTCTTCCTGGCCTCTTACGCTCTCATCAACTTCTCCGTCTTCCACGCCTCCATGGCCAACTCTCCAGGTAAAACCCTCCACAGATGCGGATTCTGACTCCTACTAGAAATGATTCGCCCTTTAAAAACGGGACAGTGAACGGTTTCCTTTTCTGACGACATGAACACGAGTCGTGAGGAAGGAGAAGGACTTCTGGCGGCTGATAAGTTGAGGGATCAGGTTGCATCTTGTGGCTTCAAAACAACGCAGACCAGTGAACACGTTTCTTCTTTCCCTCCCTGATCACTTGTGGTCATAGGAGAACTCGTGCCCACACGTTTTAAAACGTTCTCTCTGTTCCAAAGTGATCTGCTTTTTCTGGTTTGTTTCTCAGCTGGTGACAGTGGAGCATCGTCTCCAGGGAGGCGTGTCCTTGGTGACACCTGAGGGGGTTGTTGCAACATTGTGGCGTTGAGACTTTGTCAGGCGGAGATCTCAGATATCTGGTAATGCAAGACTACAACCTTGTTGATGTAGCGCTCTCTCTCACCACAGGGTGGCGTCCCAGCTTCAAGTACTACAACATGTGGGTGTCGCTTGCCGGGGCGATCCTGTGCTGCGTGGTGATGTTTGTCATCAACTGGTGGGCCGCTCTGGTCACGCTGCTCATCATTCTGGCACTCTACATCTACGTCAGTTACAAGAAACCTGGTGAGACCCAAAACCACAAACACATGGAGGACCTCCAGGTTGGCCCCAGGAGTCCTGGCGTCGACCGCTGAACGCTACTCGGTTCCACTGACGCTCATGAACCTCAGTGCATCGTCTCCACTTCCTTTATTTCAACTGCCGTGTGTTTCGGTTCATGCAGATGTGAACTGGGGCTCGTCCACTCAGGCTCTGATCTACAACCAGGCCCTGACTCACAGTCTCAACCTCACCGGGGTCGAGGACCACGTCAAGAACTTCAGGTCAGACACAGATTCTCTGGTCACGTTCCGTCCAAACGTCACGCCCATTTTTAATTCATTTCTAGAACATTTTAAAAGAACACACGTGGCGCCAGTTCTCCCGTCAGATCATGAGGCGTCGTTTCAAGCTCGATCAGTTTGAGCTGAATACAAGCACGATCAGGGAATTATCCTGGAAGTCACGTTTTCATTCCATTTTCTCCTCTTTGATCAACTGGTTTTTACACCTGAATCCAGGTGAGAATCTTTTTCACTTCAGCAGCTTCCTGTCAGGAATGTTTGAGCAGATGAAACCACGTGTGTGTGGATCTTTACCCATGAATCCATGTCAGAATGCTGCAATGCCTTGCCGGTGCTCCGTGTGTGCAGGCCGCAGTGTTTGGTGATGACCGGTTACCCAAACTCTCGTCCCGCTCTCCTTCACTTGGTTCATTCTTTCACCAAGAACGTTGGTCTGCTGGTGTGCGGTCACGTCAGGACTGTACGTACTCTCACAGGAAATATCAGGCGCGTGTCACTCCACAAGCGCCATGGCTTGGGTCACCTGTCTGTCTCTCTGTCTGTCTCTCTCTCTCCAGGTGAGTCGTCGGCCCAACTTTAAGGAGCTGTCCCAGGACCACGCCCGCTGTCAGCGATGGCTCAACAAGAAACGCATCAAAGCCTTTTATGCTCCGGTCTTCTCAGACAACTTGAGGCACGGCGCACAGTTCCTCCTGCAGGTGTGTAACGACCCAGACAGTGTAGGGGCGTGAGTTTATGTAAGATATACTTGTACTATACAAGTATATCTTACATAAACTTTCTCCAGACACGTATGTCTTCCATAAACTCACGCCCCTACAACAGCAGAATTACCCTCAGGGGCGAGTCTTTAGCTGGGCTCCTCCCTTTTCATTAAAACCACGTTTTTTCACAGGTTAACGAGCACAATTTCGTATCCGTTGTTGCACTGAAACCTTTCAGCTTTCACCACAGCAGCAGAGCAAGAACAAACTCATACTTGCTTTTGTATTGCCGTTATCTGGAGATAATTATCAGCTGTCTTGTTGACTCAAGATCAGGGACTCAACACGGCCGTCCTCGGGGTTTCCTGTTTTACTGGGCACCTTCTGGGTTTCTGTCAGGCTCGTATTTGTTCTCTTTGAAACTGTTGCCTCTCTAACCTGGTGATGTTGTGGTGTGCGGCTTGTTGCTGCCTCAGTCGGTTGGTTTGGGTCGCCTGAAGCCCAACACGCTGGTGATGGGCTTTAAGAACAACTGGAGCGACGGAGACATGCGAGACGTGGAGATCTACGTCAACACGATCCAGTAAGGACCCTCGTGTCTTCATGAGCTGAGTAGAGGACACTCAGGGGCACGCACCTCCGCCAGGGACGCACAAACCCGGAATGAATGAATGACATCACGAGTTGTATTCACCTGATCTACAGAAACATCTTGTATAGGAAGTGGGTCAGTGCTGGCACAGATTTAATGTGGACCCGACCATCAAAGAGCCGGGGTCAGAGTTCACCGCGGTGGAGGTGCGAAGTGCCCCAGTGCTCTCTAGTCTCTCCTGCTTTCTACCTGCTGTAAGAACGAACTGAACATTTTCATCTAAATGATGGCAGAAGTCCAATCGTCTGTCTCCTGTTGCAGCGATGCCTTTGACCTGCAGTTTGGAGTCGTGATTCTGCGGCTGCGGGACGGTCTGGACATCTCTCACATCCAGGGTCAAGGTACCCGACTCGGTCTGGCAGTCACCGGATCCATCAGCTGCTGGATGTCTGCCCCATTCTTCTCTATCTCCCTGCAGACGAGCTGCTGTCATCCCAGGACAAGCCACCAGGGGGCAGTAAGGAGCAGGAGGTCTCTGTCAGTCCAGCTAAAGACCCTGAGTCCGATTCCGGTCCCCCTAAAACCACCAATAACCAGAGCATCCCACTCATCGTGAAAGGTGAAATTCAAACGATCTGATGTCAACATGATTTTCATGATTTTTCTTCATGAAAACATTTGTTGTGGTTTTTACCGTTTTGTCAAAGGTAAAAGCTAACTGGACCAGTACTTCCTGGTCCTGAGTGCTGACACTTCATTGCTTTGCTCATCTAACCGAGTCGTGTCCAACCACCAGACTCCAAGGCTCCTCTGAGTCTGACAGACCAGCGGCTGCTGGAGACCAGCCAGCAGTTTAAGAAGAAACAGGGCAAAGGAACCATCGACGTCTGGTGGCTGTTTGATGACGGAGGTCAGAGACGAGTTTTACTGCTGTTTACTGCCCCCGTCGGGACAGACGTCTGCCGTCCGACCAATCAACACCACCCAGTCCAGTCAGACTCAGGGTCCACCGGTGGTGTTGATCGGTCGGACGGCAGACGTCTGTCCCAACCCTCCGTCTGCACGTGTGTGTGTTCCCTGCTGTCTTTGTCTCACATCTATTGTGTGTTTTAGTATTTGCTGATGTTAAGAGGAAGGTCACATGACAGCAACGATGGCTCCATCTTTTTCGATGTGCATTTCAAAATTTTGCATCAAAAGTTGTTATGTAAACAAAACAAGAAGAGTCGTAACAAGTGAGAGAGGAGAGTTTGATCGGTCCAGTGTTGGTGTCTGCAGGCCTGACGCTGCTGATCCCCTACCTGCTGACGAACAGGAGCAAGTGGGGCGACTGCAGGATCCGGGTCTTCATCGGTGGGAAGATCAACCGCATCGACCACGACCGCCGGATGTGAGGCACCAGTTCATCTGCTCCTCCTCAACAAACATACAAGTCATGGGTTTCTGTCAGTGAACATAAAGGACAAAAACATTGAGTCTCATCTTCAATGTAGCATTTTTAGTTGATCTGAACAAGCAAGCGACACACATTTCACACTCCAAGCCTGACATGACCACTTCCTGTTGGACTACAAACACGCCTCATCCCTGACATGACCACTTCCTGTTGGACTACAAACACGCCTCATCCCTGACATGACCACTTCCTGTTGGACTACAAACACGCCTCACCCCTGACATGTCCACTTCCTGTTGGACTACAAACACACCTCATCCCTGACATGACCACTTCCTGTTGGACTACAAACACGCCTCATCCCTGACATGACCACTTCCTGTTGGACTACAAACACACCTCATCCCTGACATGATCGCTTCCTGTTGGACTACAAACACACCTCATCCCTGACATGATCGCTTCCTGTTGGACTACAAACACACCTCATCCCTGACATGCTAACTTCCTGTTGGACTACAAACACGCCTCATCCCTGACATGACCACTTCCTGTTGGACTACAAACACGCCTCATCCCTGACATGACCACTTCCTGTTGGACTACAAACACGCCTCACCCCTGACATGTCCACTTCCTGTTGGACTACAAACACACCTCATCCCTGACATGATCGCTTCCTGTTGGACTACAAACACACCTCATCCCTGACATGATCGCTTCCTGTTGGACTACAAACACACCTCATCCCTGACATGGCCACTTCCTGCTGGACTACAAACACGCTTCACCCCTGACATGTCCACTTCCTGTTGGACTACAAACACACCTCATCCCTGACATGACCACTTCCTGCTGGACTACAAACACACCTCATCCCTGACATGGCCACTTCCTGCTGGACTACAAACACGCTTCACCCCTGACATGTCCACTTCCTGCTGGACTACAAACACGCTTCACCCCTGACATGTCCACTTCCTGTTGGACTACAAACACACCTCATCCCTGACATGGCCACTTCCTGCTGGACTACAAACACGCTTCACCCCTGACATGTCCACTTCCTGTTGGACTACAAACACACCTCATCCCTGACATGACCACTTCCTGCTGGACTACAAACACACCTCATCCCTGACATGGCCACTTCCTGCTGGACTACAAACACGCTTCACCCCTGACATGTCCACTTCCTGCTGGACTACAAACACGCTTCACCCCTGACATGTCCACTTCCTGTTGGACTACAAACACACCTCATCCCTGACATGGCCACTTCCTGCTGGACTACAAACACGCTTCACCCCTGACATGACCACTTCCTGCTGGACTACAAACACGCTTCACCCCTGACATGTCCACTTCCTGTTGGACTACAAACACACCTCATCCCTGACATGGCCTCTTCCTGCTGGACTACAAACACACCTCACCCCTGACATGTCCACTTCCTGTTGGACTACAAACACACCTCATCCCTGACATGGCCTCTTCCTGTTGGACTACAAACACGCTTCACCCCTGACATGACCACTTTCTGCTGGACTCATGGACGCGAGCTTGATCAGATTGAGAGGCTCCTTGTTGACCTTTAACCTCTTGGCTCTCTCTCCCTGGATGACGGGTTTTCTGTGTGTGTTTGTGTGTGTGTCAGGATGGCAACGCTGCTCAGCAGATTTAGGATCGACTTCTCAGACATCAACGTCCTTGGGGACATCAACACCAAACCCAAGAAACACAAGTACAAACTCTGACTTTCTTCCTCTCAGTTGGAAACATTGAACAGGCTGTTAGTTTTCGTGTCCATCGTTTGTCAGCGTGACTGATTTAGACATCACATCAGGTATCCGCCTTCACTCCTTCTCCTCGCCACAGTCAGACTCATTTCAACAGGAAGTCAAATGTTTGTTTGTTTTTAGTGTTTTCAATTGTTGCTTCTTTCAAATCTTCTGTTCCAGTCAGGATGTAAAATGCGCTGTGTTTCTCAGTAAGTTGAGTTTCAAGGAGCTGATTGAGCCGTACCGGCTGAAGGAGGACGACATGGAGCAGGAGGCCGCTGAGAGGCTGAAGGCCCTGGAGCCTTGGAGGATCACCGACAACGAACTGGAGCTCTACAAAGCCAAGGTCCGCCCCCTGCCAATCACAGTGCCCGGCTGATGTCAGCTGACACCTTTTAGCGGTTCCTTCTGCTTGTTAACGTCGCCTGTGTCATTTTCAGACCAACCGTCAGATCCGCCTGAACGAGCTGCTGAAGGAGCACTCCAGCACCGCCAAACTCATCGTCATGTGAGTCGCCGTCCTCCTCCTGCTCGGAAACAAACCGTTTGTTCCCTCAGTTTCATTCATGCAAGAGTTAACTTGTTCCCTCAGTTTAGTGAACGTGTGGCCACAACTTCTGTTGTACCACAGATGAATCCAACATAACACATTTTTCAAAGCGAGGGAAGGAGATATCTGGTGTCCTGGCCTCAGAGCTGGAACGATGACAGAGCTTGTATTTGGGCCTCATGTTCATCCAATTACTCTTCTTCTTCTTCTTCTTCTTCTTGTTCTTCTTCTTCTTCTGCTTCTGCTTCTGCTTCTGCTTCTGCTTCTGCTTCTGCTTCTTCTGCTTCTTCTTCTTCTTCTTCTTCTTCCTCTTCTTCTTCTTCTTCTTCTTCTTCTTCTTCTTGTTCTGCTTCTGCTTCTGCTTCTGCTTCTGCTTCTGCTTCTTCTTCTTCTTCTTCTTCTTCTTCCTCTTCCTCTTCTTCTTCTTCCCTGTGCAGGAGCATGCCTTTGGCGAGGAAGGGAACAGTGTCTAGCGCCCTCTACATGTGCTGGCTGGAAACGCTGTCCCATGAGCTGCCTCCTCTGCTGCTGGTGCGAGGAAACCACCAGAGCGTCCTCACCTTCTACTCCTAACACGTGTGTGTGTGTGTGTGTGTGTGTGTGTGTGTGTGTGTGTGTGTGTTTGATGTTGTGAAGAGAATAAACGTCGTCTTGTTTCCTCATTAATTCTCATTAACGACAGACCAAACCAACATCTAAACGTTTTATTTATTTCCTTGTAGTAACTGTGTGGATATAACGGTGATGTGTGTTTCATGGAATGAGAGTAATAGCAGTAAATATTAAAGTATTTTATTGACAAGGAGTTATTTGTAATTCAGGATTTGGGAAGCGTGTCAGGATTCAGATGACCTGTATCTCTGCTAACAATATTTTGTACATTGTTTTATTAAAATATTAACCAAAACTGTTTGTTTCAGTCGCGTCTGTTTCTGATAACTAGAAGACAGCAGTTGTTTTACCATCATCACGGCAGTAAAATGGCTGACAGACAAGAACACGATTAAGAAAGTCAAATCACCGTCAGTTTGAATGAAAGTCCTGTTTATTTGGTCCGTTATGATTTCTACATGCTTCATTGTTTCAATGAAATCAGTCAATGGAACAACTTGTTTCTATCTCTTAGTCTATTAGTATTGTTTAAATTAACAATATAAAGGTAACAGTACAAGCCACTGGTAGACAAAGTACACAATAAGCCCAGTATTTGAGTCAAAGTACTGCAACTGCTGGTCAAAGATTACTGTACTACCAGGGGAATTTGCTCACTCACAGTTTTACTTAGCTCAAGTACTGCTGTTTGCATGAATTCGAAGTAGATTTTCTCTTTATTATCTTTTCATTTCGCGTCTCAATCGTCTTCTAAAAGAACTGCGACGCTACAAATTAAAGGACGTACAAGTACGAGTACAAATACTTGAGCAGTTACCCATCAGAGTCGTAAGGAAACCGGTGTGTTTTGCTGACGTCTCCCTCCAGTCCGGCAGGTGGCGGTAATGTACACAGGAGCTGTTTTACCAAAAGTAAAACCGGAGAGAAGAAGAAGAAGAAAAAGCGAAGGCGACGAAGAAGAAGCGCCTCCGAGGACAGGTGAGGAGGACGTGAGACTCTCACTTTCAAACAGAAACTGTTCATGAATAATCGGTTTATTGATCGTCGCTCTACTTTTTTAACGTCTGCTAGCGGTTAGCATGCTAGTCGCTATGTGCAGCAGGAACTCAAGGAGAACCTGTTCAGAGGAATGTCAGCCCATCAGAACCTTCCAGTGCCCTGACAGCGGCTCGATAGAAGTCTACTACACTACAGTATAGAATGAAATATCAAATATAATATTCAGTGTGTGGTAGTTTTTGTGACTGGAGGAATATATTCGTGGTACTTGTCTGCTAAAGGGCTGCACCTGCGGTACTTGTCCAGGTATTTCAACGATTAACACAATAGGGAATTTGTACTTTCTGAACCCTGAACACTTAAAAAAGTACTCCGACCTCAACAGTTTTGAACACGTGACCGTGGTAACCTTTCCTTCTCTACGCAAGGCGTTTTGTAATCACAGCCCAACAGTGATTGACAGCTGTTTGCACCAATGAGAGCACGGTTACGTCATGCTGGTGGTTTTCATTTTTAAGGACTCCTGACTGAGGAGACTGTGCAGAACCAAGGCTGATAATAACACACACACAACCAGATACAAGGAAATTATTCAGATTCAGCAGGCGTGAAGGTTTTACATCGCAAGTTTTGATCTTTTATTGGATTAAGAATCGATGGATTGATCTTTTATCATTTTGACTCATGATACAAAGATCAAGCCATCTAAACTTCAACCAGTTGAACGGGTCACAGCAGGCCCGGGCTGTCGGGAGGAGGTTGGTCTCCCAGGTCCATGCGGTTGCGGATGGGCAGGGCTCGGTCTGGGATCCGGTCCAGCTGACTCATTGCTTTGATGATTCAGAAGAATCCTTTTCTGTTTGATGGTTTATTTACTTGGAATCATTTAATGGATGAGGAAAATGTTCATCGAGGTTCCAAAGGCCCCTGATACGTTTGTGAGATGAATTCTCACAAATTCAATGGTTCAATAAAATCTGAATCCATCACCTGTTAGAGTAAATGTGTGTGTGTGTGTGTGTGTGTGTGTGTGTGTCACGGCCTGGTTCCTCAGAATGACCAGCATGCAGCTGAGTGCCCAGGAGGAGATGGTGGAGAGGTTCCTGGATGCTGCTGCCAGAGGAGACCTGAGCCAGGCGTCCACGCTGCTGTCCCACACGCCCTCCCTCCTCAACCAGGCGGGACACAGCGGCTGGACGGCGCTGATGCTCGCCGCTCGTAACGGACATTATCATGTGGTGGAAGCGCTGCTGTCTCAGGGGTACGAACATTTTCTGACTGTGTGAAAAATGATCCATAAATTCATCTGCGAGTTATGATTGTTGTTCCGTCAGTCCGGCTGTGCAGCAGTGAGAGAACGAGCTGGGGCGCCGGCGGCAGCCAGGAGCAGTCGAGCTGGAGTGAACAGTGACCAGGTGTGGCCTTCTGCTTTCATCTCTCCTCCAGATGTGACCGCTCCTCCATCAACAGTTCATCTCAGACCGCCTACGATGTCGCCAAGTTCTGGGGCCACAGACACATCGCCAACCTGCTGGACCACCGGCATGACAGCTGCGAGGGCATCCTGCCAGGCTCCGCCCTCAGCCAGCCAGAAAACTACTTCAGCAGAGAGACGCTGGACCGGCTGAGCGGGAAGAGGACAGATCCCGTCTGGTTGGAGGCCAAACAGAAAGACCCAGACTCCGTCTACCTGCTGTTCTCCAACCTCAGTCCCATGTTCAGCAGCTCCCAGGAGGCGAACCGCCCAGAGGTGACTGTCGGACCGGGAGGGTCGTGACCTCTGGGTCTCCATTTTGAAAGTCAACATGAGACTGAGATTGTGTTTGCATTGTGATGTCACCAGGCAGAGACGCGGCTGTGTCGGTTCAGGTACAACGCAGTGAAAGATCTCCTCCAGAAACCCGCGACTGTGCTCATCTTCCTGGGAGTGGAGAACAGCAAGATGGCGTCTTCCTTTCCTCCAGTGGAGGGAGTTTCTCAGGAGCCTCCGGCTTGGTTCGCCATCAGCACGAGTGAAGACGCCGCTGAGCTGCTGAAACGCTCTGGAGAAAAGAGCTGCACCTTCCCGAAGTCGCCCAACAGAGATCTGCTGACACTCAGCGAGGAAGAGGCTGGTGAGGAAGACGCATGGTTCCACTTGTCTGCTTCACTTTTGACAACTGTGGTAAAGAGAAGCGTTTCAGGGTGGAAGAATTTTGGTTGTGGTGTGAGAAGAGCCTCGCTACGACAACGCCTCAGTAGCAGTATTCTTGAGGTATCAGTAGTAACACAGACCTTCAAAACCTTACAGGCAGAACAAAAAATCATTTTTTGGTGACCTGGGAAACCAACCTGACATCAGCTGACAAGATTTAATATGAGACAAAAAATGAAATTCATTTTAGACGAAAACCAATAGAGCAGCAGGGATGTGGTGTCTTTGAGCCCTCTGATGATGCTGGAAGCCTGAACGCAACGGTGAGCTATGCTAAGCTAACGGTAGCCTATAAAGGAACTACACCAGAACCACATGACCTCAGGCTTCTGTGTTTCCCCCTGATGACCTTTAATGACCTCCATGACCTCTGTGGGCTCCTCTAGACTCTTGTTAGCAACCCAGGTTTTTAAGACTCCACCACTCCAACATCCACCAGTCTGGTGTTTACTGGTGGATCTGATGTAGAACTGAACCTCCAACATCCACCAGTCTGGTGTTTACTGGTGGATCTGATGTAGACCTGAACCTCCACCATCCACCAGTCTGGTGTTTACTGGTGGATCTGATGTAGACCTGAACCTCCACCATCCACCAGTCTGGTGTTTACTGGTGGATCTGATGTAGACCTGAACCTCCACCATCCACCAGTCTGGTGTTTACTGGTGGATCTGATGTAGAACTGAACCTCCAACATCCACCAGTCTGGTGTTTACTGGTGGATCTGATGTAGACCTGAACCTCCACCATCCACCAGTCTGGTGTTTACTGGTGGATCTGATGTAGAACTGAACCTCCACCATCCACCAGTCTGGTGTCTACTGGTGGATCTGATGTAGACCTGAACCTCCACCATCCACCAGTCTGGTGTTTACTGGTGGATCTGATGTAGAACTGAACCTCCAACATCCACCAGTCTGGTGTTTACTGGTGGATCTGATGTAGACCTGAACCTCCACCATCCACCAGTCTGGTGTTTACTGGTGGATCTGATGTAGACCTGAACCTCCACCATCCACCAGTCTGGTGTTTCCTGGTGGATCTGATGTAGAACTGAACCTCCACCACCCACCGGTCTGGTATTTACTGCTGGTCTATGTGGCACCTTCAGGTGTGGTGGCTCAGGCTCGATCTGTGCTCGCCTGGCACAGCCGCTACAGCTTCTGTCCCACATGTGGCAGCAGCACCAGGCTGGAGGAGGGAGGATACAAGAGGACCTGTCTCAACCTTGACTGCAGGAGTCTGCAGGGAGTCCACAATACCTGCTACCCTCGCGTTGGTAAGAAGCCCCTGCTCCTTCAGTTTATCTTCAACCGCCAACAAACCAACCTTTAGGGAAAGTCCCTCACTCACCCTCATCCCCAGAGTCAGACCAGAAGCTAGAGCCCCTGAGACCTAGGCTAGTTAGCTTCCCTCCACCACCCACAATGACTGGCTGTAGGTCGGGAAGTGTTAGCATCAGCTAGCTCAGGTCCATGCTAGTTAGCTTAGCCCAATGGCTAGTAGTGGGTGGGAAGTGTTCGCATCAGCTAGCTCAGGTCCAGGCTAGTTAGCTTAGCCCAGTGGTTGGTAGTGGGTGGGAAGTGTTAGCATCAGCTAGCTCAGGTCCAGGCTAGTTAGCTTAGCCCAGTGGTTGGTAGTGGGTGGGAAGTGTTCGCATCAGCTAGCTCAGGTCCAGGCTAGTTAGCTTAGCCCAATGGCTGGTGGAGGGTGGGAAGTGTTAGCCTCAGCTAGCTCAGGTCCAGGCTAGTTAGCTTAGCCCAGTGGTTGGTAGTGGGTGGGAAGTGTTCGCATCAGCTAGCTCAGGTCCAGGCTAGTTAGCTTAGCCCAATGGCTGGTAGTGGGTGGAAGTGTTAGCATCAGCTAGCTCAGGTCCAGGATGCTGGTGTGTCCAGCAGGAACCCTCCTCCTCCTCATCATCATCAGTAGCAGCAGTCGCTCTTCTGGTCCTCAACAAACCTTTGGTTCTGTTGACCCAAGTTCCAGTGGAGCTTTGGAGGTGCTGCGTCAAATCACTGCACCCAGTCAGGAAAGTAGTTCCGGCAGCTATGGAGCTACGCTAACACTTCCCAACCACTACCAGCCATTGTGCTAAGCTAACTAGCCTGGGTCTCTTTTTTTTTTTAACAATATTTTATTAAGTTTTTAAGACAAACAAAAAATTAAACACACATGACAGCAAATATACACGCATATGCATGTACAAATATATACATACATGCATACATACATAAGTCATACACATTAAACTGCTACTGTATGGGGTCATACATGGACATTTCTTATTTCTCTTGGATCTGGGAAAACATAGCGGAAACAATTCAACAGCATTAATCAGTACCCAGGGGAGGGCATTTAAATATTCACAGTGGTGCCAGAGGGGCGCCAGTCAATGCTGCAGCGCCCTCTACGTACAAAGTCCGTTGTGCAGCCAGGTAAATAATCTAAAAAGGGTGCCCACATCTTGTCAAAAGCCCCCTCATTCCCCTTCAAAACTGAACTCCATAGGCAAAACTTTAAAAATTTCCCCGAACCACTGATTAATAGTTGGAGGCCTGGATTTAATCCACTGAAATGGAACACATCTCTTTGCTGATAAAAGAAGCTTGTTCAGAAGTTTTTGCCAGACTCTAGACAAAGAGAGTCTCTCCCCTGAAAGATTTAATAGGAACAAGCCTGGACTTGTCTGTGTACTCGGACCAAAAATTGAGTTAATTTCCTGTGAGACTCTTTCTCAAAATTTGAATATTAGAGGGCAACTCCAGATACAATGTATATATGTCCCAACCTCTGCCTTGCACTTGACACAAAAGGGAGAGGTCCCAGGATAGAAAGTATTAAGGGATTGGGGGGTACGCTGCAGTCTATGAAGGATCCCATATTGACTCTCTGTTAGCCTGTTACACAGGAAAATTTGGCCCATTGACTCCACCGCTGCAGACCATTCATCCTCTCCAAACTCCCTTCCCATGTCTCCACTCCATAAGGTTTTAACTGTCAATATTCAATGTATTGAAGGATTTGAGTTTTTCATAAAAATAAGATACCATTTTTTTATTGCCGTGAAAATGTAATCAGGATGATTCTAGGGTTGAGACGACTGCCTGAGCTTGATGGAGATTGGGGTCTCTGCCTTTTTAACTGCTGCTTTTAATGCTTTTCAGATCCAGTCGTCATCATGTTGGTGATCCACCCTGATGGAAACCAGTGCTTACTGGGAAGAAAGAAGGTCTTTCCAGCCGGAATGTTCTCCTGTCTGGCTGGATTCATCGAGCCTGGTAACATGGACATGGTTGTAATGAGTCTAACAGCCAGAGGGGGGAGACAAACATCCCTTTGGTTTAAAATAACCTGAAATAAAATGCTCACTTGATGGGAGGAGTCATGCTAACACGCGTCTGCGTGTGCCAGTCCAGAATTACACAACTAGAGCCAGCTGTACAAACCATGACCTGGGCCCCGTGTGCTTGCAGGGGAGACGATCGAGGACGCAGTGAGGCGGGAGGTGGAGGAGGAAAGTGGCGTGAAGGTCGGCCCGGTTCAGTATGTCTCCTGCCAGCCCTGGCCAATGCCCTCCAACCTCATGATTGGCTGCCACGCCGTCGCCATTTCCACTGACATCAGAGTGGATGAGAATGAGATAGAGGAAGCACGATGGTTCTCACGGCAACAGGTACAGACGCATAACCACTACTACTACCACTACTAGTAGTCTCTAGTAAGGGTCTGACCTTCAGCAGATGAGGGTCAGCGTGTCTCCTGTGCAGTGAACCATTTCGCCACATTTGGAGGTCTTTCTCTTTCTTCTCACATCGTTTTCTGCGGCTCTGCAGTTCGGTCTTTTTATCTGGTCGTTACCTTCCAGCAGGACGCCCCACGTCGGCGCCGGCCCAGGGTCTCCTAGCAGCGCGTCCCTCGTCTGAATTCTTCCATTCTTGAATTAAAAGTTTTAAGAAGAGTAAAACTACGATGGTTTAATACATTTTTTCCTAAAGCGTCAATTTTGACGATGGTAGAAATAATAAATGTGACCTTTCTGATGACAGGTGATTGACTCGCTGTTCAGAGGCTCCAGTCTGGTCTTCACCGTCCCTCCCCGGCAGACCATCGCACATCAGCTGATAAAACACTGGCTTGGCATGACCTCCAACCTCTGACCTTCGACCACCCAGCCAGCCGATACGTACCTGCAGACTGAAATGTTGCTGTGTGAACGGTGGGATGTTTGGGGGGGGGGGGGGGGGGGATCTCAGGCTGGAGACTTGCAGAGATGAAGTTCAGGCAGCAGAGCAAAGGTCACGCGTAGCCGCTCACTCTCAATGACCTCCAGCGCTCCAGCGGCATTCAGACATCAGGATTCTAAAGTCACCTGCCAGGTGGCCTTCTGATTGACAGGCAACAGACTGGGTTGACGCCCACATCAATCATCCAACAGCATCAATGAACACGAGGCTTCTGGCTAATTTTGATGAATGACATCGTCACTTGTGCATGTAAAAATGGAAAAGTATTCACAAACATGCTTGTCGAGTTTCTGAGCCCCTACCGGTTCCTGCTGGGGAGAAATTCTGTCAGTCGTGGGCGTCGGTCCTGGTGAAGTCGTTCTCACGGCGTTTGAGCACTGAAAGCAGCTCAGAGGTCTGTGGAACGTTTGAGGAGACCGGAATCAGCAGGAATCCCAACACGGCTCCTGGCAGCCGTCGGGATCTCTGAGCCTGAGTCGTATTTAACCCTCGACTGTTGGCGTTCCAACCGCTGCTTTACACTTCCCACCGTAAGAAAGGCAAAAAATACCAAAACTCAAATGTTCCTCCTTTAATTTGTCTTCAAAAGCAAATCATCCGCTCGTCTCAGCTCATATTCTTTTTCTAGAAAATGGAAACAAAAATGGCCTCGTACCAACATTTAAAAATGACTCACAGCAACAACAAAAGAAAAAAAAATGCTGTACAGATTTGTGAAGAAGGGCGATGACACACACACACACACACACACACACACACACACACACAGCGCATCACTGCTGCTGGAGACAACTCTTTCTGAAAGTTCATCCACGTGACGTCTGGTTTTGTGACCTTCAGGTCGATGAAACATTAAAATGTCAAAGTTCATGGACACGAACAGACGTTTCCTGGACCGTCAGTGAACAGATCCCCTCACAACGGCGTTCACCTGCAACGAGCCTTCACCCGCCTGCCGACGGTGGCTGTCAGGACCCATCACCACGACCTGACCTCAGGTCTGCTCAGAACTCTGAGGTGGTTCAGGTTCACGCATCTAAGAAACAGAATCGCTTGCTCAAGTGTGCCAGCACATTCCAGATGTTGGCACTCATGATTAACGCTGGAGGCCAGGCTGACATTTGACTAAATCATTTTGCAATGTCATCAATAAAGTATTTGTTTCAGAAGACAAACGCGTATGTCATGTGACGCCTGACTGGCGTGCTGTGAGCCTGTGCGTCAATCTCATTAATGCCTAAAGGAACGATTTGGAAGCTCCTGAACAAGCGAGCGTCCGTCTGGTCTCCTGCAGAGCTTTGTCCCTCTAGCAGGAGTGTCTGGCAGGACCACAGGACTAAATCTGACCTCACACAACCCAGAGTTACAGGACGCAACGGCCGGGCAAACTAACAGACAAGAGTTTATCGGGTCGGAGCTCGCGGGCGGGCGACCGCCTCAGTCAGCAGTGACCTACAGACTGACAACCTGTTGGCGAGCGCTTTGGTTCGTTTCCTGACCGCCTCTAGGATTGGCCGGGAGAGGTGTCTCCTGTATTGAGCCTGGTTTCCTCCTTGACGTTATTTTGCACAGGCACTGTTGCTACATCCTGGGCTTGGCGCCGCCCACGATTATGACTGACAAACAGAAACATGAACAAGCCGAAGTGTTGATGGCTACTGTAGCAGCGTGATGATGTCGAAGGGACGCCTCAATATGCTGGGCTCCAGAGAAGTAAACGGACATCTAAAACACACTCTCTGTTACAGAAACGTTAGCTCATGCTAAAGACATCAGCAGGTCCTCATTTCTTTCAAAGGGGTGTCCTATGGGTGTAGAATGAGAACGGGGGCGGGGCCACAGTCATTCACAGTCACTCAGAGGCACATGAACCCAAAAACTTTTGACTTCCAAACATAAAGGAAACTCCCACAAGCCGCCGCGGGCTCGCCCCTGCCGAGCTCCCCATTTAGCCCTTTGCTAAAATGATTAAATCTCCGCTCTTCTAAACTCGGAGACGTTGCCAGACCAGAGAGGACATTTCACCAGAGAGGACATTTCACCAGAGGGGACATTTCCCCAGAGTTGTTAAACTTCATCTCCAGTGTTCCAGCTGCTTCTTCCACCATGGGGATCAAGTCTTGTAGGGATGCAGCCCGAATCACTTCCTGTACTCAGTTGACGTCCTGCATCCATGAGCGTGATCCCCGGCGCGCCGGCACTCTGCTGCTCCCACAGGTGTGGAGTGTGACGTGCTAGCTTGTTCAGGTCAGCTACAAATGTGGTTTAAATAAGTTGTGAGGTGACAACATATTGACTCCCTGGAAGAGCTCTCCGCTCGCATCTCCGTCTCTTTAAGGTCAAAGGTCATGATTAGTTATTTAGAGCAAGAAAACAGCTGGAATCTCGTTCACATGCAGTCTGAAAAGCTGACAGAAGGTTTTGAATCACTGAAATTTTGTTTTCTTTGAACGTTTCTGACTGCAGGTGAAGACGTTTCCTTTATTTCACACGTTTATTATTTGAAATCTCGCCGACTCAGGGATTCAGGTCAAGAGTGGCTGAGTTTCATCAGATGTGAGCGTCACTGTGACGTCAGCCTCCACGCCCCTGGATTCTCTATCAGCCCTCTCGCTTCCTCACGTCGCCCCCTGCAGGACTGTCGTCGTACTTCCATGTTAAAGGCATCACTTTGGTTCAAGCATATTGCTCCTGGACATCCGTCCTAACGTCTGGCAGCTCACCGCTGCTCACCATCTAAGGAGGAAAACGGCCTCAAGCCGACACATGGCTGCAGCATTCTGGCAGGAATCAAACCTGCAACCTTTCTGTCACCGTCTGTTTAAGGTCAAAGGTCATGATTAGGAGGGCCACAGGGAGGTGCAGACACCAGGACATAAAAGTTCATTTAGCAGGAAAAAAGACAAAGTCGACCCAAGTCGTAATTAGAAATGAGCACCTCCGTTTCCCCGGTAACGTGAGCGGCAGCTGACGTCCCGGTGCTTGAAAGTCTGAGGACCGGCTGAGGTCAAGGTTCCCCACCAAAATCCTGGATGTGTTTTCCACCTCTGGACTGGGCGGCGCTGGTGAAAGCAGTCAGTGTTTCTCCCAACCAAACTGGTTCCACCGTGAGTGTGTGTGTGTGTGTGTGTGTGTGTGTTATTTGTTGCGCAGCAGCTCCAGCTGGTCCTGGTACTCAGTGAACAGTCTCTGGAACCGCAGGTTTTCACCAATGACGGGTAACACTTCTCGCAGCAACTCCCGCTTACGTAGACCCTGAAAACACACACACACAGACACACACACGCTTAGCAACAGTTACCGAGGTGTCAGAGCTCATGATCACCTCACGTGTGCCTCGCCACTGCCATTCTAGTGAGGACGAGCATAACTCTCCGCTCGCTGTCATTGAAGTCAGTGACCTTTGACCCTCCCCCAAATCTTATCAGTTCATCCTGACGTCCTCGTGAACATTTTTGCCCCACATACAGAAAAGTAGGCCGCGCGAACACAAGGCTGCTGGTCATGTGTGTCGCGCCTGGACCTCTGTGACTGTCACGTGTGGGTGGGACTAATGTTCTGCTGTTGCTGTGGTACCAGAGAGGTGGGCTCCCAGGCTGTAGCAGCTGATTTATGAACCGGGCCCAGCAGCTCCTTACAGAGCTCTCGGAGACGATACTCAGAACCTGGAGAAACACAAATGCGCACACGCACGCACACGCACACACACACACACACACACAGCATCAAGGTGTGAAGGAAGCCAATGGCTACGTTGTGCTGAGGTTCGACAGCTTGTTGAGGTGTTTTGGTTGTTTTGGTACCTTCGTTGACCAGGAAGCGGGCGTAGATGAGCAGCCAGTAGCGGTACTCTGGCGCCGACTGCAGGGTCAGAGCCGCCGCCAGCTGGTTCTCCAGGAAGGCAAGCGTCATGCTCTGCTGCAGGTGGTGGGGGGTGGAGGAGAGGCGGGACGCCATCCGGCCAGCACTGCAGACAGGAAGAGAGATGTCCTCATGTTGACAGCGTGTCTGGGTTCAGAGACTAGAGGTCTAGACAAGAGTCACGGTCATACTTGAGGTTGCGTCCCTGCATGACAGCCAGAGGACCTGAGGACACAGGTGCATCCTGGGTAGGCAGGCAGCTCCTGAAGTCTGCACACTGGACCAGAGAATCTCCTCGATCAGCGATGAGTGTCCTGAGGGACAGAGACAGGAATCGTCCTCTGTCAGGAATGCTTCCCACACATTAGCTCGTTCATTCCTCTCCAGTCTGACAGCCTTCTATCAAACGCTGCTTTGTTATTGATCTCTGACACCCCCCGATCACTGCTGCGGGTCCAGTCTTTGCTAACACACTCACCACGTCTCCAGGGAGGAGCTGAAGCAGTAGGACTTCCCGTTGGACAGACCCACGACCGGAACTCCCTGCTGAGTCAGCAGAGACTGAGACACAGAGATGTCTGCACCTACACACATGGGAGATGTTGAGGAGAGAAACGTCACCACAGGACAACCCTGCAAACAGCTGACTGACGTCCATCCAGAAAGAAAAGAACGAAGTGTCGCTTCGCTGCAGACGCCACAGTGTTGAGGAGCTGCGAGCAAAAGCTGACTGAGGAGTCGCTTTCTGCTCCGTGCCTGGGTTCCTCACGCTCTCCATCACGTTCTACCTTGTGGGGACAGTTTTGTCAAAGCACCACCAGATTGAGTTCTGGGGCTTCAAAACTCCATTTTAGATCTTTTGCTCCAAACCCGCCGGCGACTCAAACTCTGAATTGCGGCTGAGACGGCGAGGGGACGAACCTTCACTGGTGACAGCTGAGCCACTCGTCACCTGCTCAGCCAGGTTTTATGCTTGGTGCGGATAAGCTGGAGCAGAGTCATGTGACCAGCGACTGAATACTGGTTAAAGCTATTCCCAGTGCAGGTGTTGGTGGGGGTTTGATGGGAGGGAGCGCAGCTCTACGTAGTCAAAGAGAAATCTAACATGCAAAGAACTCGTCGGCGTCAGCGCGACCCAACACATCGGTCGGATGAAGACCCGCTCAAAGCAAACGGAGTCAAAGTGTCTCACCTGCCAGGATGGTTAGCAGCGTCTCGTTCTTCACCAGCGCCTTCTGCTTCTGCACGTCCCTGCAACACAGCAACAAGCAGCCATCAGAGCGCCGCACGGACGGCTTTGGTCCCAACACTCAAACGTGGTGAGGTGTAAACGTAGCCTCGGGGACGGGCTGGACGCCGTGACAACATAAATCAAGCCTGTCAGTCAACTGACCAGACGGACAGCGTTGCTCCAGTCGTTAGAGCCATGACAAAGTGGGCGGAGCAGTTAAGGGCTGACACAGGCGTGGCCAACTGGATGGCGGGAAGGAGGCGACGCCCACAGGAAGAGAACACTGACAACATCCTGTCCTCACAGGCGACGGCAAGGACATCACTGAGGAAGAGCAGGAAGAGTCAGATCTGTGCACGAGTCTCCCAGTGACTAAGCTGATTCTTACACGAGGGGGCGGAGTCAGTTACCTGCTCCCTGCAGCCGTGACCACCGAGCTGGGCAGTAGCGTGTTCCACTCCCGTCCGTCTCTGGAGCATCGCAGCTGACTGAGCCTCGAACCAGCGACCACCGTCACCTCGTTCTCCACCTCCAGGTAGACCGAGGGCTCCATGCTCACCTGCACACACATTGGTTGGAAATGTGAAGAGTGGCGCTCGCACTGCCGGATCTCAAGGAGCTCAGTTGTGTTACCTGCAGGCTGAAGGTCTTCTGGATGCTCGGAGTCGGGAGTTTGAGGCCTGCGGCGGGAGCAGGAGGAGGCGCCACCCTGCCAGGCTCAGCTGGAGCAGTTGTCTGATCAGGAGGAGGATTGAAGGGTTAGTATCAAAGTCTCATTGCTACATGAACTTCCACTCGCGTGCTGAAGGAGACAGGAAGTCGTCACGGTTGCTGGTCCGTAAGCCTGGCGAGACCACCTGCACCTCACCAGCTCTAAGAGCCCCCAAAGACAGAAGCATCTCTTTGGCGAGCCGGATGTTTGTTGCCTCGGAGAACTGAGACACGTCATAGTGACGCTGACCTGCTTTGTGAGGTCAGAGTGGCGTCACTGAGAACAAGTCAGTCACCTAATCTGAGAACATTGTGAGTCACTTGTTTTTTTCTGCCTCTACCTGACTGAAGGGTTGGGCGATGGGCGGGGCCATCTTGTCTTTCCGGGGCCGTCCCTTCTTCCTCTTCTCCACCACCTCGCCCCCGTCCATCAGCAGGTCAGCTTTCCTCTTACCGAATGCCAGGTTCTTGTTGATGACAGCCATCTTGTCCTCACTGTCGCTGCTGGTCTCCTCTTTGGATTTGATGTCTTTCAGGACAGAGATGCCGTCTTTTGGCCTGATGGACAAACACAGATGACAACATGGGTCTAGCTTGCTGGGTTCGTTGCTTTGCTTCACATTAACAGCATTTTGTATCACTCACCTGTCCAGAGGCGCGAGTCCCACAGTGGAGGAGATGGCAGCCGTGACCCCGGGCGTGGCCTTTGACCTCTCGGTGAACCTGGAGTCCAAAGCTTTCATTGGCTCAATCTTGGAGGCGGATGTGAGCAGCAGACTGGACTTCATGCTGGGAGAAGAAAGTGGAACCAGAAAATAAGAGATGTGAGAGAAGATTGCAGGGGGCAGCAAACACAGGGAAGCTGCTGCTCTGTACCCGTCCTTGTTGTCCTCAAGGCCCTTGGCAGCGCTACTGGGTGGAGGTAACGTGAGCATGGGGTCATGGCTGGGCCTAAGGCCCAGGGAGGAGGCCTGTCCTGGGCTGGAGTCAGAGCTGAGCTGGGAGGTGAGCTGGTTGGACATGGAGGAGCCCGACGGCAGGATGGGAGCGCTGTTAAACAGAGCTGGAGAGAAATCTCTGCAGAGAGAAGGACAGGACCCACAGTCACACTACCGCTACCGTTGATCCCTCCATGGACCCTGGATCACGGCCGCTTGGTTCCTGCTTCTAGAACCAGGCTGTTGCTGCATCTCACTAAGTAACACAGCAACACTGACCTCACACACGCGTTTTAGTGAGCGTCTCTTTAAGGTCAACACATCTGTGGACCCACAGATGAGAACAAGATTTGCTACTTTAAACGTGCCGTGCGGGAACACGCCGGAACAAACGAACTTCACAACATGCAATAACGGCGGTGAAGCTGACAGTAGCTGGACTCTGTGGCTGACTCCAGTAGCTCTCCTACCCAGTGTCCAGCTGGGCGATGCACAGCGGCGTGATTCGTCTTCTACCATCAGCAGTTCTCGTCTCCACCTGCTTCTTCAGAAGATTCTGCAAGACGAGGAAACCGCACATACAAACGTAAAAATGATTGAAAATCCACCAGCATCAAACATCATGAACACAGATCTAGGATTCTACATCATAGTATTCTAGATTTCTATACGTCTGAAGGTCTCAATAATTGCTATCTGTTGCTATTTCTAGAGAACCGGCAGCGGTGGCGGCGTGACCCACCTGACGGTAACTGGTTGAACTAAACTGTTCCCTCGATATTTTACATGCATTTCTTAGTAATTCGAATGCAGTTTTGTTTTATGAAAATGACACAACAGTGAACTAATAAGGGCTGGCGGTGGGTCCACACCTTCCTGATGTCCTCCAGAGACTCTCCGTTCATCACGCTGTTGAGTTTGGGGGCGGAGGCTTCGGGTCCAGTGCCAGCTGGTCCCGAGTTTGCCTGAGCCGAGTTCTGCCTCTCCTGCTGGTACTTGAGCATCTCGGGGTTCTCGATGATGGTGGTGGAGAGCTGAGCCTCAGTGCTGGTGATGGCCAGACTCTTCCCGTAGATGTTCTGATGGATGGTGTTCTACACACGGGCAGAGAGACGGCTCAGGGCATGTGACCGGAGGGAGGGTCGACGGAGGGACGCAAGGTGATGTCATGAACTGGAGGTGAAGCTCAACTCTTCTGAGACATTTAGAGTTCTAAGAGCACTTGTGTCTGATGGATGTTAGAGAACTGTCTTAATCCTACTTGTGTCACTTTCTCACATTCAGGCTGTAGAACCTGATGAGAAGCGAAGCTGAAATGGCCTGCACCAACTATTACAGCTCTTACTGAGAACCACAAGCAGAACCAAAACCCCCAACAGCACCGTGGATCTTTCAGTGCCTGGAGATGAAGCTTCTCTGACCTTCTCCTCCTCGCTCAGTGGGTCTCCCAGCTCATCGAGGGAGAAGTCCAGGTAAGCCACGGTCCCGTCCATCGAACACACCAACATCCCCAGACCTGTCAGAGTCCTGACAAACACACACACACACACACACACACACACACACACACACACACACAGAGTTTCTTAATGTGCAACAACAGCAGCTGAAATGGAGTAAATGCTTTTGGAGTTGGAGCTGATGAAAGTGGAACAGTAACATTTATGTGGATAAATGTAACAGAAAAGAAGGAAAAAAGAAGAAATGGCGCTGAAAAGAGTCCAGTAGCACTCCTGGGCTCAGGTGTGGATGTCCAGGCCGCCAACAACATCAGTCACTTTATCAGAAAGCAAGAACAGAAAAACAAGCAAACTCATGAGAAAATCAGATTCTCCTGTAACTTAAAAAAACCCAGGTCCTCGTTGAAGAGTTTGTAAATCCTGAGCTGAACCAGGATACAAGCGTCCTGTGTGTGAGCTGTTCTACTGGTGAGGTTCTGGTTGGAGGGCCGGGCCAGACAAAGACACACGAACAGGACCGAGCCGAGTGAGAGCGCTGATGGGTCGCTCTGCTGGGAAACTCACCAGGAAATGTCCATAATTGATTTATCAAACAGATCATGGATGACCACAAGGGGGCGCTTCAGAGAGGTCAGCTGGACAGAACAGACAGACAACGGGAGAAAACTTTTAAACTTTTAATTGTGATTACATCATAGTTTCTCTCCAAAAGCAGCTTTTTAATCTAAGTTTTTACTGACAATTCAAGCCTGACTGACTCGGGGGCTTTGAGCCAGCTCCGTTATTGACAGTCCTATCATTTCTACCCTCCTCCAAACAAGCAGCGAGTGTGTGAACTGACCCAGACGGAGAGCGAGCGGTCTTTGCTGCCCACGGCGCAGCAGCAGTATGGACAGCTGGGCTTCGGGGAGCTGCCGTTCTTCTGCTTCTTCTTAAAGATCTTTGGGTTGAATTTCTGCAGGCAAACACATGACAATGAAAAGTTGCATTTGCTCATGGGTCTGCGGAAGTGTCGAGTCCTCACACCTAAGGGTGCTGCAGTGACTGTGGCGACACGCCGGAGACTCACCACAACAGTGACAGCTTTCCGGTGGCCAACAAAATCCATATTGGTCTTCCAGCCGTCTCTCTCCACGATCTGTGCCGTGGGCCCCGAGTTGTTCATGGCGTGAGCCGACACCAGGTACTGACCGTCAGGGGACCAAGACAGACGCAGGACGTGCGTCGTCCCACCGCACTGGCACACACAGGGGTGAGACACAGGTGTGATATGCACAGGTGATATAAAGGGGTGATAACGCAGGTTTACGAGTGTTTCACGAGTCATCAGGTCCTGCTGAAGCAGCAGCTGTTACCTCACTGAAGGGTTTGGTGATGTTGGCCTCCATCTGCCAGTCCACCGTCCTCCACACTTTGAGGCTGTGGTCGTCAGCCTGGGAGGCGATGTACTTCCCAACGGGATCCCACGTCAGGCCTTTGACCAGCCCCGTGTGTCCCCGCAAACACGTCACCATCTCTGGAGGGACAGACACGGGACGCTCGTCAGGAACAAGGGCTGCCGACGTAGCGTTGTTACACCACCGACACTGCGAGCGGACAAGTTTCCTACCTGGGAATTTACGAGCGTTCCAGATGACGATGGTGTTGTCAACGCTGCAGGACGCCAGCCACACGTCATGAGGAGACCACGCCACGTCCATCACGTCTACACACACACACACACACCAAAAGGCCAGGAATTCATGTAGTTATATCCCAAAGAATATTTATTTTGATATACCGTAAATTCTGGACTATAAGCCGCGACGCTTCATGCCCTGTGGCTTATACTCCGGTGCGTCTTATATGAGGATTTTACCTTCACCCTGGGGTGTGGCGGGCAGCGGCAGCGGGCAGCAATTCCCTATTGTTCCTGATGGCAGCTCCAAGTACCGTACTTAGGGAAATTCCTAGCCAAATGTTATGATAATTTCTCTAAGTACTGTACTTGGAGCGTCCAGTCCATGCCGCGGTGCAGTGTAAAAAGAGCATCACACGATATTTTCAGTCATTTGTACTCACTCTCAAGACGGAGAGCAGAAGAAGGAATGCTTATGATGCAGCTTTCAAGTTAAAGGCAATCAATCTGGCGGTGGCAGATGGAAATAGAGCTGCAGCACGTAAGTTTGGCGTAAACGAATCAATGGTGAGACGCTGGAGGCGGCAACATGACGAACTGACCCAATGCAAAAAGACGACAAAAGCTTTCAGAGGTCATAACAGCAGATGGCCGGACTTGAAAACGCTCTGGAAGACTGGGTCAACATGCGAGAACGGGCGGCTGAGGTGTTTCCGCCGTGCACCGCGGCTCATTTACCGGAGCGGCTTATACGTGTACAAAGTTGATTTTTTCCCTAAAATAAGCATCTGCGGCTTACATAACGGTGCGCTCTATTGTCCAGAATTTACGGTACTAACATTATTTTGTGTGTGTGTGCGTGTGTGTGTGTGTGTCATACCTCCTGTGTGGTTCCTCAGGATGGTGACACACCTCCATTGCTCCACGTTGGCCAGCTTACTGCTGGACCCAAACACGGTGCTGGGACCAATGAGCCTAAAAAGAAACGTGCAAACACAGAGTATTAAACTTATTTGACTGTAAAATTAAGATGACACTTCATTTTGATTTGGGACTTGGATAAACTGTGTGTGTGTGTGTGTGTGTGTGTGTGTGTGTGTGTGTGTGTACATACGCAGCTCTCTTCCACACCATGACCAGCTTGTCATCGCCTCCTGACGCGAGGTACAGCCCGTTGTTGGACCAACGTACACAGTTGACACAGGCTGTGGAGACAAGTGCTCTGGTTAGAGGAGAGTCCAAACACCGGCGCTGCCGCGAGAGCTCCTCATCAATAATAATTATTTAATCTGTCTCGACTGGTGGACCCATGACCAACGGCGCCAACCATCACATCCACCCAGCAGCGCTCCAGTCATGAAACAACTCTGCGGACTCCAGTAAACTAAATAAAGGACTTGATTTAAGCTGGAACGGCTCCTTCAGGACCACAGGCCTCTCACCTGCTCAGCGCCACAGAGGACAAACTGGATGAATCATCAGGATTGGCCTTTTTTCTGAATTTAACATTTTCCCATGGAGACGTGGGATGTGTTGATACTCGTCAAGTTTTGGGGACATGTTTGCATCTGGACACTGAGTTTAGACAACAGTTTGCAACCTGACGTCCTAACGTCACCTACAGCAGGCAAGACACCGACTGGCATCAGTGTCTGCTACGACCCCACATCCAAATAACTGCACCGTCCCTTTCATTACCGAGGTGATTGTCCATCTGGCACAGCATCTTGGGAATATTCTCATTCTTCTCGTCCTCCTCTCTCAGGACAGGCGCCATGTTCCAGATCATCACCTTCCCCGAGTCCTCTCCTGAGAACACATTCAACAGGAGATCAGCAAACATCGGCTTTTACAAGCACAAGTTTCAGATTCCACCGTTTTGCTCCTCTCTTCTTCTGCATTTGTCATCAGTTGTTCACTGCGAGGAAACGTTTATGGGTTTTCCCACAATGATGAGGAAATAAAGAAAAGAACTGCGTTTTCAAATCCACAACATTGAAACATTTTTCAGTCGGAGGGAAATGTTTTTGCATTGATAATTTCAACATCGGTAGATGTCAGCAATCGTCAGCAATGAGCTCGAAAACATCAGCAAAATACCCCACAATTATGTGTCAGCGCCGGAGCTGCTAATACGTGGCAAGCAGACTTCCAAGGAGGAGCTGTCCTACAATGCTCTTGTTGCTGGGAGGACAGTATTTACTGCTACACACCACACATCATCAAGCAGCAATAAACTGCAGTGAATGGTTAAATGAAGAAATGAAGACTCCACGAGGAGAGAGACGGGTCCTTCCGGGGGCATTTGTCAGACTAAAACTCTGTGTGTGTGTGTGTGCGCGTGTGTGTGTGTCTTACCTTGCCCACCAGTTGCAAACTTGGTTCCATCAGGATGAATGTCAACTGTAAATATGGGTTTGCCTGTGAAAACACACACAAAGCAACAGCAGATCAGATCTGAGCGCTGCGCTCCACCGCCGTGATTCCAGCCAATCAGCAGCGTGTCAGACGGTGGATTCGCTCAGGCGTGAACCCTCAGCCTCCGGGACTCTTCACACCGTCACAGCTGAGTCAGTGCATCTCTGATAGTTCAGTGGTCAGAAGGATGTTGGCCAAGATGACATCCATCATGAACAACACCTCCCACCCCCTCCACCACACTGTGGAGACCTGAGCAGCTCCTTCAGCTCCAGACTGCTGCAGCCTCAGTGCAGGCAGGAGCGCCGCAGGTCACCCCTGCCTGCAGCCGTCAGGCTGCACAGCTGCACCCACAGAGCTTTCACGTCTGTTGTCAGCAATGTGCAATGATGGCACAATAAAATCGCCTTATTTTTCATACTTAATGTCAATATTTTTTGTAATTGTCTCATATGAATGCTAATATTTATTTTCAGTTCTTCATTCATAGATATCTTTTCTTTTAAATCGATCCTTTCTTTGGTTCTCTATCGTTATGTTATCCTTTCTTCTTCTCCCTGTAAAAGCTGCTGGAACCATTTCAATTTCCCCTGTGTGGATGAGAACAGGGTTCTTATTCTTATGATTTCATGTGTTTGTTTCCAGAAGCATGAAGCAGAGACTCCTGGTAGCTGAGGCGGTCCTGGCGGCCTCTGGAGAGTCCAATCACCTCTCCTGATGCTCTTCAGTCCAATCATCCGCCAAGCAAATTGATACAAAACAACCCTAAATTATTTCCAAAATTACCTTTAAAAAGTACCTGTCAGCGACTTACCTGTTATTTTTATTTCAGCAGCTTTATTGCAATTGTTATTTTAATGTTGCCTTTGCCTCGGTGTCTGTGGGTCAGCTCGGAGTCCATGAGACCCCCGACATGTGCACACACGAGAGGGTCTCAGGGACTCGCTGCTCCAACAAGGAACAGACCAGAGAGTCCCTCAGTAAACAGAAGGCACGCCGGGATTCGCTCCCACACTCTGGCACCGCTGCCTCTCCGCCCGGCTGGGATTTTCAAATGTGGAAGACATCTCACAAATTAAAAAACCTGCCCGTTAGATGCTGCCCAGGAGCAGTCAGCCTCCCAACGGCTAACTTTCCTAACTGACAGCTTGGTAGCACCAACACCAGGCACTTTGTTAGCTCTTTACCCCGCTTGTTTTTCCTGCCATTCTGGGCGTCTTTTAGCTGTGAGGCGGGGTTGGAGGTGATCGTTCCTAGACAAGAAGTCACTTCTGACGCGACCACCTCGACGTGGGTTGTTTGGCAGGTAAGTTAGCCAACGTCAGGGCATCCGAGCTAGCCGGGGGGGCTAACTAGCTGGCTAGCTAGCCACGGTTAGCAAACATTTACACATCAGGGACAGGCTCGTGTCGCGGTTGGGGACAAAAACTCTGAATGTGTGTTTAGTTGTTGGTTTAAGACCGACTTGCGAGGGACTCGTAAGTGACTAACAAGTGGCACAAGTAGCGGCCGCCGCCACCATCATGCCACCTTATCAATTCACCCCCCTCCGACAACAAAAGCCCAACTTGGTCCAACAGATTCCAGCACAAGCTTACCGTTGTGGCTCACCCAGCTCGGCTTCAGCAGCTTCATTTTCAGTGGGATATTTAACTTCCGCTTATCTTCTCTTCGACATGAACCCCTCCGGAGATCAGCTCAGCTCCCGGCTCTTTGTCTCAAACTCCGTCCTACACTTCAGTGTTTTTGTGATTCAACTCCATCTCTACGGCGGCAGCATCCCCGAGTTGAGCCCGGCAGGGAGGAGGGCAGCCCGGACGACAGACGAGGTGACACCACGCAGCCAAGGAACCGCGGACCGGAAAAGCGCCTAGAACAGCTGCCACAATCATTCCACAATAAAACCATTGACAGTAGAGAGGTCAGCCGTTGCAGGTCTATGAACTTCTATGTTTAATATCAAATAAAATATTAACGTGTTATTTTTGGTGCCTGCCGTCTGAGTTCGTTTGTTGTTCTTATTTAATCATGTGACTAAATACACTCCAGTTTTCTCACATCAGCGTGGGTTTTACTTTTAGTTTGAAAAGGCCTGAATTGCAACGCGCAAATTCAGAATTTAAATTTTCAGCATGAAAGAAAAGTGAGAAGTCAGTATGTTCTGCAGTTGTCCGTCAAGTGGACACGTTTGTATTATTTTGAGTTGAAATGATAAATTTTTGTCTATTTTTAATTCAGCATGGTCATGTCTTTAATTGGCATTTGATTTATTTAAATATACAAACCTTTGCTGTATCAGGGAGATAAAATACCCCAAATAATGTGAGATCAGCATAAGAAGTATTTAATCGTCATTTAATGTCCAGGGTGGTTTCTTGGGGCACATTTCAGTGCATGAAAATTGCAATTCATTTCTATAAAATGGTCCACAAATCAAGACTTGTAAACCTTTATTCTTTAAATGGTGAAAAATCTGTTACGCCGCAAAGGAATCACAACTGTGCCAGCTAACGTGCACCAATTAGCATTAATGAGATGTGCGCAGCGTGTTCAAAAACTGAAAGTCACAGCAGAGACGTGGTGAGGTTTTTGGTTGTGAAAAAATTGAACACTTCACCCTTTATTAATGAGCAGGATTTCACAGTTATCCAACATTTTATTCTCCCTACCCTGTGAGACAAACACCAGCTGAATCAGAATCAGAATCAGAACCAGAACCAGAATCAGAATCCTTTATGAATCCAGGGGGAGATTCTGTAATGAATGTCTCTTAGCGCCCTGTGAGTCCAGCAAGAGTTTGTTCATTTGAGGTGAGCGGTGAACCGAATGGCACCCAACATGATAATTGGCTGAATTGGTGCTCGTTGTTGTGTTAGTTGTTGTTGTTCCTCTCAGATTTATTGTGTTCATGCGTGTGAAAGCTGAGTGAACGCAGCCTGAAGCAACATCAATCTAAATCTCCTTGTGGTGCGGCTTGGCTCTTCTCCCCCTGACCAGGTAGGTTTCCTCTGACTTCCTCCTGCAGACCAACCAGCACTTTAAGTCTGGAGGAGATTCTGAATGTCGTGTGTGTGGTTGCGGTGAGCCGTCCAGGGTGTAGCCCGTCTCCCACCCAGGGTCAGCCGGGATCAGCTCCTGACAGGATAAGCGGCACGAGCAACCAGAACAGGAAAAAAAGTCTGAAAATCCCTGACTGGATGGAAGACAAAGGGAGCGAAAACCCAGGAGAGACCTCAGTCGCTGTTTTTACAGTTTGTTGTTGTTTGAGGAGCAGATCAAACCCCATAAATGGTCAGAACACATCGCTTCTTCTCACTGTCATTATTACAAGAAGGCACGAGCGTGTCCTTTCAGCACAGAGGAGCCTCACAGACACAAAAGTACAAAACCCAGACTTTACAGTAGAAAGTGACTTCTCCTCTCCGATGATGTCAACTCTGCAGTTCATCTAAGTGTAAACAGGTTTCATCTCTTTCCGCATGCAGTGAAGGAGATCTCTGACACGCTCCTTCCAGATGTTCTCACTTCAAGGAGCCCTGATGCAGCACCGAGCCTCGCTCGTGAAGGTTTCCTACGTGGAAACTTCTTACGAGATTTTTCTAACCCTCAATTTAGTGAACACCTTGTAACTGGCTGGAGGAGGAGTTCCACATGACCATCTGGCTTTGCTTCCTGTCTGTAAGACTAAACTGAGGGCTGAAAAAAACAACTAGTGTTAGAATAATTGTGTGCATAAGAACATTTCATACATGAAGCCCAATATTCTGCCCCAGTACTGGAATATGATGTCCAGTATTTGGCACTCTGGAGGACACGAGCGTGGCTTCAGGGGCATCGCTGCAGGTGTTTCAGCGTCGCCGCTTGAGTTCCTCTTCAGGTTACAAAGGTCAGGTCTTTTCATAGTGAACAAGCGTATTGGACACAACCAACCTGCTGAACTAGAGTACCAGGCTGATCCTCAAAACAGACATTTTGGGGGAATGAGGGGCTGCACATTTACCCCCCCCCCCGAGTTTTCAGCAAACAAACCTGAAATATAAAGATACACAAGTCTAACTTTCACCATGCAGCTGCATGACCACAGCTCTCAAATATTCTAGCGCTGAGGGGACTTGGACCTGCACCTGCGGCTCACAGGAATGTGGAGATTCGATTAGCAGCCAAGACCCCAGCAGGGGGCAGTGCAGAGCCAGGTTACTGCACTGCCCTGCAAGAGTCTCCATAAACTTCATTGGCTTAAAGAGAAGAAATGCCCTCAGTGTTATGAGGACCAGTAGCTTCTGCAAAGTGAGGTGTCAATTAAAAAGAACTGTCAGTTTCGGGGGGGGGGGGGGGCGGCCCCGGCCCCGGCCCCGGCCCCGGCCCCGGCCCCTCATGGGCCTGATGTCCCCCTGAACGTGGCTTCGATCTGCTCCAGTGTCTTGCCCTTCGTTTCTGGGATGAATGCCATGGTGAAGATGACGTTGAAGACGCACGAGGAGGCGAAGAGCCAGAAGGTTCCAGCGCTGGTGAGGAGGCTCTGAGAGAAGTCAGACACGTTTCAGTGATGGCGAGCAAAGAGACAAGAGGTTTCATTCACAGTGACACCAGATAGTTTGGACTCTGCCGTTACTCCCTGGTGAATATGATTCTCACATTGAGGTGGTGGGTTAACATCAACAAAACAATTGAAAATCCTCAAAAACCTCACCATCATGTCCTGGAAGCTCTTGGTGATGATGAACGCCATTCCCCAGTTCGTGAGTACACAGATGGCGCCGGCGAACCCTCTCACTTTGACAGGGAAGATCTCTGACATCACCAACCATGGGATCGGACCCCAACCCAGAGCGAATCCTGGACGATAACAGCAGCTCATCTATATATATCTATTTTGATATCTAAATGTGTGTGTGTGTGTGTGTGTGTGTGTGTGTGTGTGTGTGTGTGTGTGTGTGTGCTATCATTTGCCTGTTTATCTAAATTTATACTTATCAGCATGAATGATGATGATGATGATGATGATGATGATGATGATGATTAGGTTAAAATATTTCACTGGAACTTTGGAATCTTGATTCGACATTTTGAATGTAGCGAAGCATGAAAACAAACTGATTATCAACGGTGAGTGGATCAACGTCATGACCTCACCCGTGATGAAGATGGCGATGCTGGCCAGAGCCAACCAGGCGAGGTCAACATGAGGCTCCACCCCCAATTCACCGTGACGTTTGGACATCAGATAGAAATAAACCCCAAATGCTGTGGTGCTGATCGCCATGGCAACACCTTGACGATGAGTAAGAAAACCCACGAGTTAGTAATTTTAAAGACAGAGTGGTGAAATACTAAAAGTACATGAGAAGAACCTCGGTACCTGAGATGATGAGCAGGACCTTCCTCCCAACCTTGTCCATGATGAGCGCCGCCACGCCTGTGAAGACCACCTGAATCAGAGCCACGATCACCGAGGCCAGGTCGCTCTCCTGGAGACACCACACATGCTTTCAAAGAGGTAATCACAGATCCGGGTTCTAACAAATACCAGAAGCCAAGCATCCTGAACGGCTCTGCAAATACTGGACCTTCACATGGGGCTTTATTTCACCCTCAGTTTAGTCTTACAGACATAAAACAAAGCCTGATGACGTTCATAACTCCTTGCCTTTGACATTTGTGTGTCGCAGTGCCCAGAATTCACCCTCGTTAGCAAAGACTTTACTGTTAGCGTGGCTCATGACAGGAATGTTAATGTGTCCACCACTACTGGTGGACAACCAGGGGGTCTGAGGTCAAGACTATTGATTCGCCACTTGATTTACATTCCAGCGGGAGATCTGGGGAGAGACTAGCAGAGTGAGAAGCAGGCACAGTGAGCTTCCTCTGTAGGGTAGCTAACATAGTCGCTGCGTACAGAGCTCATAGGAGAGAACATCAGTTAAGTGCTGTAGCTCTGGGTTCCCAAAGCGGCGGCGGCTCTGGTTCTCCACTGCTTTGCGCTACACTGACCCTCTCTCGAGTAGCGCTAGCTTGTGGAGGCGCGTGTCGCTGATAACTCAACATGTGAAGCCACCTCACCTTAAAATGCGCCTGCTCAAATATGTTTTCGGCGTAGAACATGATGGCGTTGATCCCAGTCATCTGCTGACAGATCATCAGCATGATGCCGATCACCAGAGGCTTGAAGACACCCGGGTCCTTCAGGTCGGACAGCTGGAAGCTCGACCCCTGAGACAGACAACAGGTCTCACTGTCAGAGACAGCCAAGTGACCCCAGACTTGACCCTTTGACCCCAACTGTGGCTCTACATCCAATGTTGTCACTGTAGCTGCTCCTGTGTTTGGCACCTGACTTGCCTTCTCACAGCTACAGAGGTGGAACAAACGCACCTGCTCATCACAGGCGTCCTCGATACGGGCGCACTCCCATTCCACGGGGGCGTTGGGTCCTCGCAAGAAGCGCAGAGCTTCCTCAGCCTCCCGTCTCTTGCCCTGCGACAGCAGGAACCTGGGCGTCTCCGGCATGAAGCACATACACACCATCAGCAGCGTTGGTGGGATGGAGCTGCAGATCGCCAGCCAGCGCCAGTCCAGGAAGAGACCTGCAAGAGCGGATACACACCGATGAGCGACGGCGTTACCAGTGAGTATTTTTGGTGGTTAACTGTTGACTCTCCCAAGTCTCCCGTTAGAACCTCTTCCAAGTGGTTCTCCTGTTGGTTTTCCCTGTACGCCGGCACTCTGGACTTTTTAGACAAAGAAGAGTCAAAACCTCACACACGCAATCATTTCATAAACAGGAGCTTTTTGGAGGGCGGCCCGGTGGAGCAGTGGTCCTCACTGTGGCCCCCAGCAAGAAGGTTGTGGGTGGAGCCCCGGCTGCAGCACGGGGTCTTTCTGGGTGAGTCTCCATGTTCTCCCTGTTCCTGCTGGGTTCTCTCTGGTACTCCAGCTTCCTCCACAGTCCAAAGACATCAAGAGGGACCAGGTTAATCCAGACTCTAAATTGACCGTAGGCGTGGCTGGGAGAGCCAATGGTTGTCTGTCTCTATGTGTTGGCCCTGCCATGGACTGGTGACCTGTCCAGGGGGAACGCTGCCTCTCACCTGGTGGACGACAGCAGTCCCTGCAACGCTCCCTTACAGTCATTAGCATGAAGATTCATTAGCGAGACAACAGTGATAATACTCCATCTTTGATTTCACGAACTGACTTTTCTACACTTGTCTCCATCATGACAATGAACACTTGAGACAGGGACGCCTCTTCTGGCCCAGCTAAGTCATTGATTATTGATAAATGGTTATTTAACAGCTTCACAACAGTTTATTTTTCAAAATTCAATAAAGTACAATTGTGTGTCTTATCTTCTGATCAGTTTCATTGTCAGGTGACCACGGTTCTAAACTTCAGTTGAACTGTCTATTCCAGTTGGCACATGATGATTCAGACTCCTCCCTCATCACTGAGGCCTTGAGGATTCGTCTGATCATGCAGGGCAACATGTCACTCCTCAGCCGTCTTCACTTGCTGCATCTATCAATCACGCCTCTGCTCGTCCAGCGGTTACACTTTATTTTCTACACGATTTAAGTAAAGGTGAACAGCAGCTGGTTTGGGATGCAGCTGCCCGACTGTGTTCATGCGTCCATGAGCCACCCACCTCGTGCGACACGCCACTCTCTGTCAGGCCGACGTGAACAGCATGCAGCTAATAAGATTAGCCAGAAGCAGCTATTTTCTTACAGCAGGACTGCTGTCCTGGAGGAGGCAGAGGAATGTGATCATATCTGAGGACGGTCACATCACATGACAGCCAGGTTTGGGTCATCTGCCCTGCACGACCTTTGATCCACAGCTTCAGAACTGTATCTGAATAAACACTGCTATCTAACCTAAGCTGTCACAGTGCAACTGTCAGTGGGACAAAGGAAACCAATAAAAAAGTAAAATAATCAGAGATCATTCAGCTTCATCATTTACAGCTTGGGAACGACTCAGCAGTGACCTTCATTTTAGGTCCCGTCAAATTCAACAGAAATGATCCCAAACAAACCTTTGGTTCTGTTGACCCAAGTTCCAGTGGAGCTTTGGAGGTGCTGCGTCAAATCACTGCGCCCAGTCAGGAAAGTAGTTCCGGCTACGTGTCTGATTCTACCACTACAACGTCTCCTCATCTTAAATATTTTAAACTGTTCTAACCACAGGCCACCACTGTTTGGGAAGAATTCAGTCATTTTCTGTCTTGAGCAGAAGAAGTTGAAATGTATGCCACAACTCACCTGCTAGGTAAACTCCCATGATGCCTAGCACCACCATGAGCTGCACACAGGAGCCGAGCATCCCTCTGACCTGCTCGTGGGCCATCTCAGAGATGTACAGCTGTACGCGGGGGAGGCGGGCAACAAAACAGGATTACTTCATGTTTGCTTTTCCTCTGACATACGATTATATATTATTACAATTATTATAAGATTACAGTATACAATTCTTACATTATTATTATTATTATTACAAAGAGGTCATGTGATTGGGTGGAATTAACAGAGAAAAACAGGCAGAAATCCAGGTGTCTGGAAAGGCAGGTGTTTCTCACCGGGACGACCAGCGAGGTGACTCCGCTGGCGAGGCCGGTCAGCACCCTGCCCATGTAGAGCATCCAGACGTTCTGCGCTGCGATGATGATGGTGAAGCCGAAGACATACGGCAGCGAGCAGAACATCAAACTGAGCTTCCTGCCTATTTTATCCACCATCCATCCGCCCAGCAGGCCGCCGGCCGCCGCTCCCAACGTCACAATCGACTGAAAACACAGACGAGACGGGACCAGCCTGATGTCAGCAGGAGGAGCTTCGCCTTCAGTTGTCAGGAAACTCAAGAGACTAAATTGGCAAATGCAAACTGTACAAGAGGGTTCTTTGACGACCTACTGTTCTGGACTGTGGTTCCTCCCCAGTTGCTTGCTGCGGGGAACATTTAGCCTGCTAGCTTTTCAGCCTACATCTGAGCGTGTGCGTCTTCATGACTGTGCCTGTTTGTTCTTCAGGTCAGCAGCAGAGGTCCAGAGCCCAACTCAGGGGCTGCAGCCTCCTCACATTTTACTTCATTTTGATTCGTGGTGCCAAATATGATGAGCCCACACGTGATCACGTCAACACGCTGACCAAGATCTTCCTTTCTTGTGCTATGAAATCATCAAGCCTCCCTGTCTTACCCCGAACCAGGAGGCCTGGACGTCGTCCAGCTGCAGCCGAGGGTTTGTGATCCTGCTGAGTTCTGGGAGGGCTGGAGAGCTGTAGCCCAGCACGAACCCGAAGCTCATGGGGCCCAGGACCGACACGAACGTCGCCAGGTACAACATCTTGTTCTTCACTTTACTGTGGAGATGAAGAGAGTCGAATGCGAAAGTCAAAGGTCAAAGGTCAGGCCTGACATAATGAGTAGAATTCTTAGAGTTAAGACCTAAATGGGCTGATAAGGATAAACCTATCACTTATACTTCATTCATGTGCTCTTGCACTTGCGGGGGAAGGTTACAGGGATCTGCATGTACTTTTACTGTGGAAAAGCAGTTGTCACCATAGTACAACTGTGGCAAAGTAACACATGCAACAGCAAGAGTACTGGAATCCAAAGACAAAAAAGGATGGCGGCCATGATTCTATGAGCCTGTCTTTGTTGACCTTGATGTTGAGAAGGAGCACCTTCTCTGATGCCGCTCCACATCTGAGAGACTCTCCCTCTGTTTTCAACAGGAGAGCCACTGACTGACATGTCGCCTCAAGCAGCTGACAGCTGGACCTCATGTCTGCATGACTTGTTAACAAGCACGAGATCGTTGCCACTAATTCAGAGATGAGAGTAATGATTAACTTTCATGAACCACAGAAGGAGAAGACTGTTGTCTGAGTGAGGACCAACATGGTCTCTGCAACATCCAGGCTGTTAACGCGAAAATCACCAAGATCCCATCACGATTCAAATAGAGGAACTGCTGGGTTTGTGTGTGTGTGTGTGTGTGTGTGTGTGTGTGTGTGTCTGTGTGTGTGAGACCTCAGATAGGCATCCTGCTCAGACATGAGTCCTGTGGGATCCTCATCTCCTCCCTCCGCATCCAGCAGCCTTCTCCTCTCGTTCTGGACGTCCATGCCGTCAGCGGTGCTGTTCCCTGGTGTTCTTCTCCTGTGCTTCGCCTTTCACATGGATCACCGGCCAGCCTCAACTGAACCTCGCGGAGGAAATCCACAATGGCTACAAGACGGAAACCGCCGATCTACGTGTGGATCCAATGAACGCCTACAGGGAACCGCGGGTCGGCAACATGTCAGCTGTGTGTTTATGACCAACTGTAAATGAGTAACAGTGGGGAGCTACTGCTACCTCCACAGCCACCGGCTAACTTGCTTTGTCAACATTTCAGTCAGCTGATCACATCCGATCGCTCCCCGTCTGACCCTTTTCAAAATAAAAGCCTTTCCTTTAGGGGTTGAAGACTGTGTACAGTACGTCCTCACTCAGAGATTGTTGTTTATTGATCAAACCTAATATGCAGACACAACAGAGAAAATAATAATAAATTTCTTACTTTAGCCATGCTGGTGTAGCTAGCTAGCTAAGTGTGACCATCGCCAAAAACAGAATGACACGAGATAGTGTGATTCATATTAACTCACCAAAAAACGAAATAGTAACTTTTTTATTCTCTACTTTGATAAATTAAAGGACGAAAATACTGAGCTGGAAGCTCTTGCTTGGTGTTTGATCTTTTAATAAATAAAAGCCTTTGGTTCCTCGAGCCTCGGTTTCCATGGTGACGTCCGGACGCCAAGCTAAGCTAAACTGAGGCGAAAATGACGTTTGGAGAAACATTGTGGGGGAGCTATTTGACACAATGAACACCACTGAGGACAGAAACGATGGCCAAGTACAAAACGATCATGTGATGTAACTTTATTTTTTCCATTGAAAACAAACCGTAGCTAACAGTTAGCTTCACGCGATAAAGCGACGCTTCAGTTAGCAGAACGGCACTTGAACTACCTCACCCTGAGTTGAGATCAACCAACGAGTTGAAATGAATTGATTTTAAGTAGATTAATCACATTGGTTAACATATCCAATGAGGAATTTCATTATATTTTAACTAAGTAAAAGCTTGATTAAGTCGAGGAGGTACATTTACCTATTTGACGTTTCCCTAATCAAAAAGTGCCAGGTTATTCTAGCTAGCTGGCTAACAAGCTAACCAGCTACCAGTCGGCTGACTGAGGTCCATACACTTACATGTTAATTTCTCTGACTTTTCTACAGTTCTGAGGAAATGACCACCCATCTCCTCAAATAACTGTTTTCAAATGAAAAAAAACAAGTAAATCCAGGTAAAAAGTACAATTAATAACAAAATGGCTTCTAATTTAAAGTATTTTTCTCACGTGAATCACAAATATTCTTATAATTCAAGTGAGGCAAACATCCATGACTTTTGCAAAATGTTTGGATGAAATTAAATAATAGTAATTTTTAAAAATGATCTTTTCCAGGCCTTATTTAAATCTTCAAATTTCATGTTTTTATTGTTTTCTTAATTTGAACCTTGCGTGTGTTCAGAAGTGCAGTCACACTAAAATTGGGCTTATAGCATTAGAATCCCTATTTTTTTAATTTTATGTTTAAGTCTTGTTTTTAGAACTAATTTGAATCAGTCTAGTTAATTAACTGTTTTTTGTGAACGCTTTATGTTGATTAACCAATTTGAGAGCAGCTAATTGCCTCCCCATCCTATTAACTTAAGTAAAAATCGGTTGTTATTGTGTATTGCGTAAAGCCATGTTCTATGAAGAACAAAGTGACCGTACCTGCAGATCTTCGATGAACGCTGGTACATCCTTCTTGATTCATGTCTGTTACAGCCTACTTACCACTGCTTTTTAGTTATAGTTTTATATACGGTCAGCTATTCTTATTTGCTTTCGTGGAATTTGATCGTAAATTTGGAATTTGAATTTCTTCCAGCAGCTGGCAGAGCAGATCTTCCCCCCGGTTGCTGAGTCAGAGGAGGAGCTGGGCGAGGCCAGAAGGAAGAGCACTTTGGAGCAGCGTTTTGACTGCAGGAGAACACTTCAGGCAGCTGGAGTGAGACAGGGGAACGTTCACGTACAGAACCAGGCAGCACAACAGTGAGAGTCTTCATTTTGATCGACAGTCATGTTGTCTTTCACCTCTCAGCTTATTTTTATGAAATAATATTGAAGCATTTTGCGTTCTTAGCTTGTTTGATGGTCAGTTAAGTATTTTTGACATCAAATAGGAAGTTTCTTCAGGGTTGAATAAAGCTCATGATGCTTTTCTTTGCAGTTCCTCAAATGGAAAGGTGGCCTTGGGAGAGTCCCGGTATGAGAGGGCTGTCATCTGCTTCTCTAAAGCCATCACACTGCAGCCAGAGCAGGTGCTGGACACCTGGACACTGGCAGGCCTCATGCACAAATGTTATTGTGTTTTTATCTTTCTTACTCGAGACAGTCAGAGGAAAATAAGAAGATCCTACATGGCATTCATGAAATGTGCTGACGAGCATATCTGCTCGCACCCCCCCAGGAACAGTCCCCATTTAAGACATGCTCAAACCCATTTATCTTCAGAGTTGATCACAATGGACCATCGTGCCTGTGTTTTAAGTCCTGTAAGGCTTGAGTGTGGGGGAGATAGCGCTGACAACATCAAGAGAGCAGGGAGGGGGTCAGTCAGTCAGGAAAGCTCCCACCCACAACCATTCATGTGCTGGTTCTGAGACGGAGGGCCTCCCCTCAGAGAACGCTTTGGCCTTGCCTCTCCTGATAGGCTGAGCATTTTAATGTCATGTGTCATGTGGATTAATGCCTGTTTAGGATCTGTCTAGGGTTGATGTGTTCTGGATCTCATCGATCATCAGTCCAGCTTCATAACCTTGTAATTACATGCTTGGCAATAAAAACAAGAGAAAAAATGAACAGAACAGAAACAACGAAGAAGAAGAAGAAGAGCACACAAATGTGCGTGTTGCAACTTTGCCACTGAATATCTGATAAGTGTGTGCTATCTTTGCTCAGAGTTGTTGGTAAGTTAAAAAGGCTGCATTCCAAGAATCAGCTCAGGCTACTGACTCCGTACGCTCTCTCAGCAGAGCACGAACGCAGAGGTTGTTCTCCATGACGTGCATTTGGTCACGAATGTTGTTTCACTTCCACTCACTGGCCTTGAGCCTCACACTTCTGTGCTGAGTTTGTCATTTCCCTAAAAGTTGCCTTGTTCCTTCAGCGGTTTGATCGCTCGTGTTTCATTCACCTGCTCTGCTGGTTCAGGATTTTGCCAAAGCTCTTGTTTGTCTCTTTAACTCGTTTTGCTCCTTCTCTCCCCTGCTGTGTCAGACCGCATTGCATGTGAGCCAGGCCGAGGCCTACCTGCAGCTCTGTGACTTCCAGTCAGCTGCGGCCTGTTATAAACGGGCCGAGCGTCTGGAGCCCAGAGCCTTCACTGAGCGCTTGGCTTTCATCTACTTCCTCCAGGTGAGGCTCTTACCTCCACACGCCTCTGTAATGGCTGGTAGGATGGGGTTCACATTGTGAAGTTCCTCTAGCCAGAGCAATTGATAAGTGTTGGCGACAACAGATATGAAAACGTGCCTGGGATCCTATGGACGTGTTCCATTTGACCTCTGCCAAGTTCATGTTGTCACAGGGGATTTTTCACGTGTCATCAGGGTTCTGTAAAACTACCAGGCTTGACAGTCAAGGGTCTGCTTGTTTCTGCTTGCTTTTCTAGGTTGTGGCACATTCAAATATTTTTTTGGCCATTGAAGGAGATTATTTCTGTCCTTGTGATCTGTGTTTCTCTCTTCTTCCTCAGGGTCAGTGCTTGTTTGATCATGGCTTTTTCTCTGAGGCTCTGGAGGCCTTTAGGAAAGCTGCAGAGGTGAAGCCTGGCTGCAGGATCTACCAGGTCAGAAGGTCAGGACCCTCGGACTTAAGATCTAGACTGAAGCTGAGAGTGTGAGATAGTACTCTAAGACACATGTCTAGCTTGTTACTGTGTTTACAGTACGATTTGTGCCTCCATGAGCGATGAAAATGGACTCCCAGCTCCAGTGCAGCATATTCTCATTTAAAAGTACAAAGAGAGTCCAGAGTCTGACGTCATGGCTTCCTCCTTGAGCTCTCCACTGAATAGAAAGAGGATTAAACTACTTAATTGGGCAAAATTTCAACACAACTTATCCATCAGGATAGACGCTGGGTAAAGTTCCGTTCAACAGCACAAAAATAGCGCCAAAGTCAGTTCCTGTATTTCAGATGCGAGAGCTGAAAGTCAACATGCTACCTGTCCTACATGCTAGCAGCTAGGGACATTGTTCCAGAGCTAAACTATGAGCTGTGACATATCAGACTGCATGAAACGCACATTCCTCTAACAATCTACAGATTATTCTCTTTCTACATTTGCTTAGAACTCACGCAGAAAAATTTATTTGTGCTTTAATGTCCCAGTCTGGCTTGTCTGGCATCAGAAGGTCGCCACAGTGAGTGCATGAAGCTGTTGAAGGACTGGATGGCGGAGGACGGTCCCACCTCAGAACTTCATGTCCTCAGAGCTCACCTGCACAGACGGATCAACCAGGTCACATCTGCTGCTGCTTCACCTGTCGGCAGTTAGCTGACGGACAGTCAGATGATCTGTAGGTCAGGAAGAGCCAAGCAGGGTCACAACACCACAGACAAGACTGTTCAGTGTTACGATGCTAAAAATGGTAACCTAGAAACAATCAATGCCGGATCTGTTAAGACAGGAAATAGCAGAGTTTTTCATCATGTTCCATGTCATGTGACATAGTGGCTCCAAATCAGGACCAGACATGAGTGCTAACTCGAGGTCAGGGCCACTCAACTCACATGAATGGGGTTCCTCAGGAATCTTAGCGCGATTCTCATGATTTTCTGAATTTCTGCAGCTGCAAACATTTTGAAAAACGTTTCTGTTGTCCTATTTTTTTTTTCCATTTAGATTTGATGTCATTATCAGTGCATAAAAACGATTTGCAGTGACAACATTTCCTGCACGATACGCTCACTTAAGACAGAGTGATAAGCAATCCAAAATATTTGGTCACACATAATGCCAACAGGGTTGCGAACAGTAAATCCATAACATACAACCTGGAAGTCTGCGCTGTAACCAGTGACCGCCTGTCCCGTGCAGAGATCAGCGTGTTATCAGGATGTCAAGGCAGCTCTGGAGCTGAACCCTACATGTCAGGAGGGCCAAGCTCTGCAGGTACAGCTGCAGGAGGCCAGTGAGCGGGCCAGAAAGAAAGCAGTGGACTGGGTGTTGTGTGGCCAGCTGCCCGAGGCCCTCTGTATGATCAACATCGCTCTGGAGAACCAGCCGCAGCAGGGACACCTCTACCTGTTCAGGTGACCCTCATCTACAGGAAGCACAGACAGAGGCAAACAATAGAGGTTGATTGAAATATTTCTAGTGGATATCATCACATATTAAGACTCTTCAATTTCCCTCCATCAGAGGGATTCTGTACCGGCGCCTGAAGGAGTTCCCAGCAGCCATGGAGGATCTGGTCCAGGCTGTTGAGCTCAGCGAGGAGGTGGCTGAAGACTCGGTGCAGGAGGAGGCCCATCGTCAGCTGGTTCTCACCTACAATGATTTTGCTGTTCAGTGCTTTGACAGAGGCCTTTATGCTGAGGCTACTCTGCTCCTCAACAAGGCCATCAAGGAGGAGAAGAGCCAAGCAGGCTTGTACCTGAACCGAGGAGGTGAGTCTGTGTGTGTGTGTGTGTGTGTGTGTGTGTGTGTGTGTGTGTGTGTGTGTGTAATTGGCTTTTAAAAACAAAATTCTGCTTTTCAAAAATATTTTTTTGCCTCAAAGATGAAGTATTTATGTTGACCAACAGGAGGTTAGCATGTCAGAGATGAGGTGTGTTTGTAGTCCAGCAGGAAGTGGTCATCTCCTGGTTCCTCCCCCAGCAGCCAATAGGATCGCTCCATGTGATTGTGGTGATTGAACCAGTAAATCAGCTCTGGTGAACAAAAGTTGATGATCTTCCAGGTTGAGTTCATCAAGATCATCTTTACTAATGAACCCTCTGATGATGCTGGAAGCCTGGATGCTACGTTAGCAGTGCTAAGCTAATGTTAGCCTAGGGAGGAGCAACACCAGGGTCACATGACTTCATGGTCACCACCACTAAGCTGCAGGCTTCTTGAAGACTTTGTCTCCAAGTCTGACTGCAGACTACAATGTGTGTGTGTGTGTGTGTGTGTGTGTGTGTGTGTGTGTGTGTGTGTGTGTGTGTGTGTGTGTCTCAGACTGTTTCTTTAGGCAGGGTGACTGGTGTTATGCTCTGGCTGATTACCAGCAGGCAGAGGAGCTGATGAGTCCCAATGACCCGGCTGTCAGGCTCCGCCTCGCTGTCGCCCACAACACTCTGGGCTTGTTCAGCTTCCAGAAGGGGTCAGAGATACATTGACTCACATACTCCAACGTAACGAACCTCATCCTCTCTTGATGACATTTCTTTAACCTCTCATCATATCTGCAGTCATTTTCAGGAGGCAGTTGACAGCTTTTCTCAGGCCATCCTGTTCAACCCCTCAGCCAGTCTGTACTATGAGCACAGAGCCAAGGGCTTCCGGAAGCTGCTCCACCTGGAGGGAGCCAGACGGGATGTCATTTGCATGCTGATCCTGGACCCCACCAATGAGGAGGTCTGAGCAACGTCAGACTGACACTATTATACTCAAATGTTGTAGGATAAAATGTTACACCTAAGTAGAGCAAAGGTCATCATAATATGCAGTAAAACTACTTACCTGGGTTCATTGGGGGAGTCTCCTGAGACGGTAGAGTGGTACAGTCCTGGCTGATAAATTAATCCTCTGGTCAAAACCGAGGCCATCACTCATAAATGAAGGCATTCTCAGTGTGTGTGTGTGTGTGTGTGTGTGTGTGTGCACGTGTGTGTGCACGTGTGTGCACGTGTGCACTCAACCATATTAATTTGTGCAATTTGTTTTTTGTGTAGCTGCCTGCCTTGTTGATGAGCTTGTTCCCTGGGTGCAGCTCATCAGACGTCCTGGCCACTGAGTCTGGACGAGCTGTGAGGTCCCAGCTGATGGAGAACATTCAGGGCTGCTGCTGCTCTTCAGGTCAGCACAGGTCAGCAGGATGCTCAGACACGCTGACGGACAGATGTCAGGACAGATGCACCGCAGCTCCGTAGGTTTAAAGTTAACATGCCACTTTTCAAAGACAAGCAAGGTTTCACCTGAGCATGGCGTGTGTCTCGTGTTCTGATGTGTTGACAGACTGAGCGAACAGCTCCAGGTCATGACTCTGACCAGTGAGAACTCGGCGACCCAATCAGACGCTCCACCTGCAGCAGCAAAAGAGCTGCAGAGGACAGTGAAGACGCCGTCGACAAGCACGAGTAGGACATATTGGAATAACTGGACATAGTTATCAAGTCAAAGTCAAATCTTTCTTAAAGAATGTTGACAATACAAAAATGCTGTTCTTCAGAGCAACTGAGAGCTTCATAGCTGGAAACTCTGCTCAGCTTTTAAGATGTTCTGGTACGGACTTTGAGTTTTTATATGGAAAAGTTAAGACATTTAGGACAACATCTTTGAGTCAGTGCCGCTGCCCAAACTGTTGACCTTCATGGCTCAAAAGGGCCAAAAGCAAAAACCCACCCTGGTGTTAAGATGCCAAGATAAGTTAATCTCATGTTATTTAAGCTTTGACATAGTTAAATAACAACTTAGCTCACTGGGTTTTAGTGACAATAAAAAGTATTTGTTGTATTCAGTACATCACAGGCCAGTTTTTTATGTGCAGGTAACAATCAGAGAGCAAGTGTACTGCAGTATATACATAAGAAAATAAAAGAAATACTTAAAAATAATGCTCGCCGTCCTTTGCAACACATCACTCGTGCACCGAATCAAATTTTAAATAAGTGATGCATAATTAGTGATGTTTAAAGAGCTTGAAAAATGAATGCAGTTTAAGTAAAGTCAAGTAAACGAAGTAAATTTGATTTTCCACGACATGAACATCGTTGTATCCTGGACAGGACACTGCAGGTTTCTGCTTGACTCAGACAGAAATAATCCTGAAGGACCCAAAAACACACTTGTTAATGACTTAAAGCAACAAGGAAAAAGGCACCGGGCGGCCCGGTGGAGCAGTGGTCGGCACTGTGGCCCCCAGCAAGAAGGTTCCAGGTTCTGGGTTCTCTGGGTGAGTCTCCATGTTCTCCCTGTTCCTGCTGGGTTCTCTCTGGTACTCCAGCTTCCTCCACAGTCCAAAGACATCAAGAGGGACCAGGTTAATCCAGACTCTAAATTGACCGTAGGCGTGGCTGGGAGAGCCAATGGTTGTCTGTCTCTATGTGTTGGCCCTGCCATGGACTGGTGACCTGTCCAGGGGGAAGGCTGCTGGGATAGGCTCCACCCCCACCACCCTCAACAGGAGGAGAGGGAGAACATGGAGGGATGGATGGAGGGATGGAAAAAGGCACCAGTAACTTTTACCATGTAACACCTGCATGCTTCCACAATGAAGGCTGCTGAGTCTCAATCCTCAGAGGCAACTCTGTAACCTCTGGTATTATCCCTGGATGAGGCTGTCCTTCTGTTGGGCAGGCAGTAGGTGGCAGCAGAGGCTCAGTTACAGCGTCTCTGTGGGCGCTCCACTCTCTGACTGCCGATGTCTAGTCGCTCTTCATGCAATGAGACATTTATGACCCATCTTCTTTATTCAGTGCATTTCTGAGGATGCCATCACTGACTCCTGAATTGTGTTTGTCTGCTGAAGACACTGAAACAGTGATGCACACCTTCCCACTCACATCAGCTTTCACAAGCACGAACCCCATCAACGCGAACCTACTGATGGACATCACATCACACAGAACGAAACCCTGTGGAAGTCAGTTCCTCGCTCTTGTGCTCTTCCTGTCTCCGTCAATTATTAGTTGAACAGCACATACATGCTCATAGCTGCTATAACATTGAAGGCTCTCTGCTGAAACAGAGCTGAACTTGATGATGGACCCAGGCTGATGAACTGGAACATGTCCAGTTCTGCGCTCGTTCCCAGTCACTGGATTCATTAGTGGGTGATTTACCGCCTCAAATCCAAGTGTTTGGAGTTTACTGGGCATCTCCATGCACTTCAGACTACTTATTCATGGCTGGCTCTTTCTGCATGCAGGAGTCATCAAGAAGTTACGCGGGAGGGAAAGGCCGTCTTAGAGAGCTCGAGACACCTATGATTGAGCACTTTTGCTGGGTGTCCCTGAGAGGTCACTGACCTCGCAGCATTCACAACAGCTGTGGCAATAGCTGACCCACAGAGAAAGGACCTGTGGCACCATGGCTGCCTCCTTGCCCTGGAACGCTCCCCTACAGCATAGCTGGAAGTGGAATCCTAGCAAACATACCACAGTCTGTTTTATTTGCCTCACCTGCTGAACTTTTCTGCTTCATTGACCTCAACGGAAAGCAATACAGCAAACTTTCCTGTCTGCTTCTGTGTGGAATATTGGAGAACGTGGTCTTTTTGCTGGTCAAGGAGTCTTACTGCTTTAATTTGTCCAGATGTGTTTCTTTATCATATTTCGATACCCACTGACATTCCTCGCTGCGGTGAGATGAGGGCTCAGACGACCACGGAGGAGACGCTCACACTGGCGTCAGTCAAGGCTTATTGTGCTGAAACTGTTGATGTCTGTCGACTGAGCTGCCAGCCGCCCAACGCAACCTGCAGCGGACAGATTAACATCGTTAAGACAGTGTGTGTGTGTGTGTGTGTGTGTGTGTGTGTGTGTGTGTGTGTGTCTTCCTGTTCATGTGCACAGGGCCTGATTGCTCGCGAGTTCTTTGTATGGAGGGTGGCGTGCTGTTATCACCGTCTCTAACAGCTTCCCTCGTGTTAGGGCTTGAGTTAGGGTCTGGATTGGGATTGGAGTTGTCATGATTGACGTGTTCATGTTAAAATCAGCCTTCTAAACAGTGAAAGTCCTCACAAGTATAGCAGCACAGCCCTGCATGTGTGTGGGCTGCAGCCCCTCAGCAGAGTGGTGCGGGATAGACAGTGGTCAATAAAGGAGCTGAAAAGTGTTTCACACTTGTGCAATAAAAGGCTCAAATTACGGTGCTGTCAGGGCGGCGAGCCAGCCAGCCAGGTCTCTGAGCCCAGACAAAAACACCTTTCTCTGGGCACAGGAGCTGGTGGCTTGGCCCCGGCTCAAAACATTCCCTGGTCCAGGGGAGGCTCATTCACGTTTTGGCCCAGACTGTTTTGTCTGAGATACGCCGAGCACATTTGTAGTCTTAGGGTAGTGTTCAGGACAGGTGACGTGCGTAAGTCTGTGTCCTCCTGAAGTGAAAGTGGAAGAGGATCTGTGGGTTTGGATTCATGTTGCTAGACGGGAGTGGGTTTGTGCTAGTCCAGGTCCCAGCCTCTGTAAAATTCATATCAGTTCGTTATGACTAGAAATGAGAGAGTGCAGACCACTGCCAAGGCCAATAGCCCACCCCTCTATTATATGCAAATCCACGACTGAACCCATTATATACGTCTGGAAGTACTTCCCAAAGTATTTGAAAAATGGCTGCTTTTTCCACAACGATCCATGTAATATTAACTGAGAAATGAATGAAAATATCTTTTGAGAAATACTCTAACTTGCAATATTAAAGAAAAGCAAATCCACACCTGAACCTGTCAGATACGTCTGGGAATGCTCCGTGGAATAATTGTTGAGGAATTAATAAACGTGACTCAAAACGTCAACTTTGGCCTCGTTCCATAAAGAATTCTTCCACATCTGGATCGCTCTCAAAGACGTAACGGTGCTTGCCTGGGCCAGGACTCATCGCTGCAGTTCTGTGAAACAGTCGACGACTTTTGGTGTAATTTTGCTGCCAGACAAACAAACACACAAACAAACACACAAACAAACACACAAACTGACCCTTGTTGGCAGAGGTCAAACTGATCTGGAGGGTTTTAAAAGCCATCCAGTCCCTGAAGAGCAGGTAGAAGCACGTAGTCAACGATTCATTTTATTTGGAAAATTTGACAAAATTATAAAAGTCACACGTCGTTAGCAGACACAAAGTCTGATGAACTCTGATGAAGAGCAACAAAGCGCATGGGGCCAGAGACAGACCACCGCTGAGCGCTCGTCCACCTGCTCACATCAGGGCTGCCACTGTCCTCACGCCGATGCTCCACATGACACATTTGGCACCTTGAGGCCGTATAAAAACAGTAAAATGTGCTTTACAGTCTTATAATTTTCATAGCCGATTCCGACTGTTCCTTTCCCTGAGAGACGGGAACGTGGAGTGAGGACGGACAGGCAGACGTCTCCCCCGGGGAACATTACTTAAGACAATTTATATATTTTGTAGAGATAAACCATCTGCCCGTTTGTTCTCGCCATAAATTTTTCAGTCAGTTTTAGTGGCTTGTCTCAGTTGCTGTCTCCGTCTTTGAGCTGTGTGTGTTCTTTGGTACGTGCTGCCTGTCCTCAGGTTGCTCTGCGCACAGATGTGGTCTTCAGGTCTTGAAGAGCAGCAGTGATTGATTTCCTTCCCTGTCCTGCGTTTTTACTGCTGTGGCAGGAGGATATGGCCTCTGTTCTTGTTAGATACAGTGACCCCGTTGACCTTCAACATGGCAACAGCTGATTTTTGAAGTAGACGGAAACGCCTGTTTGAGGGTTGGTTTCCTGCTGAAGTAAATTAACTTACCAGCAGAGGCTGCGACGCTCATGTTGTCGGTCATTTTGACAGACAGGTAGTGAAAACTGTGTCATGATCATTTACTACCTGTCATTTTTATGCCTCCAGTTCGAGACAGGAGGCGTCCAGCTGTCTGTATTTTGTCCGTACCGTCTCATTCTCTGCAGTAGTTCAGGAACGCTGTAAGAGAATTGCTTCAAACGTCCAATGGGACTCGAGAAGGAAGGCAAAAGATTTGGAAGGTCAAAAGTCAAGGTTTCTGTGGCGGAGACACTCGGAGGCGTACTGCTGTGAGATAATGACACGTATCCTGTTTAACAGCATTTCACTGTCTAGAACAATGAACACTGGTACAGCGTACGATCACGTAACCCCGTCGCCATCCTCCGACGCCGAGTACCAACGCTTTATTTTATGAAGAGATTGCAATGAAGCACATGCAACAGAGGTGGATGGAAATGACAAGATGGCTACAGACGGATGAGATGTTTTGTTTTGGAGACAATTTTCTTTTGAAAGAGATTGAAGAAAAAAACCTCAAAGTATCATATGATATGTTTTTATAGCAATACTCAGCGTACCACAGTACTGCGTATCAGAACAAGTGGCGAACTGCAGGATCTCTTGTGATTCCCACCTTTACAAAGAACTCATTCACAATAACTTAAATTGGCAGAGCGGAGACACTGTCCACGTCAAGGCAACCTGAAGCAGACGTGGTCGGGACTCTCAAGGCTGTTTTAGTTTTGTTCCTCGGGCTGAGCGATGCCATCAGCCAGGGTTTTTATACGGAGGGACATTCCCCTCAGGAAAGCAATGTCATGACTCTGAACATGGGATTTCTGGACCTTCGCTGGTAGAAAATCCTGCAGCTGTCAGTGGTCAAGTGTTCCAACTGTCACAAGGATGCATGGCCTTAGATTGTTCTGTCAGGGGTCAGTGACAGACATGATCAGACCTCTGCGACCTCAGCCTACCAGCTGCATGAAACTGATCAGCAGACGAACTTCCCGGCTCCCCCGGATGACGTCCTCTTGTGTCTTTTGGAGCCTCACTTCCAGCCATTCATCTCTTTGAGCTTGCTGATGCTGATCCCTTTGACAGGTGTGGAGGGTGGGGGGGTGTACAGAGGCAGAGTGGGAGTGTTGCATCGCGGTGTCAGCGTGGTCTTGACAGGGACGGTCCACACAGTCCCGGACAACTTCTTCTTCTTGGGCTTGTCTGTCTTCTCTTTTGAAGTACCAGGGGACATCGTCTGGAGAGGCAGCAGTTGGGGAGGCGAACATTAGGCTCGTATTGATACCAATGCTGATACTGCTCAAGGGTACTGTAATACTCTACATGGGACTGCCCTGATCCTATCAGATACGCTCCTATCCACTGATCACCTGTGGCTCTGGTCCTCACCTATGACCGGTTTAGCCGCCACCTGCACTTTCCTTCCTCCTAGATGAAAGTCACTTACACAGCAGCAGAGGGTGAAGCAGCTGAGCTTGGCAGCGCTTTGGCTGGTTCCTGCGTATCGATTCTTCTTAGGCAGCAGCAGAACAAAGGACACAGCCAGAGAAAGGTGGTAGAAGCTGTGCACGTAGGCGTAGTCCCACTCCTGTCACGAAAAGAACACCGAGGATCGTTGTTGCTAGATCAGATGACGGTTTCCCCCTGCGTGATGCCACATCTCAGGAAATGCCAGCCACATGTTTTTAGCTTGAAGTTAATGAAGTTAACGAACAAAACATTGTCCCAAATGTCTGTTTACCTGGACATTGAAAGATGAGTGACTGAGAGGTAAATTAGGCTCGAACATGAGGTATCACTGGTGGAGATAAATGACAAATAGATCACTTCCTCCTCTCAGAATCAGCTGACTGTTTTTTTAACAGTAACATTCGTATATTTTATGAAGCCACGCTAACTTTTACTGTCGTACTGTGAATATTTCCTGAGTTACACTCACGACTTCAAGGTGTCATGATTTGCCCAAAACCACTGTATAAAAAGCTGAGCACCAGTGTTCCTCTATCACAGCCATAATCTCCACTCATGAACTTTAAATCAGGATTTTATGAGAAAATCGTTTTGGTACAAACGTTAACATGGCTGGTACTGCAGTGTAGGTAAAATGAGACCTTTTGTGGACTAGAAACAGTTCGAACCAACCAAGCACCCAACGTGGTCATGTGACCCTTGCAACTGTACCCACCATGCATTGTTTTTCCCGGTGAATATCAAAAACCCGACATTTTAAACAGAAACCCAGCAGACTAACTCTTGTTTCTATGATGACATGGATATCAAATGAGAGCAGTTCTGCAGTGGCTGATGTATCCTTTGATACTGATACTCAAAGTTGGCAATAAAAACATGAGCAGAAACGAGATTTAAGCTGAAGATAAATGTGCCAGTGTCATTGTAGTGTACAGTTCAGCACCAGTATTTGTCAGGACAAGACAGAAGATGACAATGGTGGTCTAACTTCTCTGCTGGGATGGAAGCCTTCCATAATCTTTGTGCGTGAGAGAAAATTCACCTCAAAGTAGAATCGCAGCATCAGAGCCAGGGCGCCGAAGCAGCAGCCCGGGCCGACCTGCTGCGTGTAAACAGTCTTGTCTGGATACACCGCCCTCAGCTGCTTCATCTTCTGCAGCTGAAACACCACAAAGCCATAAGATCGATGCAATTACTGCTCGTGAGAGGAGGAGAGGCAGGAGGAAGGGGGAAAGTGGTCTGATTCAAACAGCTGAAGGACAAGAGCGAACCAGTCGGGCAACTGACCTGCTGCTGCAGCTTCGTTGCTATTCTGACGCCACTCACCCATTTGACCGTGATGATGAAGACTGCCGATCCAATGGGACCAGAGTAGATCCCGTAGCCACAGCGATCCTCGTAGATCCTCACCGCGATGGTCAACACTCCAAACATGGTTAAACTTGAACGCTGGGGTTCATCAAAGTCGCCCAGAGCTGTGACAGGGGAAACACAAGAGGATGTACGTTTTGGATTTAGTGTTTAACTCATAGGATCAGTAGACTAACCCTGCCAGGCCGTGCGCCAGCCTTAGCAGAAAGAAAGCTGAGCTAAATTCAGACCAACTCCGGTGCTGCGTTGGGTTTTGGGCCGCAGCCCAGAAAGTTGAGTGAACTTTTGGAGAAACCCAACCTGATGTCACACAGACGCAGCCAATCAGGAAAGCTGAAGATAAGACAGACAGACTTGTGCCTGAAGAAGCACAGGCTACCCTGTAGCACTGTAGCACTGTAGCATTGTAGCACTGTAGCATTCTGCTGTGTCTTTAGCGACAGAGAACGTGGAAGAGACGCTGATCAGAGCTATGATGCCTTTTCACGACCTGAACGTCCCGGCCCAGACGGAGTCCAAAGATGTAAATCTGCGTGCGACTGCATGACGAAGTTTTGACAGACTCACGCTGAAGACTGGCTAGAATGCAACAGAAGATGTAATCCCACCTAGACTTCAGTTAGACCACCAAAGAGGAGATCTTATTGGTTCAGTCAGCTGTTGTATATGTTGTTCCAAAATAAAACCCACCATGACCCTCTGCAGCATGTGAGTTAAGGCCCTGAAATCCCAGATGGTGTGTGTGTGTGTGTGTGTGTGTGTGTGTGTGTGTGTGTGTGTGTGTGTGTGTGTGTGTGTGTGTGTGTGTGTGCGAGAGACAGAGAGAGTGTGAGCATTCAGTTGAACATGTGTTGTCAACAACTGCAGATGGGTTTATGAACAGCAGTTTGTGAGGAGGACTCATGGGAATTGTAGTTTGTCAGTACTTATCTTTTTTAAAATGGTATTTAGCAAAATGAGAGGGACGTTGTTTTTGGAAAGACGGGTGTGTGCATCCATGCGTGTGTTTGTGTGTGTGTGTGTGTGTGTGTGTGTGAGAGAGAGAGAGAGAGAGAGAGAGAGCAGATGAAGGACAGCATGGAGGACAGAGGACGATGACCCTGTCATCCCCCTGAGTTGTAGAGCCGGCGTGGGTGTACACCTGAACTCACCGATCAGAGTGACCCACATGGAGAGGGCAGTACCATAAACACTGAAATACTCCAGAATGTCGTATCTCATGAAACAGAGGATGGACAGGCCCGGACCGTCACACGCGTGATAGATCTACAGAAACACACAAATACATTCTTACATTCCATCATTTAACAGTTCAAGGAACTTTTAATTTGGGGTTTTTATACAGTATGGAAACAGAATGTATGATTTGATACGTTCACTGACATCTGGTTTTAGTTTTTAGAAATGGGCTTTGTACTTGGAGTGTCTTTTAAGTTTCAGCTTTTAGATATTCAGCTGTTTGTGTCTGTAACACAGGAGAGGTTGAATATGGACCCTGGATTGATGACACAATGTGACCGTTGAGATGTCCTTGTGTCAGCCAGCTCCTTTCAAGAAAATGTACTCAGACAGGACAAACGCTGACACACACAGTCTTTATCAGAACACACGTCCTCATAGCCACAGAACAAACACCAGCATCACAACTTAAAGACACTTGCACTTGTATGCAACACTTCAAAATAAATGGATCCATTTAATCTAAAATCCAAGTACAGTTTTAATCTGATCCAGTGTTGAACTTCAGCCCTGCTTCTCAAGGTCACAACAAGCTTCATGAGGCTGATTCTCACCGTGGTGCTGACTTACAACAACAAGCCGTTCCTCTGTGACTTTAGAAGTAACCTGCACAGCTCACAGCATTTCACAATGAGCATGAAACACAATTATTTGGTTTCGGAGCAGGTTTGAAGCAGAACCATCAGTCAAAGTGTGATCCAATCTAGTGTAAAATGATGTACGGTAGCTCCAGCTCAGCTTGGCTCTCACCGCAGTGAAGAACATGGCAAAGAAGTAGACCATGGCCTCCATGTGGAAGCCCCTCTTGGCGGCCACGCTGGCTGTGGGCAGGAACACCAGGCTGCTGACGGTGGGCAGCAGCATCTTAGCTATAAAAGCACCCATAGTGCATGGATGGCAGGGCAAATACTTTTCACTGAGGCTTGGAGATGAAAGATATCCTGGAGGCCTCAGTCCTCAGTCTTTTTGGCAAAAATATCAGCAGCTCTCACGTACAGTCCAAGTCTTCAGCTCTCGTAGTCCTGGTCTGAGTGGACAGGTGACAGACTCCTTGTAATGCTGGCTCACTCCCGAGCAGTGTGACACGCCCTGCTGTCCAGTTTGGCCCTTTAAAGTTTAAATGTCCTCTCGGCTGGTGGGTCCACAGGGGCCTGCATGTGCAGTGTCATCGCTGGGCAGCTGTCTGCATACCAGGGCCACAGGGGAGGGACCAGCGTCAGGGCGAGAGCCGGCGTGCCTGCAGGGCTGCTCACTTCTACATGTTTGTGGCAATCTGTCCTCTGACAAGGAGTTAAAATGAGTGAATTAGTGAGTCGACAACACTCCAAGGAGAATAAAAACATCCCCAGGAAATGACAGCAAAATGCTGACATGAGACTGCATCAGGCTAAGCGTGCCGTATCAATAAAGCTGACTTAGTTTGTGTTTACAATCCCAAATGGTAGCGGAGTAGACGTGCAAAGGTCCAGAGATGCTATGAGACCTGGCGTGGCCCCTGGCGTGGGGCATGGTCTTGGCGTGGGGCGTGGCCTGTCTCTGATGCTTTTTCTCAGGTGGATGGGAAAGTAACAAATGTGGAGTTGGTGAGTCCAGCTTTCTCCCGACGGCGTGTTTCCTCACTTTTGTTTGGAGACAATAGTTTTAGTCGTCGGTCACTTCTTGTGGGGAGCAGGTTTTCTTGAAGGCTTCTCTTCTGGCACTTCAGAAATACTGCATCTGTATTAGCTGGCAGGCCGGCACCATCGCTCTCACAGCAGCACGGCGACTCCAGTCCTGCTCCCAGCAGATCCTCCCTTGCGGAGGACATTTCATCTGATCGTGTCTGTTGTGTTGGTGTGATGTGTGGCGCCCACCCTCGCTGAATGACTTCCGTTACAGTGAGGAGTGCCTCTGCTGTTCTGGCTGAGAGAGAGCAATAAAAAAACAAATATCCTGCAGAACTATCAGTGTCTCTGGACGTTTCACTGCCATTATCACATCATGAATCAGAAAACCAAATAAACTCGCAACATGACTCACAGTGGACTGTCCTGTTCTCTCCTGGCAACTCCTTCACCACTGACCTCACACAGGACTTTCCCAGTCTTTCATAACGTCAGAAGTGTCCCCAAACGGGACATCCAATCAACTCCCAAAAAAGCCAGCACTCGCTCCGGAAATCTGATACAAGAAAGGGGGTATGATGCACCATTGTGGAGAAGAACGGGTGTAAAGGCACAAGAAAAAGAGCAAGAGAAGGGAACAAATAATGCTGGAAAAGAACTGTCACTTTTTCAAAACCTCAAGTGCCAACAAATTAAATGAAGTTGTTCTCCAACTCAAACGGCTCATGGCGAATCAGAACTGTGACCGCTGTTAGCCAAACCTGCGTGTCATGGATGTTCGCCCTGACTTACCCGCCGAGCCAAAAAAAAGGTGGCGTTCTTGCGAACTGGGTTGCATTAACACCAATTTTTTTGATCAATGTGGATGCTCATCATTGAACAAACAGCTAGCCACTATCATCTGAGAGTGGGACCCAAGGGGTGTGGTTGGGTATTTTTCGGCTCAAATGGAAGTGTTTGTGGATTACTGAGCATGTGACTGGATTATGTGCGGGATTACTCTGGACCGTGTGGTTAAGAGTGCGTGTACAGAAGTTTTGTACAGTTTTGCTGCTGTTAGCATTTTCTCTCCAGTCGCGTCCAGCACAGTTTTCTGAAATCCGGACTCACCAAGAGGGGGGGAAACTTCTTCACCACTTCGAGGCATCTACCTGTGAGTACTTGATACCCAACTGACACTTTTAGGTAAAATATGATGACAAGCTCAACTGATTTTGGATCACAAAGCAAAGGAAGCATCAGACAGAAGACTGGACGTATTTCTGCAGCTGAAAACCTTCTGCCTTGGCTGAGCTGAAGCAGTTCTCAGCTACGGTTTCCTCAGTATCTCAGTACTCTTGGACCAGATGAGGCTATTTTCTGCTCCTAGTCTCTTAGTGAAGCCATATTTGACTCCTCACTGTGCTGTTGTTCCCAGAGAGGCTCGGTCTGTGCTCTGGTCCCATGATGGTGGTGAGACAGTTGCCCTCCTCTCAGCTGTTACACCTGCTCAGGGCTGGAGGCAGCAGCACAAAGGGTGCAGTATTACCCCACGCCTCAGATTCTCGGAGTGTTTAAGAAACATGAGCCGCCGTGGCTGAAGCTGGAAACAAACTCTGAGGCCTGATGGTTTCGGAAATGTTGCTGTGGCCTGACCAAACCCTCTGCCAGGAACTCCACTCTCCTGTTTGCTTAGCAACCTTTGTGGTCCCGTCTAAAGCTGTCCAGACGCACGTTTTGTTACATCGTACATAGTGAAAGATTTCTTTCACTCAGCCAAGGGGTTTGAGTTCATTTTGTCGTCTGTGTAAGCAGGACTACGCAAAACCAATTGGAGCCATTTGTATAAAGCTTGTGGAGCGGTGGAGCATGATACGCTTGGGTCAGACCCAGGAATTCCCTTTCACTTTCTTTTTGACACGGGTTGATAGACTCCATTAATTCCCAGTAATGCCAGTCATGCATGCGTACGGCCCACCTGTGGGTTAACAGCCCTCAGTGAGGTAAACTGCTGCAAGAGGAGAGATTCCTCATTTGGGCCACTGTCCCTTGACTGGAATGAGCTGAGTGACCTTAGACAACCTGTTCCCAAGCACCCTAAGACCTGGTGGTCAAAAGGTCAGGATGAACTTTGGAATGTGAAAGTGGGGGAAAGGCGAGAAGGGTTAAGGTCTCTGAGAGAGATGTTGACAGGGACAGTTGGGGCAGCAGCGTCCTCCAGGACCGATGACAGTATTTACTGAAGCGTCAAGAACTGTTGCAAGGTTGTGAAACACATTGTCGCGGTCGTAACCGTCCCTCTCAGTTCCCCGACCTGCTGCTGGTTCTCTGTGGTAGTTGAAGCTAGAAACTGACTCCCAAGTCCAGAATATTTGTTGTCTAATGGCACATGTGCTACACTTGTTGACTGAAGGGAAATGTGCTGAAAATGTGTTTTCAAAGACCAAAGGGTGATTTTGTCAAGCATTCATGTTGTCACTGGATGTGAGAGGCTTCACATGCTTTATCCCTCTGCAGCACAAACCTCATCAGCTCCAAACGGTAAAAATACAGTCAGATCTTCAACTGGCACATTGAGCTGAACACTTTGACACAAGCTGGTCACTGCAGCACCGAAGCAGAAGTCTTCCCGTCAAAGTCTCAGTGGGATACTGAGGATACGTCTTCATGAAGACGACCCGCGTGACACCTGGAGAGGTGGAAAATGGACAATTAGCAGCTTTGCTGTTGTTAGCCATCACTCTACTGGCTCTAAGCGAACAACACGTCGCTGGCTTTTTGTGGCTTCTGGAATCAAAGAGAAGTTTCAGAGAGGGAGAAAAGTCTGTGTGAGTTCCAGACACCTATTAGGTAGTTTAGGGTGAAGTATTGCTTTAAGACTGAAAAAAGAACTCAGAGAACAAAGATGAACTTCATGACATCAACATCCATCTGGGTAAAAACTGAATCTGCTTCATCTCAGTCAGAAGGATCATAGAAAGTGTGTCTGGTGTGGATTTGGGGCTCTGCTGGACTGAATGTGAAGGATACAGACAGTGAAATGTGAGCAGCCTCAGCTCTCGTGGTGCAGGAGAGCTGGTGGCCTGTGGTGACTTTCACCTCAGGACCCCTCAGTCTAAACACGGCGGGTTAGTGTGGGAATGTAGAGCAGACTTCCTGGACGCATCTGAAAAAACACTGGGCTTCCTTTTGATTCAGTAATAAATAGCAGTGACCTCTGACCCCCTTGGGCCTTCTTTCACAAATAAGTGGAGGTTCGTGCTCAGAGACGGCCGGTCACTCAGGACGAGCCAGCGTTAGCAAGAACAGGTGAGGAGCCTGAATGCGAGCTCATCCTCATATTCCTATCGTTGCTTTCAGCTCATCGACTTTTGAATGTCATTGTTTGTTTGGATTAAAATTCCTTTAAACCTCCTTTAATTATATAAAACAACTTAATAAACAGGAAATTATATCTTTTGTAGAGTTTCCCTCACCGAGGCTTTTGGCCAGTCCTCTTTTTCATCAAACTTGAATTAAGCCCTGTTTTTTCTCTGGATGAGGACGGTTTCAGACTCGACCAAATAAAACTGCCCCACGTCTGTTGCATACGAGTGGAAATGAATCTCCTTCATTCTTACACTGACAGCTGACATTGTAGCGAATCCTGACAGTTTGTGCCATGTTGTGTTCAGGTGTCAAAGGATTACTACACCACTCCGATGATACCTTTGGTCACCAGCCTAGTTTCTGTTGTCACAAACCACCAGGTTCCCTCTCACATGTCTCACTCTCATTCAGTACTTTTACTTCAGTCAAGCTTCACTTACAGCTCCACTGTCTGTTAATGTGTCTCCTGCTGTTGTACCAGTACACACCAACAGGGAGGAATCCATTTGTGCACTGGAGCACATCGCTCTCCGGAATGGTGGCTGGTGATGTGTCCCCTCACTGCTGGTTGCAATCAGGCTTGCTTCCAGTTTACCTTTTTTCATCACAAACTAAACGAGTTAACCAGCTGTGTCACAGTGTAACAGCAGATAGACGATTCCTGGGGCTGAGACGGAATGAAGTTTGTCTCTTTGTCCAGAAATGGCTTGTTTTTGCTGAAGCTCACCCACCCTGATGGTTCTGGGGTTCAACACTGCAGGGTTCCTACGGAACATGGCAGCACTCCAGGTTGATTAGAGGCCGATTGAAGCTTCTGCATGAGGGAGGAATTTAGCTCCTCTAGATGTCTGGGACGTGACAGCGTGATGACCTTTAATGACCTCAACAACCTCTGTAGGCTCCTTTAGACTCTCCACCACTCCACCGTCCTCCGGTCTGGTGTTTACTGGTGGATCTGATGTAGAACTGAACCTCCACCGTCCTCCGGTCTGGTGTTTACTGGTGGATCTGATGTAGAACTGAACCTCCACCATCCACCAGTCTGGTGTTTACTGGTGGATCTGATGTAGAACTGAACCTCCACCATCCACCAGTCTGGTGTTTACTGGTGGATCTGATGTAGAACTGAACCTCCACCATCCACCGGTCTGGTGTTTACTGGTGGATCTGATGTAGACCTGAATCTGCCAGTATCTCCAGCTGCTGGGAACCACACAGCTGAGTTCAGGTCACTGACCTGGTGACGAAGGGACCGAATGGTCAGCAATACCAGCTACACTGTGTTTTTGACTTTTGAAGTATTTCTTTGTCTACTTTGTTTTTCTGGGTGAAGTGTGTTTGTTTCACACTTTTCTGAAACCAGAATGAGAAGCTCTTTTCTTTTTTCCTCTATTTGCGGTTGTGTTTATAACTCCTTTAATTGTCCTTTGTCTCCATGTGCCAACCGTAATGACTGCAGACTTTGTTTGGCATCCCCTAAACTGGCAAACAGACGGACGCACAAACACACACACAAACACACACACACACACACACACACACACACACACACACTCCTCTGGGAGTTTTCTAGGCCCTTGTGCAACACATTTTCTCTGTACTTTCATTGATGGGTGGAGCTTATTCCTCCGGCCTGGCGACCTCTCTGAACTTGATCTATCAGAGTGCAAATCTGGCGTTGGAGCGAAGCGGCAGCCAATGTAGCCAGGAGACACTCTGGCAGCAGACAGGGATAGATGGGGTAGAGAGGTAAAGAGAGAGGCAAGGGAAAGTGGGAAAAAGAGGAATTTATTGACAGATAAAGAGGAAAGGGGTGAGATATGAAAGAAAGAGATGGGTTGGGTTGGGGGAAGAACAAGAAGAGATGAGGAGGATGAGAGTAGGAGATGGATGTGGAGAGATGAAGGGGCCGCGAGGGTTTGCGGCGCTGCAGTCATGTTCAGCTTCCTTCTGCTGCTCTCATGTTGTTGTCAGGTAAACCAGATCAAGGTGGTTAACGTGAAACAGTCCCACACCGAATGTGTGACGCATTATCATGCAGGATTGGATGTAGCAAGTACTTTAGTGTGTTACTAATCGGCAGTAACAGAGGAGAACATTGTGTCTCTGATGGTGATATTGTGATCGTAACCAGGGGTTTAGTGAGAGTGAGAGGCTGAGCTGAGTGCTGCTTCGTTTCAGGCGCTCCAGAGTGAAAATCTCCCTCTCACAAGCTTAACCATCCAGCCTGGAACATCTCTGACTGTCAGGAGGCTTTGACCCATCGATCCATCATTGCACTGACAACTTCAGTGAGTCTGAACCTGGTTTTTAGTCTGAAAACGTTCCTGTTACCACTCCGGTCACTGTCGTCCCGTCGACCAATCAGAGCTGTTACAGGAAGCAGCCGCGGGTGGACGTCTGATTTCTACAGCGGCCTGTCGGCTGCTGAACATTCCGTTCTTGCTGTTTCGCTAAAATAGTTGAGTTGCACCCCCAGCTGGTTGCTGCCATAGCCCACGATGATGCAGTTGGGGAGGATGATGAGACTTGGGTTCAGGAACAGTCAGCTCAGCTTTGGACCTGAACGGGACCTGGTGACATCATAAGTCCTTGGTGGAGGCTCTGCGAGTTCCCTCCAGCTTCAAAATGCATGTTAGTGAGATTGTGCTCAGGTTGGGAAGTTAGAACCATTGAGGTTGTTGGCTTTCCTGAGTAACATCGAATGATCAACGCTCCTCACTGTGACTCGGTTATCAAGATCAGGACGGAGGAGAGAGAAGCAACGGAGACCAAAGAGTGAGAGGATTAGAGAGAGAGTGAGGGGAAGTGGCGAGGCGATGGAGAGAAAAAGAGACAGCTGGAGAAACACAGCGAAGGGAAAGAAAAGAGCAGAAGAAGAGAGAGGAAGAAACATAAAGAGCAGGAGAGGGAGAGGCAAGAAATAACAGCCTAGAAAGATGGAGAAAAACATGCGAGAGATGAGGAGAAAGAGTAATAAAGCAGGGGGAGTGAGACAGACAGACGAGGAAAAAGAGGGGAGGATGACATGGTGGGCAGACATGGTGGTCCTCAGACGTCTGAACGTCCTCTCATCATTCACTCGTCTCTCCTCGCCTCTCATTCCTCTGTCTGAGCTCCCATCTGTTTTTGGCTTCCTCTCTGTTTCGGAAAAGAAGGAATCCCAGTCAACCATCACTTAAAGGAATAGAAAAATGAAAGGTTTAGACAATTAACAGATAACATTTAACGTGACAGATAACATTTATCTTCATACACGAACACTGACGGTATTTTGTACGCATCAACAATATCATAAAAACACAACAAAGAAATCCCTTGGAACGCTCCCAACATGCCGATCCTGTCAGATTTAAATCATCCGTGAAGTTATGCTCCTGTGTCCTGTGCGCAAACACGCACAACATCTTTCTTAAAGGCATATTTCATTAAAAAAATCCTCCAAGTCCTCACTAACAGGAGTCTTAAACTCACAAATATGTTTTCCCTTCTGCCTCACTTCTCAGTGACCCCAGAATGCAGAAAGGGCCAGCCACGTATATTTAGCTTCAGGCTCATGGAGACTGACTGCTAACAGCAGCTAAACTGTCCTGCTCGTCTTCTAGTATAATCCAGGTCTCCCTAATCTTAGACTGGTTTCAGAGAGCTAAACGCGGTCTAGTTCAGCACGATCCAGAATGAGTTAAACTGAACGCACAAACTGGTCATGGTTCTTCACAGTCGCTCATGGTCACAAGGAATGGACGTGTTCTGGGTGACGTATTGTTTTAAGATGAATGCATGGATGAGGTGAATGCTTGTACATTTGATATATAAACAGTTGGGGTTAAAAAGATGACGATTTAGTGGCAGGCACAAGATAAGAACATTCATTCATGTTTCCTGAAAGTTCCATCTGCACCGTGGATGTTTGTCTCCACAGGATCCTCATCGCCCTGAGAGGATCCGAGGGGACATGGCAGCACTGTCTCTTGGTGAGTCAACAATTTCACATTGGTAAATGTCAATGAACTTGTGTTTTTTTCAGGCCTTCTGAGTACAAAGATGTTAGGGGCAAGAGTGCAAGATGAGATGTGTGAAACTATAGAGATTCTCTCTCTTCAACTGGTGAAGTTAGGTAATGAAGACAGGAGGCAATCATGAATGCACCACAGGAGATAGAGCCGCTCCCTCGGGGAGCTGAGACCCAGGCTAGTTAGCTTAGCCCAATGGCTGGTAGAGGGTGGGAAGTGTTAGCATGAGCTACCTCTGGTCCAGTCTAGTTAGCTTAGCCCAATGGCTGGTAGTGGGTGGGAAGTGTTAGCATCAGCTACCTCTGGTACAGTCTAGTTAGCTTAGCCCAATGGCTGGTTGTGGGTGGGAAGTGTTCGCATCAGCTAGCTCAGGTCCAGGCTAGTTAGCTTAGCCCAATGGCTGGTAGTGGGTGGGAAGTGTTAGCATCAGCGAGCTCAGGTCCAGGCTAGTTAGCTTAGCCCAATGGCTGGTAGTGGGTGGAAGTGTTAGCATCAGCGAGCTCAGGTCCAGGATGCTGGTGTGTCCAGCAGGAATCCTCCTCCTCCTCATCATCATCAGTAGCAGCAGTCGCTCTTCTAGTCCTCAACAAACCTTTGGTTCTGTTGACCCAAGTTCCAGTGGAGCTTTGGAGGTGCTGCGTCAAATCACTGCTCCCAGTCAGGAAAGTAGTTCCGGCTACGTGTCTGATTCTACCACTACAACGTCTCCTCATGTTAAACTGGTGTTCATCACCAAGGTTACACACAACCCTGCTGATATTAATGCAGGCAGAGACGGAGCTACGCTAACACTTCCCACCCACTAACAGTCATTGTGCTAAGCTAACTAGCGTGGCTCTCAGCTCCCTAGGGAAGCATCTCTATCTTCTTGACGCTGGGGACAATGGACAATAAGACACTTTCCCAAACAGTTAAAAATATTCTGCATTGCCAATGACAATATTTTACTGTGAACTGAAAAGAGCACTGCTATCAGTTTTGCCTGATTCAGATGTTGGTGTTGGCTAACCTTTGAAAAAAGACAGGAGAAAGTCTCCTCTGGAAACTGATGTTCCAGCTCAGTCTGGAGGACCCGAGGGAGGAGAGCACTGTGGGAAATAGTGAGTTCTCCTCTGTCTCCTATCTCCGTCTGTCTGTGTCTGCTTACTCGCCTGTCTGCTTGCTTGTCTGTCTCTGTGTCTGTCTGTTTGTCTGTCTCTCTGTCTTCCTGCCTGCCTGCCTGTCTGTCTGCTTGCTTGTCTGTCTGTCTCTGTGTCTGTCTGTCTGCTTGCTTGTCTGTCTGTCTGTCTCTGTGTCTGTCTGCTTGTCTGTCTCTCTGTCTGTCTTCCTGCCTGTCTGCTTGCTTGTCTGTCTGTCTGTCTCTATGTCTGTCTGCTTGTCTGTCTCTGTCTTTCTGTCTGTCTGTCTTCCTGCCTGTCTGTCTGTAATTTTTACCCCAACAACAAGCTGAAGGTGTAGGTTGTCAGTGGATTGTAGTTTTTGCCTCAGTCCTGGGCATGGTTGCTCCTGAGTTTTCCCCCCTCTGATTGTCCCACCTCCTCCCTTGCTGCCACTCTGCTACTCTGCTGCTCCTGCTGACTAAGGAGGAGGAGGAGGAAGAGGGATGCAGGGAGAGAGCACACCTTACCTCCCTCCCTTCCCCTCTTTCGTCCTCCCTCTCTGTGTCTCTCCTTCTTCACTCTACAGCGACAGCAGCACTCACCGACACACCACAACACACCATCGCTGTCGCTGGCACGCTAACACACACACACACACAAACACACACTAACAGACACATACACATCCACACACTCACACACACACACACACACACACACACACACACACACACACACACACACAGTGAGCGGCATCCTCAACACAGCCTGAGACGCCCTTGGACTGCTGCAGGGGAGGTGAGTGGGTAAATATTTGAACCTTGTGTGTGTGTGTGTGTGTGTGTGTGTGTGTGTGTGTGTGTGTGTGTGTGTGTGTTTTTGGAACATTGAAGTTTGTGTGCTTTTGTGTGCCTCATTTTTGTGTTTAGTGATTTAGTGTGTGTTTGCATGTCTGCATGTGCTTTTGTGTGTGTGTGTGTGTGTGTGTGTGTGTGTGTGTGTGTTTACGAGGCACACCAGATCCAATGAGACTTGTGTTTTGCACCAGACCAAAACAAATCCACAAAATTATGCTGACTCTCCCTCAGACGTGTGTGTGTTTGTGTGCATGCATGTGTGTAGAGAGGCCAGAGTCTGTCTGGAAACTTGTCAGCTGATGGAAGATGTGTGTGTATAACTGTGTGTGTGTGTAAGAGGTGAGGTTGAAGCTAACGTCCGTGCCAGTGCTACATGTCAAACTGTGGATTCTGGTTTTTGTGGCTGTAAACTGTTGCTGAGAATTACAGGATAAAACCTCCCACATCCTGCCTGTTGAGTTTCCCTCTCAAAACTTGCTAAAGAGACTCCTGCTCAAACGTGGCTCCAAACGCTCCGGCCTTGTTGAAGGGTTCCAGAACTCAGGGTTTTCTGTTAGATCCTGATGTGGCTCCTGGAGAGCTGAGGGATGCTGGACTGACCTTGACAGCCACGGCGACTGCGTCTGGGCCACCAGATTTCTCCCAGCTGTCCTGTGGGTCCAGAACAGTCACAGAGCAACTGATGCTCTCCTGACATGGTCTGTTACTGTCAGGGAAGCCAGTCTGGCAGTACTGGGGGTAACCTGCTCCTGTAATAGATTACTTTCACCTGTAACAGACAGTTCAAACATGTCATAGCGCTCATCACTGGCGGCCCATTGGCAGAGCGCTTCCAGAAGTAAATGTCTCGTTCAGTTCCTCTGTTGATGTTTCAGTTCATGTTTTCATGGAAGAGTTCTGCAGCAGGAACCGAGACGAGCAGCAGCAGATCAACTGCAACCAGGAAAAGTTGATTCTGTGCAAAAGAGAACATGGAAACTGAGAATAAGGTGAGGGTACAGGACCGTGTTTCAATTGACATCAGACCCATCATTGTGAGGACGTCTGTGTCTCGTGACCAGCTCATGGCTCTACGATATCCAAATGTCCTCCTCTCAAAGGGAAGCCATGTTTCTGCAGCCAGGTTCCTCCTCAACAATCAAGGAAGCCCACAACTTCAAATAGCCAACAGTGACCGGTTTAGTGAACATTTCTGTGTACACTTTGGGATTGTGGGTATTGTAGTAAACCAGTGTGAGAGAGACTGTGCTTTTTTTCTGCAAACAAGGCTGATATCCTACAAACGTGAGTCTTCCACAGGAGCAGAAGCCACCATTCGCCAGTGGTGAGTCGACCTTGGATGGTTATGACATCACAGCTGATAATCAACTCCTCTAAGGAGAAGATGGAGGGGTTTTTACCCTCCAGGACCAAGGTAGGAGGGTCACTGTTGAGCTCCACATGCTGATTATGCTAACAGCGCCCTCGCTATGGTGGAGGGAGCACCAAACTTTTCTTGAGGTTGATGAAGCTTTTTAATGTTTTTCACCGGGTTCGCTGCATGCACACGTCACACCGCTGATGCTGGCAGCTCGGTGAGGTGCTGCGCGAACACACAACTTGTTTCTGTCTTGAGGAATCCATCATGACCTCACCTAACACACAACCCGATGTTGATGCTGAAGAGCAGACAGACGCCACCGTAGTTTCAGGGTCGGTCTCTTCAAAATGGCTCCACTACCATTTCCTTTATTCAGTTTTTCAGAGAAAAGAGAAAAGAAACATCACGGCCAAGTGCAGCCGCTGGAGCTCTCGACAGCCAGAGTGGTACCGACCCTCCATTCACAACATCACAAGATCACGTGAGACTTCATGTTCTGCATTTGCTTTGGAATGTCGGGTGTTTGGACCAATCAGAATTCTTCGAGGAGATAGGGGGTGCGGTGACCACAGCTAGACTGTTGACTCAAAATGACACTGGTCGCTCCTGAAGAGGTTGGCGCAGATGGCGCTGAAGCGTGGCTTCCATCAGCTCTGGCGAGTACTTCTGTGTTGAGAGAAGAGCGTCTGAAGACTTTCATCCATTGAAGGAGTGCATGTCTGCGCTCCTCTGCCGGCTGACTTCAGCCCCAATGTCACTTCCTCAGTCTGATTGGTTGAAGTCAGCCGCGGCAGACATCGGTAGACAGATGGTTCATCCAATCACCCAACAAGAGTTTGGAGTCTGCCATTTCCGAATCGTTTCCATGGCAACTTCCAACTTCCTCATTGTAACTCTTCTAGTAGAGCCACATACAGCAGTTTCCTTTGTTCTTATCCCCCCTGTTTTAACTTGATGGCCTCAAAAAGAAGCCCCAGCAAAGCAGAGTAACCTGTAAAATGATGAATTCCAGCCTTCTCACGCCCAGTCACGTTAGCTGAGGACCCCCTTGAAACTTAGTTGTTCAAGGGAAACTCCAAATCATTAGTGTGTGTGTGTGTGTGTGTGTGTTCCTTTGTAGACTTGTAGCGTTTCTACATGCAGAGAGCGGCTTTGGGCAGCGTGGACATGCAGCCGTTGTAACTGATTCCAAGAATGAAATTTTTACGCCAGACACTTTCAAAAGGGAACCAAAATACTCAGCAGTCCCTCCACTGCCAATTAATGTGCTCAGCGGCTTCCAAACAGTTGTTGTTTTGTTGAAATATGACCAAAAACACTGACTTCCTCTGCACATCGGAGCGCTGAGGAGGGTGATTTTGGAACATGGAAGTGTTGCCCTGCAGCTGTTTGTGAAGCCTGTTGCTTCACCGGCTCAGCACAACCGCAAATTCTCTACGTTTTCATCGTGAATATACATGACGACCGCAGACGTCTGCTGGAGAGTCGTGTCATTTTGATTTCATTGGGAGTGAATGGGACACAGATGAACTGTTAGAGTTCCTGGGAACGCCGGCGATTCAGTAAATGGGTCATAGTTCAAGTGTGAGCAATCCGCCCCAGCCTCTGTTTGCCCCGGGGGGCAGCTAAACTCCTCTGACCTCCCCTCAACTTCTTCGACTCCCTCACTTACTCATCATCTGTTCCTCTCTCTCTCATCTCACTGCATCTCGTATCATCTTCCTCCCACCCCCCGTCTCTCTCTCTTTCTTTATGTCCTCTTGTTTTTTGTCCTCAAGAAGACGGGGAGGACTCAGATCCATTTTCCTCTTTGCCCGTGTGCTCCTGAAGGCACTGCTGCTGCGAGGGAAGCGTCGGGTCCATGAAGCAGGGAGCAGAAACGATGAGCCCTCACACTGACAACCAACACCCATCCCTGATTACGTGTTCCTTGATATATGGTTGCTTCTTAAAGGGACACTTCGCCCAAAGAGCTTCCATCTCTGAACAGTTCTTCCTCCATAGTTCTCAGTTCCCCTTGAACAGATCGTGAGTGCTTCCTGCGGTGGTTTGGGATCTCCACCTCACAGGGAACAGCAGGTGATCGATCCACTCAGAGGTCCCGGGGACATCATGTCGTCTTGTAATCTTACCCTGCTGAGTGATTGTGAGTTAGCACACAAGACGGCGCGAAAGGTAATCATTGATCTCAGGATCAAAAACTGTCGGTGACAAAATCCAGAGTCCATTTATGACTGGAATTGTTATGATTTCCCACCATTCCTGCAGAGCTCTGGCGTGGCCCTTGAGAGAAAATATACGTTTGCTGGCAACGAGATAGAAATTGTTCCCTTAATTTAACGAATCTATGACCAAGACACGAGTGTCTCGATATGAATTCTTTTTGAGATTCGTCAAGTTTAGCAGTTCACGTCTGCTTGTGGTCCTTGTGAGCCGTGGTTCTAATAAACAGTCAACAATCAGCTTTCGTGAGCGGTGAAGGGGAGACCGGCTGTTGTCGTGCCAGTAATTTCCACAACAAGCAGCACGATGAGTCATGCCATGCACACAGTGACGCAGCGTGCAGTCGGAGTGTCGGTGGAGACGCAGCATGGCACGCAATCTTGAACAGACCACAACAAGCCATTAATCAGAAACTCTTGTCCGTTGATGAAGCTATCAAGGTGCTGAAGCGAGCGAGACCGAGCTAAGGGTGGTCTCAGACACGCAGGAACGCTGGCCCCCCATGAAACCTGCTGTCAATCAATGACATCGCTGGTGGTGCTGCTCTACCCAGCAAGTTACTGTGGAGGCCTGATATATCAGACTGGTGCAGTCCTGTCTGTCCGTGTGTGTGTGTGTTACTTGGTGTGTCTGTATCTGCCTGTGTGTGTGTGTGTGTGTGTGTGACTGTGTCTCTCTGTGTCAGTCTGCGTCTGTCTGCTGAGGCTGCCAGTGCTACGAAAACAGGACAGTGAGGCAAGGGGCCCCTGGGGTTGGGGGGTTGGGTTGGGGGGTGAACTGTGTTTACTTTAGTCCTGTGTGCCTGGCCGGCCGGCTGGGAGACGACAGCAAAGGGGGGAGTAAGGAGGAAGACCCTGTCTAGGCGAGTGAGAGGCAGCAGGCCAATTCTGACTTGGTGTGTGTGTGTGTGTGTGTGTGTGTGTGTGTGTGTGTGTGTGTGTGTGTGTGTGTGTGTGTGTGTGTGAGTGAGAGAGAGCCGGGGAGACCCATAGAATCGTGATGAAAGATGCAGAAGTTGCGAGTGTGTTTCTCCAAGCGTGCGCCTGGTGTTCCATCTCTGTGGGGACCGAGGGCACATTGTGGCCCAGTGAGGACATTGTGTTCAAGTGACAGCTGTTAGGAAAATATGCTCATCGTGTTGAAGACCAAAGAGCAGAAATTTCATCAAAATTCGGCTGCTTCTCTGTCATCCAAGGAGGGTTGAACCGAGGGCAACTGGGCTTGGTTGCAGACACTTGGAGACATTTTGCTTCGCATCGAAGACGCTGAAGTTCTTCCTGATGCGGTTACACAGGTCGTGGATACACTCGGCCTCGGGTGACTCCATCGACTGTGGTTAGCACATCGACCAGTGACCTTGATGACCAACCCACGGAGGTGAATGATTAGCCTCTGTGTATGTGTGTGTGTGGGAGGCTGCTGGAAATGTGTCAGGCTTGCATGATGATGACCAAGAAAGACCTCGTTCGTCTCAACCTGCTCTTGGTCTCTTGTGGAAACAAAGCTCGGGACATCAGTGAACGTTACAGTAGCCTCCATGAAAACTGGCTGCATGACAAACACAAATTTACAACATGATCATCACCTCTGGGCTTGGAACTGGTAGAGTTTCTCAAAAATGCAACACAAAGTCAAGTACAACTTTGTTAGTTCCGAGCACGGCAACACACAGCAGTAAGACAACACACAGCAGTAAGACAACACACAGCAGTTAGACAACACACAGCAGTTAGACAACACACAGCAGTTAGACAACACACAGCAGTAAGACAACACACAGCAGTAAGACAACACACAGCAGTGAGACAACACACAGCAGTAAGACAACACACAGCAGTGAGACAACACACAGCAGTGAGACAACACACAGCAGTGAGACAACACACAGCAGTAAGACAACATACGAACACAGACTGCACGTCACATTCGAAGAATCACTTCCTTCTTCGGGTGGTTGAACTTCCAGCAGCTCCAACTACCTCCATCTCGAGGTCATGCCGCCATTTTGGTGAAATTTTTTCACACTGAATGAAGTTTTGGTCATGTGAACATTGTTAAACTGGAGAAATGTTAGTCAAGAAGCAGAAAATGGGGGAGTTTTTATGGGAGAGGACACAGAGATGGAGGGGGGACTCTGGCCAGGCTGCCTCCCTTGAGGGGCGATGAGCTGGGGTTCGTCTCTGGTCGGGGGGGTGTTGTGTCCCTGAGGTGGCGCAGCTCAGGTTCATGTGAGAGGGGCAGCTTCTTATTATGTCACTGAGGGTTAACACGGTGTGTGTGTGTGTGTGTGTGTGTGTGTGTGTGTGTGTGTGTGTGTGTGTGTGCGCACATAGGAGCACATGGCTTAAACCATTAATGTGCACGGTTGACTACACTCGTGTGTGTGTGTGTGTGTGTGCACTGTTCTGACGCTGGCTGAGTGTATATGCACGTGTAGCTGTGTCTGCCTCCTGTGTGTGTGAGTGTGTGTGTGTGTGTGTGTGCGTGTGTGTGTGGGTGTGTTGGCAGGTGGCTGTGCTCCAGCTGTGTCTGGTTGGATAATGAAGTCCAGGTGCTGCTGCGCCTGCTTTAAGACACCTGTCACCAGTATTTAGTGCCAGAGAAGCCAGACTGCAAACAGGGCGAGACGAGCTGTTTGCTTATTTTAACAAGGCGGACTAACTGGACCTGAGGACGCGGGATGTACCGTGAGCCCTTTCCTAGAAGCTGGGGGCGTGCATGTGTGTGTGTGTGTGTGTGTGTGTGTGTGTGGACTTCTACGTGTGCATACGTGCAGCTCAAAGCATCCAGAAACCATTCCGCCGCCCTGCTGATTCACATGCTGCAACCAAACTTGTTTTCTGTTGAATTTCACCTCAATAAATTCTGTTTTGAATTCTCAACTAATTTTTAAGAAATAACATAAACTGTCCCATGAGGAAGCTGCCACACACTCTCTGAACGTGCAATTTATCGTTTCATTTATGTTACAAACTCGTAGGACATGTTTTCTTTGACTCGCCCTTCTGCTTTGCACATCCACGTTGAGAGACTTCTTCTTCTTCTTCTTCTTCTGGGATCGTTTGCCTGCTCTGAGACTGAGGCTAACAAAACTATAGGTCACACTGTGTTTGTCTACATGCTCCAATATCCATACGCTCATGGAAATGTCATGGAATTTAAAGAAGCATTTTCCAGGTTCCACGTTCTCTTTCCTCTGATGTTTTGTCTTGAGGTGTTGGAGCCGGGGTGCTGAGAGTATTGGCCTTCTTGTTGCTGACGCTGTGACGTCAGACAGTCTGGAGGATTCAGGTCCTGATGAATGTTTGAATGTTTTTATAAAAATGTTTACGTAATCTGACATGAGAATATCAGTAAAGATTTTCACATCTTGTGTCCTCTTTAAAAACACATGTGGCTTTAGAACATGGCCCTCAATCTGCTCGCAGCTTCCTCAGAACTTCAATAAAGAGCAGTGTTATGATGAGGGACCTCAATGAGGACAAGTGCCGTGAGGGTGTGCTTCCATCAAACTGCCACATGAGGGCGTTGTCTACATTTGGATTGGACTAAAGGCCTCGAGTGAATTCTTGCTCACAGTGGGAGGCTAGTGAAGTTAAGCGGTGATTTCATGATTTAACTAAACATGTTTAACATCTAAATATTAAGCTGCATGTCTGAAGCCTTGAGAGAATGTTTTTAACCAAACATTCCCACGCTTCACATCGGAAAAATTAAAGGAAAAAGTCCTGATATTGTTGACTAGCCAAGAAAAGGCAAAGAAAGTTCGATACTGGGGGTCACTTAAGCTCAGCAAACACACTCTGATGTGCGGCCCCTTCGTGTGCTTGACCTCAATCTGTGTGGCCCTCAGGAGAGAAGTGCTGCTTGTTAGCTTGAGGGCAACATTCCCGGCTAGCTGTAGCTTTTGATAAGTCGCACGCCATCCACATCATATCGCAACTCTGCAAAGTTTCACTTTTTTTTTTTTTTCAAAATAGTCTAGGCAAATTCCAGAGGAAGCGTAGAAGAGGAGAAGCTTCACCAACTAATCACAGGTGATGGAGGTTCCTGCAGGACAGACCTCCGAGTACTGAGAGGTTTCTAGACTCCAGACATTAGTCAGACCCCAGTATCTGGGCCGCGATGATGCTCTCTTGTTCTGGTGTGCTTGTGGAATGTGTTAGATGGATATAAAACATCAGCAGCCTGCAGAGCCCACAGGAGGTGGGACTCTCAACACAGGTTTTCAGTTTAGTATTTCTTGAACCAATTAGAGGCTTCATTTAGTCATTAATGTCGTACTTAGAGTCAAAGAGGCCCTGGTGTCCCCTCCCTCCTGCTACCCCCTCCCTCCCTGTACATGTGGACATGGCAGCCCGTTGCCTTCGTGCAGCCTCGCTAAACAAAGACCTACCTGTGTACACTCTAGGAAACTTACCTTCATCCTTCCAGCACATTGGGACTGGTTCAACTTTTACACGAGCCCCTCTGCCGTCCAACTCCCGTCTCCAGCACCTGTGGCCTCTCAACAGTCTGTCATGCCGCTGGCTGCCAGGACATTAAAATACCTGCTGCCGGCACGCTGGTTTTGGCACAAGTGGTCTGAGAAAATGCCCCTGACTTGCCGCGGTCCTGTTACACGGACCTTTCTCTGACGTGTTTGGAGACCTGACAGCACATACTGGGTTGCAGCTGAAGCTGATGCTGTAATCCAGAACATCCTTCTCCTGGCTTTCTACGCCCTCAACACACAACCCTGATGTGATCCAGCCAGCAGCTTCAGAAACGCCGTTCACGTGGGTGAAACAGGAATCAGTTTGAGAGCGGATGGAGCGATCACGACGGACCGCTCCATCCGTCGCATCCTGCGTGTCTCATGAGCGGTACCTTCCCAAGAGTCACTGCTTCTTTCCATCACCAACCAAAAACAATCATGGAGCTGTCCTGTAGCGGTGGACGTTCCGTCCGTAGACTAAACCCCGCCGTGTCCGGGTTAGTGACATCATCACGAGTCAGTGGAACATGAAGTGAGCCCCTGCTGCTTGGTTTGGTCAGTTACAGGAACCTGCAATCTGCAGATGTGAGATCCAGCCTAACAAGATATGGAGATCTTTGTGTCGACTTCAACAAGACAGAACTGATCGGGTCTACTTTTCCAGAAAAAGTGTAAGTGGTCCTTATATTTGTATTGAACTGGTTCAATGGGCCTTGAGAGTGCCGGAATAATTGATCCTAATTACATTTAAAGACTGATACCATTTAATTTGTTGTGGGTCAGAGCCGCAGTCCAGATGTGACCAAGAAGAGGATTTAAACCTTCTCAAACAGCATTGTAGAACCCCTGTGCTGGGGGGGGGGGGGGAGAGGGAGGTCCTGGACCTGTTTTGACCCGGGCTCGGTGAGGTCCTGGACCTGTTTTGACCCGTGGGGCTCGGTGAGGTCCTGGACCTGTTTTGACCCGGGCTCGGTGAGGTCCTGGACCTGTTTTGACCCGGGCTCGGTGAGGTCCTGGACCTGTTTTGACCGGTGGGGCACGGTGAGGTCCTGGACCTGTTTTGACCCGTGAGGCTCGGTGAGGTCCTGGACCTGTTTTGACCGGTGGGGCACGGTGAGGTCCTGGACCTGTTTTGACCCGTGAGGCTCGGTGAGGTCCTGGACCTGTTTTGACCCGTGAGGCTCGGTGAGGTCCTGGACCTGTTTTGACCCATGGGGCTCGGTGAGGTCCTGGAGGTCTCCTGGTTTGGGCCTGTCGCCCCTGGAACAACCTTTCCTTTATCACCGTGACGGGGGCAGGGGAAGGTGGGGGGAGTTTCAGTGATATCTAAATGAATGAATGATTGAATGAATGATTGATTGAATGAATGATTGATTGATTGATTGATTGATTGAATGAATGAATGATTGAATGAATGATTGAATGAATGAATGATTGAATGAATGAATGATTGATTGATTGATTGATTGATTGATTGATTGATTGATTGATTGATTGATTGATCGATTGAATGAATGATTGAATGAATGAATGATTGATTGATTGATTGATTGATTGATTGATTGATTGATTGATTGATTGATCGATCGATATATTGATTGATTGATTGAATGAATGAATGATTGATTGATTGATTGATTGATTGATTGAATGAATGATTGATTGATTGATTGATCGATTGAATGAATGATTGAATGAATGAATGATTGATTGATTGATTGATTGATTGATTGATTGATTGATTGATTGATTGATCGATCGATATATTGATTGATTGATTGAATGAATGAATGATTGATTGATTGATTGATTGATTGATTGATCGATTGATCGATTGATCGATTGATTGATTGATTGAATGATCGTCAGGACAGCTACACAAAACTACGATGCTGATTCTCACCAAACATGGAGGAGGGCTGTCGTTTGAGGAAGAAGCCAAACTGGGATCTTTAAACGCTGGGTGGCGGAGGCTGGCGGGGGTCTGTGCTCCACTGTCCTGGTATTACAGTGTCGACCTCCAGCAGGAGGTCATGTGATCATGCTGTCTGTTAGCAGGGCACCGCAGATTAGCAGTAGCTAAAGCGCTGAGGTATGTGTTAGGAAATTGCCGGGTAGCTTTTCTACTGTGTGCATCTGCACCTGTCTCTGTCACTGTCCTTCCAAGGGGGCGTAACTTGGCCCAAGCAGACCCTTAGACCAGGAGGTGGCGACCCAGATGAAAGGATGGATCACGGAATCTCTTTTCCATCGACAGATTGAGGCTTCGTCCTCGGGTGGCAGCTGCAGACCAGTGGCGGGATGTTTTCCTCTTGTCTGTCTGTCTGTCCGCCCCATCCTCGCTCACCTGTGACACCTCAGAAGGAATTTCTTCAGATTTGTTGTCACAAACTGAAAACATTTGGGGGTCAAAGGTCACAGATCACCGCAGCATACAACCACCCCGCTCTGCTGTTGCTGGGTTTGTCCCAGCAGTTTACCAACTTCCCTTAAAATCCCAATTTGAGCTTTTTTTCTCACTCAAGCACTCTCATGGTTGCCCTTGTGCGGCTCCGCCATGTGACTGTTGAAGTGTTTTCAGTTTATCTTCTGGCACCGGTGGACATCTGAGCCACGTGTGAGGCTTCAGCCTCAAGGGGTTCCTGAGAAAGTGTGTTAAGAGAAAAGGACAGTTGCCTAATTTTATCCACATTCTTGGAGAAAAATGTTTGAGGCTAATTTGTCTTCTTGTGAATGGCAGCAGTGCGACTGTGTGGACTGCGTTGGTGATGTGGTGGGTGTTGAAAAGGAGCTCTGTCACGGCTGCTCTGTGCTCTTGAATCTGGGCTCAGCACTGACGTGGCTCCTCGTCTCTCTGCTCAGGTAACAGACAGCAGAAACACTGTTTCATGTATCCACCCGAAACAACCACAGATGTTCTTGGAGGCAAGGGGTTTCACTGGAGAGTAAGAAGGGAAATAATATAACCACAAATGTGTTCTTGTGGTGTAAAAACCCTGTCAGGCTGCTCTGTGGGTCTGGAAGTCCAGAAACCTCCATTTGGGGAAGGAAACATGAAAAACACACCGTTCTGTGTAATACGCATTCCTGATGGGTGATGGGGGGGGGGGGGGTCCTCTACTGGTTAAAGGGTCATCAGATATGTGAGGCAACTGTCGCTAACGCGAACAAAAGTTGTCTTATTACACCAACAGTTGGAGAGAAAAATGGACTTGATGTTTTAAATATGATCAGACAAAATGGGTCAAATGCATCATTTAATCGGCGTAATGTGGCGTCTTCATCACCGTTTATGAGTGGCGTCGGTCACAGATTAGGCCAGGTGGGGCAATGTGTCGAGGGGCTGTGGTGCATCACCTGATGGTGGCAGAGCGATACGATAAATCACAGCCAGCGTTTAACTCGGTTCACGCTCCTTGGTGCAGGGTGAGTCATCACACTTGTGTTTTACAGGAAAAGAAAAGGTGAGGACTTTGTAATAACACACATGACATCGATCAGGAGCGAAAGGAGGAAAGAACATGGAGTTTTCATTTCATGGGAGCTTGAACAGAAACGCAGCTCAGCTTTAGCTGCCGCTTAAGGAAACCTGGAGCGACTCTAGCAAGAATGGGAGCCTCGCCAGTTTGTCCAAATGTGAAATCTTTTTTTTCCCCCTCTCTGGTTGGCCAGGATGAGGGTGAGGTCGTGGGAACAGTGTGGGGAGACGGGCGTGGTCCTCCTGGGCTTCCTAACACTGGCAGTGTCTGTGGGGAACCTGTCCACCAGGGGCCTGCAGGTAAACAACCATGACTAACCGTCCTCTTCCACAGTTTTGGGGATTGGGACTGAAAGTCCGTGTCACTGTTTTTTTCACAGTTGACTGCAGTAGTTAAAGGTCCAGTGTGTAGAATTCAGGACAGATTCTTGGCAGGAACTGAATGTCATATTCAGAACTTTTCTCATCAGTGTATAAAACCGCCTGAAACTCAAAGTCATCACGTCTCTGAAGGGGAGCTATGAAGGGGCCCAAGAGTCTGTGTACCTGCAGCTCAATCCCTGATCAGGGTCGTGCGGGCCAACAGTGGGCCGTTACTCAGGGCCGCGCTGCAGCATTAATCACACGAGATTACCATCTTCCTCAAAACAAATGAAGCGAGCAGTCTGATTGGCCGACTCAGTCCGCTGAGAAGGTTCGGTTCCTCTGGTTACGTTTCAGGTGCAGAAACAGATGATTCTCTGCAGTTGTTTAATCATAGAAATATTAATATGATTCATGGAGCTGATACAACTGCCAAGTTCTGTGTTTACGTGTGTGTGTGTGTGCGTGCGTGCGTGCGTGCGTGCGTGCGTGCGTGCGTGTGTGTGTGTGTGTGTGTGTGTGTGTGTGCACGCGCACAGGAGGAGGGCGTCGCCTCCAACAGTCTTGAGGAGGAGCTGGAGGTGACCACGTACTGGTGGGGGGAGTGGGCCAAGTGGACGGCATGCACCCGTACCTGTGGAGTGGGGGTGATGTCACAGGAGCGACATTGTCTAAAACAGAGGTTAGTAAGCCTCAGTCCAGGAGTTTATTTCTCCTGTCCAGGTGTTTGTGGATGACTGAACATACACCTGGATTAAGAAGACCTGGGGGGTGGAGCCTATCCCAGCAGCCTTCCCCCTGGACAGGTCACCAGTCCATGGCAGGGCCAACACATAGAGACAGACAACCATTGGCTCTCCCAGCCACGCCTACGGTCAATTTAGAGTCTGGATTAACCTGGTCCCCTCTTGATGTCTTTGGACTGTGGAGGAAGCTGGAGTACCAGAGAGAACCCAGCAGGAACAGTGAGAACATGGAGACTCACCCAGAAAGACCCCGTGCTGCAGCCGGGGCTCCACCCACAATCTTCTTGATGGGGGCCACAGGGAGGACCACTGCTCCACCGGGATTATTAGGATGATGACCTCAAAATTTGTAAACAGACCATTTTTATAGTTTAGTGTAGTGAATTCTGGATTCATAAAGAATTCCCACAACTGAGCTTCTGGTTCCTTTAAACACTAAACACCAGACCGGTGGATGGTGGAGGTTCAGTTCTACATCAGATCCACCAGTAAACACCAGACCGGTGGATGGTGGAGGTTCAGTTCTACATCAGAGCCACCAGTAAACATCAGACCGGAGGATGTTGGAGGTTCAGTTCTACACCAGATCCACCAGTAAACACCAGACTGGTGGATGTTGGAGGTTCAGTTCTACATCAGATCCACCAGTAAACACCAGACTGGTGGATGGTGGAGGTTCAGTTCTACATCAGATCCACCAGTAAACACCAGACTGGTGGATGGTGGAGTGGTGGAGTCTTAAAAACCTGGGTTGCTAACAAGAGTCTAGAGGAGCCCACAGAGGTCATGGAGGTCATTAAAGGTCATCAGGGGGACAAACAAGAAGCCTGAAGCTCAGTGGTGGTGACCTTGAGGTCATGTGACCCTGGTGTAGCTCCTTCCGAGGCTAACGTTAGCTTAGCACTGCTAACCGTAGCATCCAGGCTTCGTTCATTAGTAAAGATGATCTTGATGAACTAAACCTGGAAGATCATCAACTTTTGTTCACCAGAGCTGATTTACTGATTCAATCACCACAATCACATGGAGTGATCCTATTGGCTGCTGGGTGAACCAGGAGATGACCACTTCCTGTTGGTGGAGGAACCAGGAGATGACCACTTCCTGCTGTTGGAGGAACCAGGAGATGACAATTTCCTGCTGGTGGAGGAACCAGGAGATGACAACTTCCTGCTGGTGGAGGAACCAGGAGATGACCACTTCCTGTTGGTGGAGGAACCAGGAGATGACCACTTCCTGCTTTTGGAGGAACCAGGAGATGACCACTTCCTGCTGGTGGAGGAACCAGGAGATGACCACTTCCTGCTGGTGGAGGAACCAGGAGATGACCACTTCCTGTTGGTGGAGGAACCAGGAGATGGAACCAGGAGATGACCACTTCCTGCTGGTGGAGGAACCAGGAGATGACCACTTCCTGCTTTTGGAGGAACCAGGAGATGACCACTTCCTGCTGGTGGAGGAACCAGGAGATGACCACTTCCTGCTGGTGGAGGAACCAGGAGATGACCACTTCCTGTTGGTGGAGGAACCAGGAGATGACCACTTCCTGTTAGTGGAGGAACCAGGAGATGACCACTTCCTGTTGGTGGAGGAACCAGGAGATGGAACCAGGAGATGACCACTTCCTGCTTTTGGAGGAACCAGGAGATGACCACTTCCGAGGCTAACGTTAGCTTAGCACTGCTAACCGTAGCATCCAGGCTTCGTTCATTAGTAAAGATGATCTTGATGAACTAAACCTGGAAGATCATCAACTTTTGTTCACCAGAGCTGATTTACTGATTCAATCACCACAATCACATGGAGTGATCCTATTGGCTGCTGGGTGAACCAGGAGATGACCACTTCCTGTTGGTGGAGGAACCAGGAGATGACCACTTCCTGCTGGTGGAGGAACCAGGAGATGACCACTTCCTGTTGGTGGAGGAACCAGGAGATGGAACCAGGAGATGACCACTTCCTGCTGGTGGAGGAACCAGGAGATGACCACTTCCTGCTGGTGGAGGAACCAGGAGATGACCACTTCCTGCTGGTGGAGGAACCAGGAGATGACCACTTCCTGCTTTTGGAGGAACCAGGAGATGGAACCAGGAGATGACCACTTCCTGCTGGTGGAGGAACCAGGAGATGACCACTTCCTGCTTTTGGAGGAACCAGGAGATGACCACTTCCTGCTGGTGGAGGAACCAGGAGATGACCACTTCCTGCTGGTGGAGGAACCAGGAGATGACCACTTCCTGTTGGTGGAGGAACCAGGAGATGACCACTTCCTGTTAGTGGAGGAACCAGGAGATGACCACTTCCTGTTGGTGGAGGAACCAGGAGATGGAACCAGGAGATGACCACTTCCTGCTTTTGGAGGAACCAGGAGATGACCACTTCCTGCTGGTGGAGGAACCAGGAGATGACCACTTCCTGCTGGTGGAGGAACCAGGAGATGACCACTTCCTGTTAGTGGAGGAACCAGGAGATGACCACTTCCTGTTAGTGGAGGAACCAGGAGATGACCACTTCCTGTTGGTGGAGGAACCAGGAGATGACCACTTCCTGTTGGTGGAGGAACCAGGAGATGACCACTTCCCGTTCTACTACAAACATACCACATCCCTGACATGCTAACTGTGACCTACCACCTGTGTGTGATTGTAGACCCTCCCAGCATGCACCTCAGCTTGATGTTGATGATGATGGTTTATGTTTTTTTAATTTATTGTTTTTTTTCTCCAAATGTTTTTTTCTGTCCAAAGAAAGAAAGTTGCTGCTGGGAAGGACAACATGACTTGTACTGGAACTGCTAAGAAATATCATCTCTGCAACACTAAAGTGAGTTCATTCGTCATCTTTCCATCTGCTCATCCCCTCTCTGACCGCTGCTCCTGGTCTGACCGTATGACGCTTGAAGCTGGGCGGGGCTCAGAAGGAACGTACTTGGTCAGAAAATCATCCCTGCACAAATAAATGCTTAAAAAGATTTATTTGTCCAAAATACTGTCAAACTGAGACTGAACAAGCGTGAGAAAGAGCTAGTTTACTGTTCCGCTGTCTGTGCTCAGCAGGAATGCCCCGCCACTGGGAGGAGCTTCAGAGAGGAGCAGTGCTGGTCCTTCAACTCACAGATTTACAACGGGAGGAACTACCAGTGGAAACCCCTGTATCCTGGTAGAACAACACCCGTCAAGCCTCTGGTTCCCCCGTTAAATAGAACAGAGGGGGTGGAGGTCTTTGCCTGTGCTGCCTCCCCCCCAGTAGTTTTTTAGCCGTCGTTTTTTTTATATTTGAAGGGAATGCTGGGTAATACAGTGAATCAGTTTAATGCTGTTGGCGCCCTGGATTGGCCACGGATAGAAAATTCCCAAGCTTCAACCTGTTCCCTAATTTAGTTTTTTGAGGCGAGGGAGTAATGAGAACATGCTCCCATGCTTTGATTAATTTGTGGGAACAAGTTATGACTCATAGACCCAAATTAATTAAATTTGGGAATGACCTATCTTGTGGCCTCAGAACAACTAAATTAAGGGAATATTTTTCCTTGTTGGCCTCTCCAGGGCTCCGTAGCTTCATGCTCTTATGGAAGGTTAATTCAATGAACCTCAAAGACAGAAGTCACACGACCGCCGTTTGCAATTAGTTCTTATTTTGAGAGTTGGGGGGAGATGAGATGCTGACCTTTGACCTGTACTGTGCTGTACACCTCCAGACGACTACGTCCACATCTCTAGTAACCCTTGTGACCTCCACTGCACCACCACCGACGGCCAGAGGCAGCTGATGGTGACGGCACGAGATGGCACCTCCTGCAAGTACAGCAGCTACCGTGGCGTCTGCGTGGACGGTAAGTGTGAGGTGAGTCCAGCTTCTTATCTCTTCGGTAAACATCGACATGATCACATGACTTCTACGTGACAGTTCCATTCTACTGTGGTGTCAGTTTAACCGACCAATGGCAGCCCTGCACTTGTTCCCAAGCCCCTCCCTCACTGTAACTGTTGCACTGTAACTGTCACTCAACACGTGTCCTGCATGGACTCAAATGTGGCTGCGCACGGACGGCCAAGCACGAGTCAGCCGGTGCAGCCAGACCCCCGTTTCATCCCAGACGCTGTACAGGCCGCATTCTCTGCATGTTTGGCAGCAGCGACCGCTGCGAGCAGCTGTTAATGAAGTTGAACCAAACATCTCAGAGGACACGTGTCACTCAGAGCACGCACACACACACACACACACACACACACACACACACAAATATAAAGACCTAACTACACTCACTGTTGTTGTTTAAGTGCAGTAAATATCATGTTTTATGTTCTGTAGTTCTATAAGTTTTACTTCATATCTATGGAATATTTGGTCCACAGTCATTTCTCATTTTATTGACATTTTTTTATTTTGATTCCGCCGTGAGAGTCGGGTGGTTTCATTCACCTGCGTCAGGACAACACCTTCAACTTCCTTGTTGTAAAAAAAGCAAACGAACTCCTGACGTTCTAATCTGAAACGTCTGACTAAAAAATGTCTCCTTCCAAATTAATCAGTCAGGTTCTGTCTTGTCACTTCATTGTTGGGCTTTTTTCACAAGCTGTTAAATCCATCAGGTTTTTTCCATATCATGTGAGCAAGGGACTCCAAATCAGACTGGAAATATAGGACACATTGCATTGTGTGTGTGTGTGTGTGTGTGTGTGTGTGTGTGTGTGTGTGTGTGTGTGTGTGTGTGTGTGTGTTCTTCCTTTTTTTCGGCTCAGCCTATTGGATGTGATGGAGTGCTCTTCTCCTCCAACACCCTGGATAAATGCGGGGTCTGCCAGGGGGACGGCAGCAGCTGCAGCAGGGTCACCGGAAACTTCCGCCGCGTCTCTACGACTCTGGGTGAGTCTCTGGGTTCACCAGCCGTGAACTCTTCTGGTTACTGCCAGTTTGAAAAAGAACACAAACTGGAAAGCACCATGTAAATGTAAAAGAATGAGGACTGCATGTGACGCTGACCGTTTCCTGCCTCTTGCCACCAAGGTTACTCCTTCATCACTCAAATCCCTGAAGGCTCATGGGACATCCAGATCATTGAGAGGAAGAAATCTGCTGATGTTCTAGGTGGGTAACAGAAGCTGATGATCTTCCAGGTTGAGTTCATCAAGATCATCTTCACCAATGAACCCTCTGATGATGCTGGAAGCCTGGATGCTAGTCTGGTGTTTACTGATGGGTCTGAAGTAGACCTGAACCTTCAACATCCACCAGTCTGGAATTTACTGTCGGTCTCGTTCCCCAGCCGTCACTGACCAGGCCGGTAACTTCTTCTTCAACGGCGCCTACAAGGTGGATACTCCCCAGAACTTCCATGTTGCAGGCACGGTCTTCAAGTACCGCCGCCCCATGGATGTGTACGAGACCGGGATTGAATACATCGTGGCCAAAGGACCCATAGACCAGGCCATCAATATTCTGGTATGACCCTCCTTCGTTTGCTGCCTCTGGACACGCAGGATGAAAATGTTCCTCAGCGATGAAAGTAAAGGTTTTCCTTGAATGGTGTCATTTTACGTTTGTCTGCTTGAGCCTGAGGTCCCGCAGACGAGTCATGGCTGAGAGCTCTGTTCCGTGTTGTCACTGAGATGTTATCCTTGCCGGCTCATTTTAGGACCAGAGGGCCAGGAGTTTAGGCTCCGGGCGGTAAAGGTCATAAGGTCATGCTCATTAAAACTGCTGACTCATGAACTAGTGTAGTTCTGAGTGTGCTCACATGTTTCGTCACATCAAGATGCTCGTGGATGGAGGTGAGGTGTGTCATGGCCGTTTATCTGCTAAAGACATCATGGAGAATCTGAGTCTGGACTGAGGACAGCGTTGGTGTTATAGACACACAGCCCACACATGTCCGAGACTGGACCTGGTCTTGATGTGACCAGAACGGACTCAACCAGAGATGAAATGTAATTTTCACCACATGGATGGACACGAATTCTGGATTTATGTCTTTGCGTGTATGAACCGTCTCACATTTCAGGTGTGGAACCAGAACGGTCGAACGCCTTACATCACCTACGAGTACACTGTCCTCCGAGACTCCCTGCCCCCCGTCCCACCTCCTCCTGTCTACACTGGATCTGACACCTCAGCTGGCGAGATCTCTGTGGAAATGGGCGTTCTGCTGGCACCCAACAGCAGCCTCTATGACCAGATGTCCCCTCCTGAGGGTCTGTTGGAGCCGGGAGGTGGCGAGGGCCAGAAGGGCCAAGAGACGAATGAGGTGTACGAGGAGACGGCAGCCATCGATTGCGACCAGGACGGACCAGCTGTCTCCAAATTTACAGGTAGTGACCACCTGTATCTTTTCATGCCTGACCAAAACAACGCGAGGTTACTTTCATGTGCGACAGTCAGAGCAGCCCCCAAAAACCAGAGAAGGTTTAGATGTTCTGACGGAACCTGTGACATAAACCCAAGAGAGACATGGAACGCTGAAAGGAAGCGGTCAGAAATCAAAGTCAGTGACTGTGTGTGTGTGTGTGTGTGTGTGTGTGTGTGTGTGTGTGTGTGTGTGTGTGTGCAAGAGAGAGAGAGAGAGAGAGAGAGAGAGAGAGAGAGGTATGGCCCCTCGCAGCGCTGCATTATTCATGTTACAGCCACACGAAGAGGATCAGGAGCAGATAAAAAATTCAGAGTTTTGTGGTATAGTGGCCTTTTAAAATGGCGGCATCAGAAACATGTGCAGTAATGGCCTCGCTCAGCTGAGTGCTGACAGAGGCGGGGGGGGGTGAGAGGAGATGGGGAGGTGGTTGAAAGGTTCTGTTTCTGCACAGGTCTTTGTGTTTCTGTGTTTCTGGCTCTGGACAGCAGGTCACCTCTTCAGATGGAACTTCTCCCACTGACAGTTCAGCCCAGGAGAGGGAAGCTCCTCCTGAAGCTTGAATCCGATCCATTTGTTGGATTCTAACGTTCAACCCAGCAGCAGCAATTAAATATCAAGCATGTAGATGACTGTCAAACCCCAGGTACAGATTTACTGATCTGTGCTGACTTCTGTCCTCATCCATCAGACAGAAACAGCAGCCGTGCAGGAGGCACAGCCCTCCCAGACCCTGTTGGCGGGCCCCTGGATGCAGGACCCGACTCCCCAAACCTCATCTGGAGGGTCCTGCTGGACGGACGGATTAACCCCGACGAGCTGTTCATCAACATGTCGACCAATCAACTGCTGACGGAGGGAGGCGCTCTGTTTTCGCCAGAGGGGGGGATGGCCGAGGGGGACCTGAGTGACCTGGAACCAGATGGGCCCTTTGGTCTGAATGAGACCATGGAGTTCACTCTGGGTCGCAAACACAACGAGACGGGGGACGGAGGCTACCTGAACAGAACCATACAGGGTGGAGGGAGGACGTTCAGCCGCTCCAACAGAACCAGGTACTCAAGTACTAGTGGACAGATGGGTGGATGAACAGGCTGGAGGACAGACAGGTTGATAGGGGACAGACAAGTGGCTGGAGGACAGACAGGTTGAGAGGGGACAGACAGGTTGATAGGGGACAGACAGGTGGTTGGAGGACATTTCTGCCTTCATTTTATTTTTAACTCCTCTTCACTTTGCTGCTTGTATCCAAGCACAACTTCAGCAGCTCTGAAGCATTAAAACAGGAAAACACACACACACACACACACGTGCACACACACACACGTGCGCACACACACGTGTGCACACACACACGTGCGCACACACACACACACACACACACACAGACTTTGATTTCTGACCTCTTCCTTTCAGCGTTCCATGTCTCTCTTGGGTTTTTGTCACAGGTTCCGTCAGAACAGCTAAACCTTCTCTGGGTTTGGGGGCTGCTCTGACTGTCGCACATGAAAGTCGCCCAGCGCTCGTGTGCGTGACTTTGTGGTGATGAGATGAACAAACTGCTGGGTTGCAGGTTGACTCATTGTGTGTGTGTTTGTGTGTGTGTGTGTGTGTGTGTGTGTGTGTGTGTGTGTGTGTGTGTGTGACAGGGGAAATCAGAGGCTCTACCAGAAGAACCTGAAGCTGAGTCCTGCTGACATGTACCGCTGGAAACTTTCCTCTCAGGAACCCTGCAGTATGACCTGTTCTATAGGTACGCACACACACACACACACACGCACGCACACACACACACACACACACACACACACACACACACACACACACACACACACACACACACACACAGCGTCAGGTATCATTTGTATGTCTTGATCAGAATGATGTGTTCGGCCACCAGATCAGAAATGGGCGTGGTTTGTACCTGAGCTGCAGCTTTGTTGTGTGGCTCCTCCTCTTCTTCCAGGTGTGTCTAAGTCCTTCGTCACATGTATTCGTTATGACGGCATCGAGGTGCACGACATGTACTGTGACGCTCTGACCAGACCAGAACCGGTCCATGACTTCTGTATTGGGAGAGAATGTCAGCCCAGGTACCCCCGGCACAACACAGATGCAGGTTTCCCTCAGCGAGTTGTGCTCATCCATTTGTAGAATTTCACTAAAGGTTACATCAACCTCTTAAATAAGAACCTCAGTTGACACAGGTTCATGTCTGACGTGGCCAAGTCACCTGATTTCCTGCAGATTTGAGAACTCGAGGCCCTCGTGGCTCCAGGAACAGCGTCAGAACCTAACTGGGTGTGAACTGGTCCGTCAGGTGGGAGGCGAGCAGCTGGAGCGAGTGCTCTAGGACCTGTGGCGAGGGTTTCCAGTTTCGTCAGGTTCGCTGTTGGAAGATGCTCTCGCCAGGCCTGGACAGCTCCGTCTACAGCGACCTTTGCACCATGGCCGACCTGGAGAGACCCGTGGAGCGACGGGCCTGCAAGAGCCCCGCCTGCGGCCCCCAGTGGGAGGTGGCCGAGTGGACTGAGGTAACAGACGCGGGTCGTGAAGGTTTCCTCTGCTGCGTCGTTGAAATAGTTGCAGTTTCCGTGGGCGACAACCTGAGTACCGATCCTGTTGTCATGACAACAGTCACTCCAGTTGCTTCTGGAACGTTCCGTCATGTACACAGAGTATCTAGAAGTGTGTTGGTTCACCTCCACTGAGAGTGACCTTTGACCACCAGAACCCTTTCAGTTCATCCTTGAGTCCCCGTGGACGTCTGTGGCAGATCAGTTCCCTGACAGTGTGTCAGGGAAAAGAGGAAGATCCAGATACACACACACACACACACAAACACACGCACACGTGCGCGCGCACACACATACGCACGCACACACATCCACTGTGTCATGTTGCTCATGTGGTTGTTGGTGTGTTTGATATCAGAAGTTTGAAAGGTGTATGTGTGTGTGTGTGTGTCTCCTACCCCCCCCAGTGTCCTGCTAAGTGTGGCCGACGAGCCCAGGTGACCCGTGATGTCCGCTGCTCTGATGAAATGAGACCATGTGACCCGATGACCAAACCACCGAGTGTCAAAAACTGTACCGGTCCGCCCTGCGAACGCCACTGGACTGTGTCTGAATGGGGGCCTGTGAGTCGCCTCTCATGAATGGACTCATTCTATTATCTTTCACGTGATGAATCAGTCAATGGCAGATAAAGGAGGCGGACCTTTCCAAAGGACGCCACGAGAGACTGGAGACACCGATGAATGAGGCCTGACAGCTCTGCTGTTTGCTCCCTCGCCTGTTCTGAAGCTGCAAACAGCTCCAACAGAGCAGCGCAGGGATGAGGTCACTTTGTAGTCCACCAGGAAGTGGTCATGTCAGGGATGAGGTCATTTTGTAGTCCATCAGGAAGTGAATTGAAGTGAACTTTCTCTCCAGCTTGTGGTAACCACAGATCTAATCTACGGGTTTTTGGACTCGTGACCGTGGCGTCTGCAGGTTTGCCGCTCTGCCTCAGAGATTTCTGGAGGTCTTCTATAAATCAGGTGTTGTGAGTAACTCACTAGGATGTGAGGTGACCTGATGTGACCTCTTTAATGTACATCTCTGGCAAAAGTGTGAAGGAGGTAGGGAAGAAACATGCATGGTGACCTTTGACCCTCGCTGTTGCAGTGCTCGGGGTCTTGCGGTCAGGGGAAGATGGTGCGTCATGTGTACTGTAAGGCTCCGGAAGGCCGCGTGGTCCCTGAGAACCAGTGCTCTGTGGAGGACAAGCCGCTGGCCATCCACCCGTGTGGGGAGAGAGACTGTGCTCCCCACTGGCTGAGCCAGGACTGGGACAGGGTGAGGCCCCTCCCCGCCACCACAGTCATGCTTTTATCTCATTACCAACCCTGTTCAAATAATTAGCCGACCAGTTGAGGGTTGCCTCGTCGTGCCCTGAACCCCCAGGTTGACTCTAAATCACTCCAGGAACTGTCAGTTATTGCAGTCCTGTACGAGCTCTGAGTGTGTCTCCGTCTGTAGTGCAACACAACCTGCGGCCGCGGCATGAAGCGGAGGATCGTCCTGTGTGTCGGTATCAGCGTGGGAAAGTTCCAGGTCTTTGACGAGGAGGCCTGCAGCCTCAGCGAGAAGCCTGACGACGAGAACACCTGCTTTGAGAGGCCGTGTTTCAAATGGTACACGACGCCCTGGTCCGAGGTGAGCCCCCCCCTCCGCCAATCAATCAGTCAATGTAATACAAGTAATTTACATACATACAAAGAAAGGGGGCGGCCCGGTGGAGCAGGGTCCTCACTGTGGCCCCCCAGCAAGAAGGTTGTGGGTGGAGCCCCGGCTGCAGCACGGGGTCTTTCTGGGTGAGTCTCCATGTTCTCCCTGTTCCTGCTGGGTTCTCTCTGGTACTCCAGCTTCCTCCACAGTCCAAAGACATTGGATGGATGGATGGATGGATGGATGGACAAAAAAAACAAACAGTGAAAACTGAACCGTCCCAGTCCCCCCTCTCATGTCCCAGGCTACAGGAAACACTTGAGGCAGGAAGAACCATAACATAAAAGTAATAATGATCATAATACGTGGAAAGTTGGAAATGAATTAAAGAGATTAAAATCAGAAGTAATTATCAAAAAGTCCTTAGTATATTTTTTTATAATTCGAGTCAAACAAGTAACAAAGAGAGAAAAATGACAAAACAATGAATTCTGCTTCAAAGTGTTGCTTCCTTCCCTTCTTCCACGCACGTCTTCACGCGTCTGCGTGGACACGCGAGGACGTGCGAGGTGCGGAGGTCCTCATCATCAGGAGTTTGTAATGAGTTCTTGTGTCTTCAGTGCACGAAGACGTGTGGCGTTGGCGTGAGGATGAGGGACGTCAAGTGTTACCAGGACCGGGAGCTGGTCAGGGGCTGCGACCCTCTCACCAAGCCAGTGGCCAAACAGACGTGCACTCTGCAGCCGTGCCCCACCGAGCCCCCAGGTACTAGCACACCTCGTTACCATGACAACAGTTAGTCAGATCTCTTACACCTACAGCTCTCAATCTGTCCAGATAATCCGGATCAACCTCTCATGGTACAGGGACAAAACTCCTGGTCTCTCCTTATTCAGAGCAATACTGACCAGCAGGAGGAGTGATGTCATGCAGGTTCACAGGTGGTGTGGAGAGCAAAAGAGGCAGAGCCTCAGAATCCAGCTGATGTCACCTGATTCGTAGCTTTTGAGTTCATCTGTGTTCGTTTGTTAGCAGACGTCCCTCAGGTCCATTCTCACCTGACAGGTAAAAGCAGAAGAAGATGCTACCAGTAACACGAGTCGACGTCATTCAGCACCTGAAGGAGTTCGTTAAACACCTCGAGGAAAACACAGAAACCTTCAGAACCAGACCAGAAGCTACAGCCCTCTTCTGGAGAGTGGCTAGTTAGCTTAGCACAATGAGTGGTAGTGGGTGGGAAGTGTTAGCGTAGCTGCGTCTCTGCCTGCATTAATATCAGGAGGGTTGTGTGTAACCTTGGTGATGAACACCAGTTTAACATGAGGAGACGTTGTAGTGGTAGAATCAGACACGTAGCCGGAACTACTTTCCTGACTGGGAGCAGTGATTTGACGCAGCACCTCCAAAGCTCCATTGGAACTTGGGTCAACAGAACCAACCCTTTGTTGAGGACTAGAAGAGCGAGTTGTCCTGTGTTTATCTTCTGCAAACGGCAGCTCTCTGAGTCTGATCTCTTTCCTCCTCGCTGACTTTGACTGCATCCTAGATGAGAGCTGTCAGGACCGGCCTTCCACCAACTGCTTGCTGGCGCTGAAGGTCAACCTGTGCAGCCACTGGTACTACAGTAAGGCCTGCTGCCACTCCTGCCGTGCTGTACGACCGCCACCATCTTAGTCCAGGACGCCACAGTCTGTCTCCACCCGCGACTCCACCGTGCTGTAGTTACTGTGAATCTAGAAGAAGCTGACAGACAGAGTTGAGAACGTTTACACTCTCTAGTCCTCCAGAACTGGCCCAGGTACTCAGTGCTCACGTGTACCCCCCCCCCCCCCCCCACACACACACACACACACCTGGGAACATTCGTCCTGGTGGTGCAGCGAAGCAGCAACTTCATTTCTTACTGTTGATTTCTTCATTTCTTTTCTGGTGATGTGTTTCGTGGTAGTAATAGATGATGACCTCATCAGCGCATCTGTCAATCACAGGAGATGATGTCACCAACACGATGCTACATGGAGACACATTTTCTCCCCCTTCAAGAATAAACTGTTGTTCAGGCTCCTGAATCAGTTTCTGACCATCACATTTCCCTAATATATGAGCTAACAGGCACCTGCCACGCGAGCACGCTGTCTGAGAAGCACCGCCGCCGGGACTCCGCCCACCTCAGCTGTGTATGATACTAGCCCTAGGAGGCCTAAACTTACTAGCTCATAACTTTGGGGCGGAGGTGTGGTGCTCCTCAGCAGCCTGCCGACACGGTGACCAGGTGACCTGTTCTCGCATCTTGATCAGCTGCTTGTTCTGGTGGACCGCCGTCCTCTAACCACGTGGAGTTGGAGACTACATGGTGCGAGGGTGGAGCAGACGGCCATCATCCGGGCGCAGCTCGCTCTCATTGTCGCTGCAATGAAAAGATCTATTAAATTATTTCTCAATGGCATTTACTGCATGACTAGAATATTTAAAAGTATTATTTAATTTTGTCTCAGTTTGTGTCTGGCATGGCCCAACAGGAAGTAAAAAGTTTATTTGTCCATTCCACCCCCTGCTGTTTGGCGCCGTGCCGGCACGCCTGCAGATTACAGAACCCTATTTATTAGTCATAGCACATTTTCATTTATCGTGACGCTCCTGATGCCAGCCGATGGTTACTCATCGGGTCAACTGATGCCAGTCTCGGTCTGTGCGTGACAGCGGAGGCTGTCCCAAACACAGATGGAAAGATTCCTGACACTTGAAGTATGGCTGAAGTGTATTCAGACGTGTACATGTATGTCTCCTCTTACTGTGTACTGTGTTTTTATATAACTGATACCTCTTTGTACAAAACGTATGTATGGAGATTGTGTATTGTTGGTAATAAACTGAACTCCTTATGGTACAAACTCATTTGGCCTCTGTTGTTCCGTGTATCTGTACATCGAGTGAGAGGATGAAATATTAAAGTAATACTTCACCCAGAAAGGAGTTTTACCTCTCAAGTACTCACTAAAGAGTCTTGAGCTCACTGAGGTGTTTTATCACTTCTTAGTGACTCCAGAGTGCAGGAAAATCTGTCCATGTATAAGTAGGCTGATGCTAATGGGGACTGACTGACTTTTACCACAAAAGTAGAAAGACGCTTGATGTCAATAAAAGAGGAGTGGAGAGAGAAGAGGTGGAGCGAGAGAGAAGAGGTGGAGCGAGAGAGAAGAGGTGGAGCGGGAGAAGAGGTGGAGCGAGAGAGAAGAGGTGGAGCGGAGAGAGAAGAGGTGGAGCGGAGAGAAGAGGTGGAGCGAGAGAGAAGAGGTGGAGCGAGAGAGAAGAGGTGGAGCGGGAGAAGAGGTGGAGCGAGAGAGAAGAGGTGGAGCGGAGAGAGAAGAGGTGGAGCGAGAGAAGAGGTGGAGCGGAGAGAGAAGAGGTGGAGCGAGAGAGAAGAGGTGGAGCGAGAGAGAAGAGGTGGAGCAAGAGAAGAGGTGGAGCGAGAGAGAAGAGGTGGAGCGAGAGAGAAGAGGTGGAGCGAGAGAGAAGAGGTGGAGCGAGAGAAGAGGTGGAGCGGAGAGAGAAGAGGTGGAGCGAGAGAGAAGAGGTGGAGCGAGAGAAGAGGTGGAGCGAGAGAGAAGAGGTGGAGCGGAGAGAGAAGAGGTGGAGCGAGAGAGAAGAGGTGGAGCGAGAGAGAAGAGGTGGAGCGGAGAGAGAAGAGGTGGAGCGAGAGAGAAGAGGTGGAGCGGAGGCGGCGACTTGAATCGTTGAGTTGGACGTGAAGAAAACATGACAGTCGACATTTCAGTTGAAGGGGTTCTGAAAACCTGTGTTTTATATGAGTGACTGGAAATGAACATGGTGGACGGCTCCTGCTCGTCTCGGTTATTTCATGGCAACTGACTTGCTAGAACGCGAAAGTTAAGACAGAAGTCAGACTTGACTTCCAGTGGGGACTTGAATTCCTTGCCGCTGTAACTTGGGACTTGAGCTCTGCTCCACCTGGGAAGGAACAGTGCACCTGTCCTCTTCTACCTGCAGGCACCACTCTCACACACCACCAAACACTTTTGTATCATTTTTATTAACACAGTCCATGAAGACACTTGACACACACAGGGAGCAGCTGCAGCAGATGTCGGGTTGACGCCCCCTGCTGGTCGGCGTGAGCAGGTCAAACCCCGGATCGACCGCAGAAGGACACAAACATCTAGACTCAACTACTGAGGCAGAAACAAACGGTCGTTTCCTGAAAGTTGGGCTACACTCATTCTTCCTCAGGAGATTAAAGCTCCAAAACAGCCTGAAGGACCTCCAGCCGAGGCTCTGGGTCAGCACCACACTTCTCTGGCAGCCATTTTGCACCCTGAGTTCAATCTGATGTCAGTCGAGTGTCTGAAAACATCAGACAGTAAACTATCTTCAAATGGCAGAAAACTCTCCTCAGATGGAAGTTCTTCTGTCTTCATCAAAGGTACCGTGTGAGAACTGGTCACCCGTTGACCTCCGTCACAGTCAGGAAGTGAGAGTGGGATGACAGCAGCAGGGATGGCATTCTTTCAGTCCTACAGTTGTCCTTCTATGTGTTGCAGCTCTATGCTCAGTCTTTCTCCACCAAATCCCACAATCTGTCCACGCTCAGCATCGCTCCCAGGCCTGCCGTCTGGTCCAGGCAGCTGGGATTCAGAAAACACGAGCTGTACATGCGGTCGTACATGCAGACGCACGTCCATCCCAACAGGAGTTTTGGAGCTTTGCAGCTGATGCTCCCTGAGCTTCAACACACTTTCATGAAAAACACCAAAGGTGAAATTACGCAGGACGGAGAAAAACGATGTCATCATTGTCCTCCAATTATTCCCACTACGTCTAAAACATACACTCACTTAAAGGTGCCACTTGTAAAACAGAACGGACCAGCGTTTGAAGGAAACCTGCCGCTGGCGTGACGTTTGAGAGACACTCAGAAAAGTCAGGTCGTTTCCTTCAGTGCTGGACGTCAGGTGATGGAGCGGAACTCTGGCGTCTCCACAGGAAGACCTCGTTATTCTCATTGAAATCGCAGTCGCTGGATCTTTGAATGCTTCAGAAAAGCCCTTAAGATGCAATTTGGTCTCTGCATCGCGGCACTCAAGCTCCGAGACTCCGCCTCTGAATTATGATCAACTGATATAAGACGGCCCACCGGGCCAGACCAGCTGAGGCTAGTGAGCACAAATACGGTGGAAGAAAGAAAGAGGATTGTTGCTTTTACACCAAACCAGGCATCAACCCTTCGACTCCAGCCTGAACGCCGGCCGCCGCTCCTCGCAGGCGAACGATCAAATCAGAAAATCAAGAATAAAACAGGAACTGAAAACTTGGAATCCGGCGAAGCTGAAATGGCCGTGCGCAGAACGGTGGACTCGTCTCCAAGCCAACAAGGTAAACCAAGATTAGTGGCTCTTTGTGAACTGGCTGCTCATTTTAATACGCACATGTGTTTTCCATTTCAGTTATGACGACAGTTGAACTCCACACCTTCAAACCATGAAATGCTGCGTTTTTGTGCCCACCAACTCAACCTGCTGGCAGAACAGGACGATGACCAGGAACCTGCTGATTATGTTTCACGATTCATGCACAACCTGACAAGAAAATCATGAAAATGAACAGCAGTCAGTTGTTGATCACAAGAACTGCTCAGGGGCTGCTGACATTAATTGACTCCATTCAAATCCTGCACTTTAAGGTCAAAACTCAAATGTGCTCTTAAATTAAAAGCTCATCTGATGTCCAGGAACCAACACGGTGGGCCGACTGGATCCCTGCAGGACCGAGTAAACTGGGACACGAGACACGAGGGGTCAGAGGTCAGGGGCCAGACAGACACGGAACACTAACAGTCTGTGCGTACATCTACTTCTGTGGTAGTAAGTATACATATTTCATTACTGGAACAGAGTACAAATAATGCATTTCTTTTAAAACTGCAATACAAAGAAAGTAAGTATTAATTGTTGTATTTGTGTTTCCTGCCCGGAGACGGCAGGCCAACATCATCACATCGCTATCGAGAGGCTGAAACCGCTGAACCATTGCTAACGTGAAGCAGCTGCCATGAGGTTCTTTGCATCAAAATGGAAGAAAATCTGTCGCTCTGTGTGTGTGTGTGTGTGTGTGTGTGTGTGTGTGTGTGTGTGTGTGTGTGCGCGCGCGCAGCAGTGAGGCTCACTGTGGCGTTTTAATCTTTTCTGGAATCAAATGGAGCTCCGTGGCTCAGAGGAAGAAGCTGCTTCAGGATTTAACACCCGCATGAGTGAAGACTGATTCGATGGTTTGGGTTTTCGTGGGTTCTGGTCGTGACCCTGTAGAGGTGAGGAACAAATCAAGGTCCTTCAGGTCCTGCAGGTCCTTCGGTGGGCTCCTCAGCAGTGTCGGGTCAACTGGTCTCCTGCAGGCGTGAACCAGCCGCCGGCCTCCTGGCGTTCCCTCTGCACTGACCTGGGACCAGCGAGGCCTGCGGTGATCTGGACTGATGTCCTGTGTGATGCATTCAAGTGGCTGAAACAAAATCTATGTTGGATTTACTGACACGCCTCTGAAGTTTAGTCTGTTCACACTCTAACTTCATGGCGGAGAGACAGTGGAACATGCATGTGTCACGCAGTTGTCGCACACACAGACCACCTGTCCTGCCTCACCAAAGGACATACTGGACTTCATATGTGTTGTCATGGTAACGTCACTGTGAGGCTGTGACATCTGTAAAAAGAGAAATACACTTGCGCAAAATTTAGTGCCAGACCAGCACAACTTGCTAACTTTAGAATGGTTAGCATGGTTTAGCCTTCAGCCCCAATTAGCTACCAATCTGGCTAATTAGCTAACAAGATAATTATCTACACATTAATGTGGTTAAATCACAGCGCCATGTCCACCCTGCCACCCTCTAGACATCAGTGCTGACGCTGTGGGTGACCACCTCCCTCATGGTGACCGAGCGGATCAGGTTGAGCTTCTGGTAGAAGCTGGCGAGGTCCACGGGCAGCTCCAGGTCCTGCTGCTGCACGGTCCTGTAGCTGATCCTGCGGCCGCCATTGCACAGCCGCTCCGGGTGCTGCAGGTAGAAGGGCAGCGAGCAGCGGGCGCAGGATGGGCAGAAAGCATGCGAGCGTTGGCATCTGCGTGGCGGGGGTGTCGGCGAGTAGCTGGCAGGCCCGTTGGCCTCGGTGAGAAAGGTGGGCGGGTAGGTCTCGGGGTCATCGCTGAATTGCTCCGGTGTCGGGGGAGTCGGAGGAGCAGATAGAGCCAGGGGGCGGGACGGAGACATGGAGGAGAGTTCTGGCTCCTCCTCTTCCCCCTTCTCAGACTCCTCCCTCTTACAGCAGTAATACTGGAGGAACCAAAGACAGAGCAACCCACGAGGTTGAGATACATTGACTTGGTTGACAATAATGTGAAAGCTGCGAGTTGCAATTTATTTACAAATGATTTTTCCCTCTTGGTGATCTCTCTCCACTTCACCACATCCTGGCAATATGTGACATGAACATTCTTGAAATATGTGATTTAGAGGTAAAGTACAGGAGAACAAATGTGCCAGAAAGCCTCAAAAAGCTAACCTGCGTGTATCTAAACAGCTATGAAGTGAGAGTGCTGCCATGTTGATGGCAGAGCAGTGAGACAGCGACGCCAACCTACCTGCAACCGGCATAAACACAGTACAGCAACAATGGTCAGCAGGATGACCGTGGCCAGAATTCCCCCTGCGATCACCACAGTCCCGGCTGACATTCGAAATCCTCTCCATCAACAGCCTGGAGGAGGAAAAGATGTAAGAAATGAGGGAGGAAGAGAAGGACTTTAGTGAAGTAGCATAGATCATTTTTTATGACACATTTTAGGACAATAATTTCAGACTGAGATCAAATAAATGTAGGACACGCTTCAGGTTGCCGTTTAAAGGAATACGCCTACTTTAGTGTTGATTCATGCCATCGTCGTCAGAGACAGAGACAGACAAGAAGACAGAGCCCCTCCTCCAGGGAGCTGAGACCCAGGCTAGTTAGCTTAGCCCAATGGCTGGTGGTGGGTGGGAAGTGTTAGCATCAGCTAGCTCAGGTCCAGGCTAGATAGCTTAGCCCAATGGCTGGTGGTGGGTGGGAAGTGTTAGCATCAGCAAGCTCAGGTCCAGGATGCTGGTGTGTCCAGCAGGAATCCTCCTCCTCCTCCTCATCAGTAGCAGCAGTCGCTCTTCTAGTCCTCAACAAACCTTTGGTTCTGTTGACCCAAGTTCCAGTGGAGCTTTGGAGGTGCTGCGTCAAATCACTGCTCCCAGTCAGGAAAGTAGTTCTGGCTACGTGTCTGATTCTACCACTACAACGTCTCCTCATGTGAAACTGGTATTCATCACCAAGGTTACACACAACCCTCCTGATATTAATGCAGGCAGAGACGGAGCTACGCTAACACTTCCCACCCACTACCATTCATTGTGCTAAGCTAATAAAGGGTCTTTATCTTCTTCTCTGCTTCTGGGGACGAAGGACAATAAGAAACTTTCACTGAATGTTGCTGCGCTACTTTGAAGTACGAGATGACGTGAGGTTCTCCATTGCGTTGGCATGCAGCAAGTGGTCTCCTTATAATCTCCACATTACAGAAGGAACTATGCCACTTAATGCATTTTATTATTCACTCCTCCTTCATGTTTTATGGCCCCAAATTAGAGACTGAGTGTGCATTAGCAAATGGAAAGTACCAAGTACAATTATAATCAGAGGGGACACAAACACTCTTCAATATTCAACGACTAATGTAACAAGTTCTCCTTGTAGGATTCTCAAGAGTCTGAAGAGTGAAGCCATTCAACCCTGATGTCGCATTAATCTTTCAAATGAAACCATGAACCAGAGCAGAGTCGTGAGAAAAAGCGTCCCCGTTGGTAGAGTCACTCATCCTCCCAAAAATAACAACCCCACAGATGAGAACGCCACCACCCTGGACCAACCAACAGTACACAGCATTCAAGTGGCACACACCCTCTGGTGGCCAGAGTAATTATGACCAGCGCAGAGGAGGATCAGTAACATCAGAACACAAAACTATTTCCTCTTTGAAAGACAATCATAGACCAACACTGAAGGCTTTCCTCCATGGCAGCCATGTTTCCTAGCATGCTAGCTGTGGCCGGTGCCGCCGTCGAAAAAGACCCGCCTCCTGCTCCACCATCCACCGGTCTGGTGTTTACTGGTGGATCTGACGTAGAACTGAACCTCCACCATCCACCGGTCTGGTGTTTACTGGTGGATCTGATGTAGAACTGAACCTCCAACATCCACCAGTCTGGTGTCTACTGGTGGATCTGATGTAGAACTGAACCTCCACCATCCACCAGTCTGGTGTCTACTGGTGGATCTGATGTAGAACTGAACCTCCACCATCCACCAGTCTGGTGTTTACTGGTGGATCTGATGTAGAACTGAACCTCCAACATCCACCAGTCTGGTGTCTACTGGTGGATCTGATGTAGAACTGAACCTCCACCATCCACCAGTCTGGTGTCTACTGGTGGATCTGATGTAGAACTGAACCTCCACCATCCACCGGTCTGGTGTTTACTGGTGGATCTGATGTAGAACTGAACCTCCACCATCCACCGGTCTGGTGTTTACTGGTGGATCTGATGTAGAACTGAACCTCCACCATCCACCGGTCTGGTGTTACTGGTGGATCTGATATAGAACTGAACCTCCACCATCCACCGGTCTGGTGTTACTGGTGGATCTGATGTAGAACTGAACCTCCACCATCCACCGGTCTGGTGTTTACTGGTGGATCTGATGTAGAACTGAACCTCCTACATCCACCGGTCTGGTGTTTACTGGTGGATCTGATGTAGAACTGAACCTCCACCATCCACCGGTCTGGTGTTTACTGGTGGATCTGATGTAGAACTGAACCTCCACCATCCACCGGTCTGGTGTTTCCTGGTGGATCTGATGTAGAGCCCACCAGCCACTCCGGGGTCCCTGGGAGGGTGTACAGCCATTTTTCTGTTTTCACAGTTCTCAGTGTTTCATTTCTCCCTCCTAACAGCTGTGGTGTTCCAAGATGAAGGCCCAGTCCCCGCCCAGCAGCATTAGTCCATTCTTTGTGACATGAAGCATCACTCTGCTGCTCTCCTCATCAACACCCAGAGGTTCCACTCATCAACAACTGATGCATTTAGTTCCCATAGCAACCCTGCTGGGGCCCACAGCATCCTGCGGCTACGAAGAGGGGTCAGCATCTCCTGCTGGAGAGTCCTTCATCTTTGTCCTCATCTAGTCTCTTCAATAGGAGAGTAAACTCAGCTCACACAGCAGTGAAACCTCCACCTGCAACTCTACAGCAGAACCTGAACATTCTCACGTATGTCCCGGGTCACCGGATCCGCCTTCGCCTGTCATCCTGACAGCTTCATCCTGACTTGTGGCTCGCTGCCTTTGGCATCGAGCTGGCGACCAGCCGTGGTCCCTGAGTGATGTAGCCTCTGCAGGTCTCTCCTATGCCTGCAGGGGGCGATGCAGCAGAAGAAGGGAGTTCTTCTCTCATGTTTCTTGCACGTAAATCGCTCCAAGGAGCAGGAAACTGGTTTTCCTCTTAAATGTGACACCAGTTGAAATGCTGTAACAACCGACAGCTGCGATTCAGCACATCAGTGCGGCTCTGAGTCACATTCGGGAGGACGCCGCTTCACGGGCTACTGAAGTCATCGGACTCCTCACCTCATACTCCTTCCTCTGCACGCATCACCTCACGATGCCTCCTTAGCCGATGTGACAACATCATTGATTTAATTAATCAGCCCTCATCTGGCCTTACAGACTTTCACTGTGGCCAGCGGAGAAGACAGGAAGTCAGGGGAGCCATTTCCTGAGTAGAGGAGAGACTAGTTGTCTCCTCAGCGCCAGGACCGTTGCCATGATTTCATAACTGAGGCAAAAGTGTGACATCATTTTATTGTGAGTTGAGAACATAATTAGAAAACAACTAATGGAATTCATGGAAATTTCAGATGCCCCAGGTTTCTTCCAACACTTGAATGCAGCGGGGTCAATTGAAACATCTCAACAGGACCAGGATCGAGACCGGGACTGGAACCAGGACCAGGTCTCTTGCTGTCAGCTGATCCAGGAATCACTCAGAACCACGCGGAGCTTCTCGCAGATCTGGAATCTTCAGCAAAGCGGCGTGAGGTAGAAACTGTCACCTTCGGCCAGGATGCGTCACACACCCTCACGTGTTCCACCGCTACACGTCGGTAAGTTGCCCAAACGACGCACAGGTCTTTGCACACATTTGAAGTTGAGACGCACTTTTGCGCGTCTGCGCGGTCGCGGCGCTTCCAGCCAAAATGCGTCTTCATTGAGTTGTGAACTTAATGAAGATCGTTGAACCTGATTGAGCCAATAAATGCTGCTGTTCAGAGGACACACACGCACGCACACACACACACACACACGCACACACACACACGCACACGCACAAACACACACGATAGTCACCCCAGCAGTATCTGGATGGTCCCATGGGGTCTCTCGCGGCAGCTCGGGCTCCGGGGGACGGGGAGGGGGGTCCAGTCTTCGCGCGTCTGTAGAGTTGAAATCCGCACGAGCTTCCAGGGGTCCGCGTCCGCGCGCCAACACCGGAGGAAGGAGCCAGGGGTATCCTCACGTTTCTCCCGGAGTCTCGCAGCCTCCGCAGCCGCGGCGCGTCACTGCAGCTTTTTTTTCCTCTGACAACTTTCCAGTGGTTAGATCCCGCCCCGGAGCCCGCCGGGCGCGAGCAGCCCCGGTGCCCCTGTAGCACCCGTGGTCACTTCGACTCCAGAGTTCGCCTGTCTCTGTAGCTCAGAACTAACGAACCAGAACCGGGACCAGACGCACCGAGGAGGTCCGGAAGGCGGTTAAGACTCAGAGGACGGAACTCCTGCGCGCGGGTCCGGTCTCAACCTGTCCGCGCCGCCGCGTGTCGTGTCGCTGCTGCCCCGCCGGCACGCGGCCGTGCGTCACACCAGCGCGTGCGAGAGGTACCTGAAGGATGCGTCCAGGTCGCCGCTTTAGGATGATTTCCCTCTCTCTCTCTCTCTCTCTCTCTCTCTCTCTCTCTCTCTCTCTCTCTCTCTCACACACACACACACACACACACACACACACACACACACACACACACACACCCTTGTACTTATGTCGTTGTGAGGACTTTCATTGATATTATACATTCCCTTGCCCTTCACCCGAAACCTGACCATGTCAGCTGACTACCTGACCCTGACCCTAAACCTGACCAGAACCTGATTCTAACCTCGACCTTGAAACCAGGTCCTGACCATCAAACGGCCATTGGAAGATGTGAGGACCAGCTAAAATGTCCTCACACTGTGGTCAAATTCATACAACACACACACACACACACACACACACACACACACACACACACACACACACACACACACTCTACAATACCATATAATAACATCTAATCCAATCAGCGGCTTTTGTCGAAACCTTTCTGGTTAATCTCTCCCACTGCTCTCTCTTTGCGCTCTGGCTTCACTCTGAGGAGCATCAAGAAAAGATGAGTTTCAGGGAGGCACAGAAAGAAAATATTTTATTGTGTGAATAATTCAGAGGTTGAAGGAGGCTGAGATTCCAGTGTACTGTGCAGACAAGAGGCTGTAATATTAATGAGTGGAGATGTTCCAGGTTATTCTCCTCTTCTTGTGGCTCCTGCTGTGGTTCAACTCTTCCAGTCGCTGGTCCCAGAGGAAGCTGCTGCCGAGCAGCGAAAACACCACTTCTGGCTCAAAACTGAACTGCAGAACTTCACGGTGGCTTGTAGATGAACGTTAACGGAATGCGTCAGTGTTCATCATCCGTCATCCTCGGAGTTGGACCAGAAGACAGGGACGCTACAATGCTAGCTAGCTCAGCACACTGAATGGCAGTGGGTAAATCCTGTGAATTTACCACAAACAATCAGAAGTACGGCTACGTGCTCTCCCTCCTCTCGCTGCCCATTCTGTGACATCACTCAGCCAACCCAGGCCTCAGCGTAAGTTGTCCACTCAGCATTGATCCTGCCGCCAGGCCGTGGATCAGTTTACAGCGAGACCTGCCTGGCAAGGTCAGAGAGCGGGTCGGCATCAAGAGTCCCAGACGGGTGGAGGTGAGCACCTGCTCAAGCCGGCATCGGCCCACCTGTGGATCTTGAACTCATCTCACAATGTAGAAAAGACAGAATAATGTTCTCCTGCAGGATGAGGAAGGAAGGGGGCGTGTTCCAGGACACACCTGAGACGCAGGTGTGTGCCTGTGGAATAGTTCTGATAGTTGGATAGATGGAGTGGCTGTAATCTACATCTCAATATTATTAATGAAAGTTAGTGAGGTTCCTGTTTTCCTTCACATTTTTCTGTCCTGGAATGTGAGAAGTGAGTAAAAGCTGGGGTTGAGGAACGCAGAGCCAAAAGAAAATGCAACACACGTCGCTGGGTGCAGGTGAACACCAGGGTAGTTCCTCTGAGGAACGTTCAGCAGCCTGCCTCCCCACTGACACGGAAGGATCCAGTTGGTTCCTCTGTCTCGTTCTGCACCTGCTCCGGCTGGCATCACCCCTCCTCTCGGGCGAGCGAGGATCCGTGTCCTCCACCATTTGTTCCACTCCGCTTCATAAACTTGAGCGGAGCTGCAGAATCTCTAATGTGACAACACTACGATACCTGCCACCCCTCCGTCTCGTTACACTTTGTTTGCCTCTCACACACTGACAGTGAGAACATCGTCTACATCACGGCTGCCAGCGAGCTGCGAGCGTGTTTCCCCTGCGGCGCGTCACACAAACCTGTTCGAAACAAGCAGCACGGATGGGAAATGAGGGGATCGAGACTTGCTGCTCGCCCAGAGTCAGGCTCTTGTAGGGGAGGAAGACTTCAGCAGCCAAGAATGCTGAGCTGAAGGCGATTCGACCTTCCACCTGCAGGACCCTTGTAGGAGAGTTCAAAGGTCAGCTCAGTTCCATGTCGGTGCTTGAAGAGAAGCGCATTCACATGGTTTGACATGGACTAACCACACATGCGGAGGAACAGGTTCTTTATCCCCAGATATCATGAACAGCTCATCACACAGCAGCTCATTCATGGAGCACATTTAGCACCGAGCGTTATCACTGAAAAAAGCAACTTGGAGCTGACAAACCTGAGAGATCCTGGTGACACTGGACGCCGCCACGTCACAGTGGCAGGAAACACCTGCTTCAGCCCCCACAGACGGAAGTGACGACAGAGCTTTTTTGTCATGTGTGACAGTAGAAAGTGGCGTGTTTTTCCCACAGAGGAAAGCAGGCTGGTCAGCCACTCTGATCCCGTCCACGACACCTGCAGGTGGAACTGAGCTGGCAGCCCTATCATGAGGTCCAGACTCCCCAGCAGCAGCTCCTGCAGCGGTGGAACATCCCAGCAGACGTCCTGCGTTGACCCGGCTGGTGAGCTGCAGGTTTTGTCTGTTATTCAGGATTCCAGGTTGAGAGAAGGAGGGAGCTTCTGGCACCCAGTGACTTAAGTATCATTTCACCAGCCTGCATGTGGCCTGCGGTGGCGTGAAGGCCCGCGGCGGCGTGAAGGCCCGCGGCGGCGTGAAGGCCTGCGGCGCTGTGCTGAACCACCAGGTTTAACTGCACCTCCAGAGCGTGAGGGGAATGTGATGTTGAAGTAATCCAGCAGATCAACCCTCCCCAGCTTCCCCACCAGACCCCAGTGTTGATCAGACGCACGGCGTCATCCTCACGCTTCAGGCCTGTGACACGTCTGAGTCTGCAGATCCAGATCTCCTCCGACAGCCCAGAACACCAGGAGGAAGCCCACTTCCACTGGAATCACTGGATTCCTGTCCACTGATTGAAAGTGTGAAATGTGTTCTCTCGTATTAAATGTAAAGTTTCATCAACTCATGGTTTCCTCTATTTGATTAAAACTTGTTCAGTTTTTCTTAAACATCTGATTCCTTTTAATGTTAATCTTCAAGTTTTATTGATGACATTAAAACAAAACGGACAACAAATGTGATCTCATTGTTACTGATACGATAGAAAAGTGATTTAAACAAACAAATTAACTTTGAACAGCTGATATATTGACATGCCAGACAGGGACGCCATCAAGGATAATGAGTCGGACAGGCGTGGAGCCTCGTCTGATCAAATCTGACCAGCCTACGTTTGAGATGCGAATAATAGAAACATGAAGGATTTTAGTAAGTTCGTACGTTTTTTTTCGTGAGTAATGAAGGATTTCAACATTCATCATTATTTCATTTCACTTTATGAACTCAATAATTGTGAGCAGCAATACTCATAAATTAGTGGTGCAGAAACACATACAGACTTTGTCTGTCAGTCAGTACGTTTTCCCGTCCTGCAGTGCAGAGATGAGAACAACGCGATAAATAATGAAAGACAAAGATTTCTATTTGATGGTTCGGCCGTCTCTCCAGCGCTCTGACCCCACTTTTAGAAAAAGGCTTTTTCAAACAATATTGGAGCTCATCTCCACTGGAGCGCGTGGAGAGCATCTCTGTACCCACAGGCTTTTATTGGATACGGAGCCTAACAGCAGCTGACGGTCCTCGTCTCCTGACGCCATCTCAGCCTTTTCTGTCCCAGTAACGCCACAAGAAGCAGTTCAAACATGGAGATCCCAGAGGTGCAGGGAGGGGACCTCTTGTTTTACTCAGGAGCTGAATGCGTTGTGGTTCCAGTTGCATCTTGTCGTCAGGGTTCAGCAGCAGGACGCAGACGTTTACCACCATGACTCTGCTCTTCACTGTATTCGGACGGGAAGTTGTGGCTTGTGTTTACATCTCTGGTGTTATTTGCCAGGGCAGGGAAGATGCGCAACCTGATCGATGCAATACATCATAGAGTGAGCGATACAGCTGATGCCTGTTGACGTCAGCGTCATGAGGGCAGCCATCATGGTAACCACGAAGGCCTGTCTGGTTCTTCCTGGAAACATGCTGGCTGATGGGGTCCTGGAGCAGCAGGGTGGACCAACATGTGCAAACAAAGATTCAGCGAGGTTTGGAAAAGGGGGGAGTGTCTTCCTGTGACACTCGAGGACGCGGCGCTTCTTCAGCTGACTCTCTTCGTCCAACCAAACACACTGAACAAGTACCAGGCGTCCTTGGGAGCGGCTGGACGGCCTTGTTTTACGGGTCACAAGCACGAAGAGCCACAAAGCACCAAATGTTGAATTGCTTCTCCTCCTCAACCCTCAGCTCAGAAACTGTCCACGTTCCTTCAAGAGTGAGAACATTCTCAACTCTGCATGGAGAGCATGTGGAAAACATCTGCCTCAGGTCACCTGGTGAGTCAGCGCGACTTCAATCTGGCCAAAGTTTAGTCGTATTTTTCCTCCAATGACGGCGCTAACTGTCATCCTAAATATATTCCAATCGTGTCATGAATATTCATGCATTCTTATTAGCATATTTTTCAGGACATTAGCATCGCCAGCGACATAAACATCAGTATGAGGGGAACAGATGAATCAGAGGGCACTTGGAGGAGAAGTGGGCAGATCGAGCCCCGAGGGGACGGCAGGTCAGCATTCATTAAATTCCTCAACTGCACGGGTCACAGAAGATCCAGGAGGTGCTGACAGCGGAAGGTGGCGGCGAAGGAGACCTCATACATGCTCACCAGTGGAGCTGAGACAGGAGAGGACAAAGACTTCAGAAACAGAAGTTGCTTGGATTGTTGTTCATGTCGTCAGCAACGTGTGAAATAACCATGCAGTTTGATGTTGAAGGTCCCATGAAAGGAAACAAATGTTCCCAGTTTCAATCCTGCGGTCTTTTATCTCTTAATAAATGCCAAATATGCGTCAGAGAATCAAGATCGAAGTACTTATACTCCTCAGTCCCTGCTGTTTCTTGTCCTGTAAAACAATTCAAACATTTGATGACTCATCCTGCTCGAGAGGGTGTGGACCAACGGTGAGTCAAATGAAAATGAAAATGCTCTCTTAGAATCTTATACTTGGCCGCCATCCATCCCATGATGCACTGCTGCCCCAAAAGATCCTGTCATCGACCTACATTCAATATGTTTGCATGTAAACACACCAGAGGCTCACCGGAGACACGGAAGGATGTGAGTGGATGTCTGGTGACCCGTCCAGGCTGACCCACGGTTGGCTGGGTAGCAACGCCACGGCTCTTGTCCACCACTCCAGACACGATGAGATCGACTGCAGCCGATGGAATGCGTTACGGTTGATCTTGTCACACACGACGTGTTCGTTCCTCTCAGGAGGACAGCCTGACGGAACCAATGGTCCTGAGAGGTGAAGGTCAAGCTACTGGTGAGCCTGCAGGTGCCCTCACATAGCAGGAGATGCTGTGATGCTGCCGTGACATCCAGCTACCATCCATCCATCCATCTTCTATACCTTTTATCCACTAGGGGTCGTGGGGGGGGGGGGGGGGCTGGAGCCTGTACCAGGTGACACTGGGCAGGGTTCACCCTTGACAGGTCGCCAGTCAGGACAGGGCAGGACATTCCAGTTAGATGAGGCTTGGAAATGTAAATGCACTCACAGATGAGGCCCTGCTTATTTCATGGTGAACATGGCAGCTTGGCTCCTGTGATATGGCGATGAGCCGGTCTCGTCCTGCTGCTCAGTAGGGCGAACAGCCACTCATACACACCTGGAGCGCATTCCAAGCCGCACCGCGCCAAATGAAATAAAGAGGATGACTCTTGGCATCTGTGTGCTAAAAATAAAACATATAGATATGCTTGATCAGAACCTCACCCTGACTTTCTTGGTCTGATTCCTGCCAGGGTCATTTGCGGTCTCCATTTTCTCTCCTTGACCAGCTGGTACCAGGACCCGCCGCAGCCCGCTACAGCAGAGGTTCCTCTCAGTGGCTTCCAGGCACCCAGGGGTCCTCTGCAATATCAGGAATACTTTTTTTTCACACTATAGTTGGAAACTTACATGATGTGTAGATGTGAATAAAATGCTCCAGACAACCCTCCGCTGCCACACAATAAATCATTTATTCACACTTTCCATACACCACATTTTCTACCTCCCTCAAGTGCTCAAGCCTTTCTGCGACATTGAGAAGAATTTATTCAACTTAATTGCTTTCACTCAAGTTTTTGTGTGTGCATATTTATGTGCATAGGAGAACTGGACAGTGAAGAACTACACTAAACAGATGCATTGTGGGCTGGACCCACTTTTGCCTTCAGAAGTGCCTAAAATCTTCCTGACACACGTTCAACAAGGTTCCCCAGAGATTTTAGATCATATTGACATGCAAGCATCACGCAGTTGCTGCAGATTTGTCGACTGCCCTTTAGTGAGGTGAATCTCCCGTTCCGGCAACTTCCACAACGACTGAGATCTGGTGACTGTCGAGTCCAGTGACCTCATGCTGATGCTGGTTTGAACTTCAGCAGGTCGTCTTGACCACATCTGCGAGCCTAAATGCATTGAGTTGCTGCCCTGTGATTGGCTGATTAACTATTTGTGTTAACAGGCAATTGAACAGGTGGAGCTAATACAGTGAAAACCTGGCCCAAGTGCATTCTCAGCGTAAATGTTGACGAAATACAACTCAAGTTGAGCTTTCCACCATTGTTGGGACAGTCGCAGGCCTTCACTCAACCCGTCTGGCTCCTCCGTGCCACTGTTTCCTGGCAGCGTTACGTTGCTTACTTTATTTGTTCCAAAGCAGCTGCTGAAAACAGATTACTGGCACCGCAGTTTGTATTTGCTCAACAGTTCAATACAAACACAAGTAAATGTACATTGCAGCGTCGAAAGCTGTTTACATGTTAGCCTAGCACATGATACATGATAAAACACTGCATTACAACTAAGAAACAGAAGCAATCAATGCGGCGTATATGACACACACACACACACACACACACACACACACACACACACACACACACACACACACACAAAACCTGCAGCAGCTGGAAAAGCTCTCGCTGAAGGTTTTCCTGAGGAAGATCATGGAAGTTAGCAGCCCTGAGTTTAGTCTCTCAGGCCCCTCAACAATCTCCACTGATTACACACCACTAGACTATGTTGAGGTTGCAAGGTTATATAACAATGTCAAGCTTTTAAATGTTACTGAAACCAAGTTTACCATAATATTAGATGATAATAATAACAGAAAATATTGCAACAAGTTAAACCATATTAACCAACCTCTGTCTAAGAATACTATCATTACAGTTTTAGAATCCTAAATAATGAAAACAACAAATATACAAAACTGTGTTTGTATACTGTCAGTGAAGGTATCTGACCTCAGAGGAGTCGCTACAGGCATAAATCTACTCGTTATGTCCATATCTCATTAAAACAGGCACGGCCTGGTAGCTCAGCTGCCCTTAATGAGCTGTTTGCAGCAGGCATCTCTCTGACCACCCCAAACCAAACAGCTCACTCAGCCAAATGAAGCCTGCAAGGGCGCAGCAAAGTGCAAGCCTGTCTAAAGCATGTGGCCCTTCCTCTGACCTTGTGCCTGACATCCCACTGGCCCAGTCTACAAAATCTCCCAAGTGCAGATATTTTGACCTTTTGGAAGATATTTCAAAATTTTTTTTAAAAAATTCTTGCCTTGTTTGGGTGCTGTGAGCTTTATTTTTATGGATGCCAGCATCCCATCCTCGCCAGATGAACCCCACAAGAATCCCAATTACATGTCTTGAAAACAGCATTTTCAAACAGCCTCAGTATGAGCCATACGATGAAGACAATATTATGATTTTGAACCAAAAGCAGACAATATCAATTAATGTCCCATTCATGTGAGACTTCTGAACAACTTTGTTCATTTTTATCTTGTTATGGCCACCTCTTCTAATACCCTGGCCAGTGCTTGTGCTCGCCCTTGCTAACAGCTAAAACAATACTTTACAAACTTCATCTTTTCTGTATCTGAAATAGGATATATGAAGTTGCAGATAAAGAAATAATATGAGGCAATTTGGGCAGTCCAGTGGAGCAGAGGTCCTCACCGTGGCCCCCCATCAAGAAGGTTGTGGGTGGAGCCCCGGCTGCAGCACGGGGTCTTTCTGTGTGAGTCTCCATGTTCTCCCTGTTCCTGCTGGGTTCTCTCTGGTACTCCAGCTTCCTCCACAGTCCAAAGACATCAAGAGGGACCAGGTTAATCCAGACTCTAAATTGACCGTAGGCGTGGCTGGGAGAGCCAATGGTTGTCTGTCTCTATGTGCTGGCCCTGCCATGGACTGGTGACCTGTCCAGGGGGAAGGCTGCTGGGATAGGCTCCACCCCCACCACCCTGAACAGGAGAAGAGGGAGAACATGGAGGGAGGGAGGGATGGATGGATGGATGGATGAGGCGATTTGTGTTATTTCTCCCATAACTAACATTGTACAACCAGCGATAAGCACTTGCTAACAGCTACTTGTTAGCTGATAGCTAAGATGACTTAATCTGCAATTAAAACATCATATGCTAACAGCCACAATATTTTTTTGTCCTATAATTCACCTTCAGAAGAAATTACATTCATTAAATGTTGCTGCAGTTCTACAACCTCATTGAAACTACAACACTCAACACCAAAGTCACAACAAGACAGAAATAATTTCAGGTCAAATTCCATCAGGAAACAATGTACAATGCAGGGATATAATATGGGTGACCATCTTCAGTCGTTAGGCAGAATTCGCTGTGTATGACATAAAAAGGAATATGAAGAAGAAGCACCTTCAACATAGCACTGTGTAGTTTAGAGCGCGGTCAGCACTGCCCTCCAAGTGAATGTAGCCAACCAGCCACAAAGCAGACCAGCATCCAGTTTTCTTTGGTGGATAACTGAGTCAGATGATTAATTATCAATGTTTATTTACCAGACAAGAACCCTTTAGTTTCCTCTGAAGCACTTAAAAATGGGCTTCTCCTCTCAGTTGTGTTTGATACCGAGCATCCCAGATTGTTTCCTATCTATGTTGTTCAAGAACTCCAGAAAACAGAAGTCAGAACTGTAGTCACAGCCCTTTCAATGAAATTAATGAATAATTTGTGTAAACTCATGCTCATGGCATCCACGAGTCTGCTGCTGCCCCCTTCTGCATTTTAATACAACTGCAAGTTTGACTAATTTGAGTCCTGATGCACCAATTCAAAAGTTAATGAAATTAATTCAATACCAAATACCAATGCTGCTTTTAATCAATATCAATACCAACACTGCTATTAATCAATAGCAGTATCAACACTGCAATCAATCAATACCAAATACCAATGCTGCTTTTAATCAATATCAATACCAATGCTGCTTTTAATCAATATCAATACCAACACTGCTATTAATCAATATCAGTACCACAGCTGGTAACCAGATTATCGGCATTTGGATCGATTCGCCCGCCACTCGTGATTGTTTGAATTCAGATTAGATCAGAAACCTACCAAATCCTGGTGATGTCAACAATAAACATGGACTCATGTTGAGCTTATAAATGCAGCGTCTATAAATGTCATGGCTTGTTCACGAGTGAGGGTAGGATGGAGCAGGAGATTGACAGGCGGATTGGGGTGGCGTCCGCAGTGATGCGGCTGCTAAACCAGTCTGTTGTGGTTAAGAGGGAGCTGAGCCAAAGGGCAAGTCTCTTGATTTACCAGTCAGACTCTGTTCCAACCCTCACCTGTGGTCATGAGCTCTGGGTAATGAACAAGATCGCAAATACAAGCCATCAAAATGAGTTTCCTCCTCAGGGAGGCTGGGCTCTCCCTTAGAGACAGGGTGAGAAGCTCAGGCCTTCAGGAGGGACTCAGAGTAGAGCTGCTGCTCCTCCAGGTAGAGGAGTCAGTGGAGGTGGTTCAGGCATCTGGAGAGGACACCTCCTGAGGGAGGTTCTCCAGGCATGTCTGGCCTCGGGGCCGACCCAGGACACGCTGGAGGGATCATATCTCTGGGCTGGCCTGGGAACGCCTTGGGATTCTGGTGGAAGTGGCTGGGGAGAGGACAGTCTGGGCTTCTATGCTGAGGCTGCTGCCCCCGCAACCCAGACCAACCGGATAAGAGGAGGACAACGAAGACAAAGACCAAGTCTATAACTGTGTGCATAATTTCAAATTTTTAAAGAAAGCTATCAAATCTTGGTTACTTTAAAAAGAACATGTGCTTATGTATTAGATGTCTTTAAATGCTTGCTTGATTGCTGTCTATGGTACTTATTTTCTGAGTATTAAGATATTTTGTTGCATTCAACTATCCTTTCATCTCTCTGACAAGATGTTTTATTTTCATAAAAGCTCTTCAGCAGAGCAGCTCTAAGATACTTGCATCTGAAGGCTGTCTTCAGCATGTCGACATATACTGAAGCTCTCCCTGTCAAAGAAACCATAAATAGATGAATAATAATGGGCTGCAGACCAGCCTGTGGTGAAGTGTCCTGCACTGCAACGTAAGTAAAACATGACAGTAGGTTCAAGAACTTAAATACCCCAAGAAAATAAGCGTTCAAGTGGAAATGAATCTTTCTGTATTTTAGAACTCATCAGGATGCAAAACTGAGCCTTCATAACCCACTACAAAAACATTCTATCACGTTGATTTGAGCCCATAGTCGTCCAAGATATTCCAGAATCAAACTTTACTATCGCTCAGGACAAAAAAAAGGTCAAAGGAAGTCAAACATGACAACAGCTTTGTTTCATTTTTCCCCTCAACAGATTTTTATTGGAATTTTACAGCAATCCAGTGTACAGTACATGGGATGCTGTATTATTCTGTTTTCAGCGGTTGACACTGCACCTCAGAGTGGACATCTCTAACCTGTGCGCTGCTGTACATCCCGCTGATGGATGTCCAGGTGGATTCGCGGTTGATGTACGTGCGACTGAGGCGCGCCTTATAGGGGAGGTCGTCCTTGTATCTTGTACCCACCAGAAAGACGTCACAGGAGCTGAGAGGTGGTACAGTGATCATCGAAGAGTCAGAGTGGTAGACGGACTCGATGTAGGAGTCGTCGTCGGTGAACACGAGGGTCACCTCATCTCCACTAAGGTCGATACCAGCGGAGCTGATTTGGGGGACTACAGTACTGATGCTGGTTGACAAACCCGATCCGACACTGAAGTCGGTCTTCCAAGTGTGTTCCACTTGGGTTGTTTTGGAGATGGTAACATTACTCGTCACTGGGTCGGCTCCATAGTTGCTGACGCTGGTCCTGTGGAGGATCTCAGGAGGGAGCTTTTCAACTTCAGCGCCTTCAGAGTTGTACACGACATCTAACAGATGCTCACTCCTGACATCTTTGTTTGCTTCCAAAACCTTGTAGTGACTGTACCAATAGGCGTCTTTTCCTAGGGAAAGGATGAAGCCCTTGCGATCAACATCCACTTTCCCCAGGCCGTATCTGTTCTTCCCAACATATTTCTCTTCACCGGTGCAGGTCTGGATTGCATATGTGGTCACTCCACCACAGACGCCATCTGTCCACTGCAAGAACTCAAAGTAATCTTTGTCTACCAGTATGTCAAAGGTGGGGGTAGCATACACAAATTGACCATGGGGGAAGTAGCAGAAAGGACCCTTCTCAGGGCTGTAAAAGCCAGATTCACAGAAGAATTTGCAGACATAGTCAAAGTGACCAGCATAGCCATTGTAGATCGAAACAGCTCCCTCGGGGAGTGAACCGGTCCAGGCCTGCCATTCCAGGTCGGTGCCATTGAATTCAGCAGAGGGTGAATGGTTGAGTTGGCTCTCAATTTCAGGAGTAAGTGGAAGAGCTTCAGCTGATGCGTTGGGATGAACTTTAGGAAATTTTTCCTGCACAAACGGGTCTATCACCACTGTGTAGAAGACAGGGAACAAGCAGGAACCACGATTAGCAATAAACCAGATCAGATCAATGATCAATGGAGCACAACTGCTCAAGTAGAAAATTCTAGTTTTTCTTGTAGTTGGAAAAAGAGCAAAGAAATTAGGAGAAAAATGATGTACAGTGAAAGGACTTTCAATTCATAACTGAAACGTTCTTGTTCTACAGTGGTAACGACTCTCTATGTGTTGAATCATTCCACCAGGACTTCAGCGAAGGTGGACACATCCGTGTAACCACCACTTCTAGATGAGTCAATATGTAAATGATTTGTTGCTATTTCACAATTACTCCCCGAAACAAAGACACAAAATGAATATGTTTGTAGTTTCAGCATGAATTACACCTCCCCAGGATATCCTACCTTCTGCTGTCCATCAAAAATGAACATACTTTCGTCCTGGTAGACATAATCTAAGACTTTGTCATTCCATATTTGGCTGGATAATAATAAGAATAAAAATAATAATAATAATAATAATAATAATAACCTAGATCTGTCTTCATTCTCATGATCACCTGACAAGTAGGGACAAAGTACCTGAGGTACTGAGAGATCATTTATTGCAGCATAAACTCTAAACAACTGCGTTGCTTCTCAAACTGAAACAAACTGAGATACTGTCTTGTTTGAGAAATCTGATCATGTGATTCTTCTTCTTCTGATAGTGAATTAGCAAGTTAGATTTGTGGAGTGACTAATTAGTGATTTAAAGAGAAACATTAGCTTTTAAACAAAAGAACATGTTCACCTGGTTCTCCATCCTGGCGAAAAGGAAAAGGAGGAGGCAGAAGAAATGAAACGAAAGGAGGATAACACTTGAAACGAGCGGCTGAGGACAGAGCCGGCAGGGCCAGCAGGAGCAACACCGACAGCTTCATCTGCAGGACAAATACAGAATACAGTCACTGGTAGTTACCAGCACATAGCCAGACACCAACACAGAGGCTCTGCGGGACTCCTCAAATGGTTGAGAGAACTTCAGATCCTGTGAGTCCTGTAGAAGACAGTAAAATCTGCATCCGTGCAAGTCTCAGTTGCTAATTGCAGCTTCCTTCAGCGAATCAAGTTCTTTTTTCAGGACATTTTACCACTAAGCTGCCACTGAATGGTCTCTTCTTAAACTGCTAGTTTTGAAGTGACAACATTCGTGGAATCACGTCCCCACTCAAACGCTTTCTATCAGTATTTTCACATCAAAACGTCTCTGTTCCCTGTCGTTTGGAACTGAAGATGTACATGATAGGTTCAGAATGCAGTGGGATCGACTCACCATGGTGGTACAAATCAACCAGCCCAGCATGTCAGGCTTATATACCTGACCAGGGATGTCAGAAGCACAAATATGAACTTTTCCCGTCACCTTGACTTTGGCCTGCCTTGTACAAAAAACTTGATGAAAGCAGAACACACTTTTACCAGAATTTCTGGCCTCCCACACCATCCTGTTGGATATTGGACTTTTCTTTGGCACAGTAAAGTCGTAGGTTTTTATTTATGAAGTGAATTGACGTGCATCAGCATCTTGTGTTCAGCAGCAAACCCATCAGGCCTGCACGGATCACGCAACTGCTCGATTAGAATCAGTCCAGTCGACAAATTACACACAAATTCTGACAACGGTGCAAATACTTCATCATGAATGTGACAGTTCTCACCTGGGATTATGGAAATACTTGAATTGAACTCATCCAACAGTGATGACAATTCTTTTAAAAGTTACTAAATTGATTATTTTCTTCCTGATATTAGAGTTTATATGAGAGTGCATTTATTCTCAGTTCCCAAGAATTTTCAGTCTATGATTGATATTCTGACATTTATCTCAATTGCAGGTCCATATTCTGTTAAAACTTTATTCACATCCGGGCACATCGGCTGTGTTCATGCTTGGTGCTCAAGACGTGCAGCAAATTCATCTCAGCTGACCTCTGACCAGTCTGCCATGAAGCAAAAGCTGAAATCATTAAAATGTGGTTTGTCTTTGTATTTACTGTTGAGTAGGAGGGCATTTATCAGTTTGCTGTCTTGTCCTGATCAGAGCCAAGTGACTAGACTTTGTCCTTGATAGACAAATACACAACTCGCCAAGGCTAACAAGTGTGTTTGACATGGTGTGTGGCCTCAAAGCTGTGGGTGTGAAAAAACAACAAAGACCAGATAAGTAAATTATGGCCTCTGTGACAGTCCTGGTTCACCCTTCAGAAATCACCTGAAATGTTGAGACATCACAAATCAAGTTGGTGCCCTCACCCCACTTGTTAGCCTTGGCTAGCAAACTGATATATGCCCTCCTACTTGACAGTACATACAAATTGTTTAATTTTAATTATTTCAGCTTTTGCCTTACAAAAAAACTGGGGGTCACTGCTGAGCCGTTGCACTTCCTAGAAATTTCTGTAGCTACTGTTTGTTTAGTTAGTGCAATAAGCATTCTATCAAACGCTGGGGACAGCGCTTGTACTTGATTTGTGAAACCATACTGGTCGTGTCCCCAACTGGGCTAGGAGGCCGCTGCATCTCATATAGATGTGAAAGGGTAGGTATTTAATGCACTACAAGAGTTATGGCATTGTGGGATGAGAACAACCTGCATTAGCAGAAGACATATAGTTTGAGGAACTGAACACCTGAGGAGTCTCTGATGTAGGCAGAACAATGCTTTCAGGTTTTAAACTTGTTATGAAGAACTTTCACTGAATGCGCCTTATTTAGTCAATATTGAGATTGTGTATTGACTCAGCTGTGGTTCATGTGTAATTTGTCGACTGGACTGATTCTAATCGAGCAGTTGCGTGATCCGTGCAGGCCTGATGGGTTCGCTGCTGAACACAAGATGCTGATGCACGTCAATTCACTTCATAAATAAAAACCTACGACTTTACTGTGCCAAAGAAAAGTCCAATATCCAACAGGATGGTGTGGGAGGCCAGAAATTCTGGTAAAAGTGTGTTCTGCTTTCATCAAGTTTTTTGTACAAGGCAGGCCAAAGTCAAGGTGACGGGAAAAGTTCATATTTGTGCTTCTGACATCCCTGGTCAGGTATATAAGCCTGACATGCTGGGCTGGTTGATTTGTACCACCATGGTGAGTCGATCCCACTGCATTCTGAACCTATCATGTACATCTTCAGTTCCAAACGACAGGGAACAGAGACGTTTTGATGTGAAAATACTGATAGAAAGCGTTTGAGTGGGGACGTGATTCCACGAATGTTGTCACTTCAAAACTAGCAGTTTAAGAAGAGTCCATTCAGTGGCAGCTTAGTGGTAAAATGTCCTGAAAAAAGAACTTGATTCGCTGAAGGAAGCTGCAATTAGCAACTGAGACTTGCACGGATGCAGATTTTACTGTCTTCTACAGGACTCACAGGATCTGAAGTTCTCTCAACCATTTGAGGAGTCCCGAAGAGCCTCTGTGTTGGTGTCTGGCTATGTGCTGGTAACTACCAGTGACTGTATTCTGTATTTGTCCTGCAGATGAAGCTGTCGGTGTTGCTCCTGCTGGCCCTGCCGGCTCTGTCCTCAGCCGCTCGTTTCAAGTGTTATCCTCCTTTTCTTCCACCTGATCTTCTGCCTCCTTCTTTTCCTTTTCGCCAGGATGGAGAACCAGGTGAACATGTTCTTTTGTTTAAAAGCTAATGTTTCTCTTTAAATCACTAATTAGTCACTCCACAAATCTAACTTGCTAATTCACTATCAGAAGAAGAATAATCACATGATCAGATTTCTCAAACAAGACAGTATCTCAGTTTGTTTCAGTTTGAGAAGCAACGCAGTTGTTTAGAGTTTATGCTGCAATAAAAGATCTCTCAGTACCTCAGGTACTTTGTCCCTACTTGTCAGGTGATCATGAGAATGAAGACAGATCTAGGTTATTATTATTATTATTATTATTATCCAGCCAAATATGGAATGACAAAGTCTTAGATTATGTCTACCAGGACGAAAGTATGTTCATTTTTGATGGACAGCAGAAGGTAGGATATCCTGGGGAGGTGTAATTCATGCTGAAACTACAAACATATTCATTTTGTGTCTTTGTTTCGGGGAGTAATTGTGAAATAGCAACAAATCATTTACATATTGACTCATCTAGAAGTGGTGGTTACACGGATGTGTCCACCTTCGCTGAAGTCCTGGTGGAATGATTCAACACATAGAGAGTCGTTACCACTGTAGAACAAGAACGTTTCAGTTATGAATTGAAAGTCCTTTCACTGTACATCATTTTTCTCCTAATTTCTTTGCTCTTTTTCCAACTACAAGAAAAACTAGAATTTTCTACTTGAGCAGTTGTGCTCCATTGATCATTGATCTGATCTGGTTTATTGCTAATCGTGGTTCCTGCTTGTTCCCTGTCTTCTACACAGTGGTGATAGACCCATCTCTGCAGGAAAAATTTCCTAAAGTTCATCCCAACGCATCAGCTGAAGCTCTTCCACTTACTCCTGAAATTGAGAGCCAACTCAACCATTCGCCCTCTGCTGAATTCAATGGCACCGACCTGGAATGGCAGGCCTGGACCGGTTCACTCCCCGAGGGAGCTGTTTCGATCTACAATGGCTATGCTGGTCACTTTGACTATGTCTGCAAATTCTTCTGTGAATCTGGCTTTTACAGCCCTGAGAAGGGTCCTTTCTGCTACTTCCCCCATGGTCAATTTGTGTATGCTACCCCCACCTTTGACATACTGGTAGACAAAGATTACTTTGAGTTCTTGCAGTGGACAGATGGCGTCTGTGGTGGAGTGACCACATATGCAATCCAGACCTGCACCGGTGAAGAGAAATATGTTGGGAAGAACAGATACGGCCTGGGGAAAGTGGATGTTGATCGCAAGGGCTTCATCCTTTCCCTAGGAAAAGACGCCTATTGGTACAGTCACTACAAGGTTTTGGAAGCAAACAAAGATGTCAGGAGTGAGCATCTGTTAGATGTCGTGTACAACTCTGAAGGCGCTGAAGTTGAAAAGCTCCTTCCTGAGATCCTCCACAGGACCAGCGTCAGCAACTATGGAGCCGACCCAGTGACGAGTAATGTTACCATCTCCAAAACAACCCAAGTGGAACACACTTGGAAGACCGACTTCAGTGTCGGATCGGGTTTGTCAACCAGCATCAGTACTGTAGTCCCCCAAATCAGCTCCGCTGGTATCGACCTTAGTGGAGATGAGGTGACCCTCGTGTTCACCGACGACGACTCCTACATCGAGTCCGTCTACCACTCTGACTCTTCGATGATCACTGTACCACCTCTCAGCTCCTGTGACGTCTTTCTGGTGGGTACAAGATACAAGGACGACCTCCCCTATAAGGCGCGCCTCAGTCGCACGTACATCAACAAGGAATCCACCTGGACATCCATCAGCGGGATGTACAGCAGCGCACAGGTTAGAGATGTCCACTCTGAGGTGCAGTGTCAACCGCTGAAAACAGAATAATACAGTATCCCATGTACTGTACACTGGATTGCTGTAAAATTCCAATAAAAATCTGTTGAGGGGAAAAATGAAACAAAGCTGTTGTCATGTTTGACTTCCTTTGACCTTTTTTTTGTCCTGAGCGATAGTAAAGTTTGATTCTGGAAGACACGTTTTTCCTTTGGCCTTCAAGTTTTTGGCCTTGGCTCTTCGGTTTGATTCATGAGTTGAGTTTCTGCAGAGTGGCAACACTTTATTATTCATTAGAATTTATTATATTGTACCAGCATTACAAGGTTTCTTTGACAACTCAATTGCCGTCGGGACTTCAAGTGTTGTCTGTATTGTATTTGTTCAGTGGTTGCTGAAAACACTCCAAGATTGTTCAGTCTTGGAGGACTGAGTTGTCGTTGATGTTGAAGTCTGTTGAACAAATGTCTTACAATAACACATGGCTATGTCGTCATAGCTTCAAACCTCCAGGCTCTACCGACTCACACTGCTGATAAATTCTCAGTTCCAAAACTCCATCTCTGGAGCCGTGATCTCAGAGCCCTGCCATTAGTTGATCGCTGTTCCAGAAAGCTAGACTACCAAACCAACTCCAGTGCAGGGCCGCAGCTGGGCCTCAAATGGTTCTTGGCACTGGGCATCGCAACTTTTCTGTGGAAACACGGATACATCTTTGTGAAACGCTGTTATAAAGAGCTTGAATACAACTTCAACTAAAACACTGCCGACAAACCAGTTTAAAGAGTAAAAAGAAATGCTTCTCAGTCGCAAGTCAAATGAATCCTACATTCGTCTGGAAGTGACGCTGAAAAAAATAAAAGCAGCTCTGCTGTTCATGAACCAGCTGCTCCAGTTTGTGTGAACTGGTCAAAGTCAGATCCCAGACAGGATGAGAGAGCACAGTCCAGGTCAGGGTTCAGCCATAAAGCAGCGTATATAAACCTGACGGCACTGAGTGTGGCCTCCGCGGGGAGCACCTGTCAAGGTGAGTACTGTTCACTCTGTTCTCACCTCAGTCACAATCAGCCAGTTAGGATCTGTTTTGAATGTTTGCCCCAAATGAAGTAATAACTGTAAAATTCTGACCCTTGTGAGGCAAATTTGATTAAATATATGGACCCAATGTGATGGGTGAAACTTGTGCGTATGAAATGGGCGTAAACATGCAAAGCATGATAATGTTTCCTTGTCAGTTGTGTTTTTTTTATTCCAAAGATGCAAAACTGAAATAAATCTATATTCTAGCTACGATGGCTCGGGATATTCATGTGCAAATGTAAACAATGCAAGTCACAGCAGGAAAACATCAACTTCATCAACGTTTCTGTGTTTGGCCGCTAGATGCAGCGGTCAGGGTTGCTGCTGTCGGTCCTGCTGGCTCTGACCTCAGCCAGCCTGCAGGACATCATCCAGAGGAGCTCACAGCAACGCAAAGGTATCCAGAAACTTTGGTAACTTCTCATTACTTTCATACACTTTCTGGAAATGCACTCAGACCGCAGTTCTCTGGGGAGCCCTGGAGAGTTCAAGAGAAAAAATATGTTTTGTGGCCATGAGTTGTACATTGTTCCTTCAATCAAATTGATTTGTAGCCACAAAATATAACTTGCTCCTACAATGTCATTAATTTGAGGTCACAAGATAATAATGACATAACTTGTTCCCACACTTTGGTTGACTTGTGAGAACAAGTTATGCTGTACACTGCTGAGCCTTTGTGTCTGTGGTGGATCACTTTTCGTCCAGCGCCTGAATGTCTTTTTGGGTGTGCATGCAGTTGTTCCTCTTCACAACTTGTGGTGTAAATTGTGGCAACATAACAAAACTGAGGGGACAAGTTATATCTTGTGGTGACAACATGTTTTAGTTTTTCTCTTGATGTCCATTCTGGGGCTTTTTACTTCTCTAAGCATGAAAATATTTAAATTATGTCATAAAATTGATTCTCTTCTGAAAAATAAGAGACATAAAACAGCTAACAAGCTTCCTCTCACAAATTTTATTTTCATTTTGGATTTTTTTAACAAACATATTCACTTCAGTGGAGGGTTTGGTTCTCTGTTGACCTCTGCTGTCTCTCCTAACAGGACGACATGAAGAATTCCATTTGGTTTTAGTTGAACCTTTGTCTGTGTACGTTTGTACCTCCCACAGTTTCTCTACTGAACCCCGAGCTGGAGGGTCGGGTCCCTGATCCGACCGCTGACAAAGTGGTGTCAGGTCCTTTGGTTCCGCCTGATCTGGAGCAGCAACAAGATCTGCCCTCCTCCTTCATGTTCGGTGATAACATCAACCTGCAGTGGTTGACCTGGGACGGCTCTCTGCCCAACGGGGCCGTTTCAATCTACAACGGTTACACTGAGCGTACTGACTACGTCTGCAAGTACAAGTGCGAGGCCGGCTTCTACAACCCCAGCCTGGGCCCCTACTGCCGCTACCCCTACGGAGACAGAGAATACTACGCCCCTGAATTTGAAATCCTGGCCAACAAGGACAACTTTGAGTTCCTGGAGTGGAAAGAAGGTTCCTACGGCTCAGTACCACAGTTTTCAGTCAGGACCTGCCCAGGTGTAGGAATCTACGTCGGGAAGAACAAGTACGGTCTGGGGAAGGTTGTTCCTCAGTTTGAAGCCTTCTTCCTGCCCTGGGAGGGTGATGAGTACTGGTACAAGAACTACCAGGTCCTGGCCATCAACAGAGACGGCTACTCACAGCACATCTCTGATGTCAAGTACGCCATCGATGAGGTTGCCATCTTTCAGTATCCTCCTGAGACCATGCGCATCTCAGGGGTCACCAACAACGAGTGCCAGACTGTGGTTAAGACGGTCACCATCTCAAAGACCACAGAGGAGGAGGTCACCTGGAACATCGGCCGCGCTACCATGCTGGGCATCACAGGTAGCATCACCGCCAAAATCCCACTCATCGGCTCTGGAGGACTTGAGCTGAGCGGTGAGAAGACGCTGCAGTTCTCTAGAGGAACCACCGTGGTGGAGGCGCTCAGCCATTCCGTCTCTGTGGAACTCACCACCCCCCCAAACCACTTCTGCAGGGTCCGTATGGAGGGGCGCAAGATGAAGGCCGACATCCCCTACACAGCACGCCTCAGCCGCACGTACCGCAACGGTGAGACCCAGTGGACGTCCATCTCAGGCACATACGATGGGGTCCAGATTGGAGAAGTCCGGGCCGTGGTGGACCGCTGTGAACCCATACCCGATGCCAAGCCGTGCCCCTGAAGACAGGCACAAGTGTTATGTGTCCAAAACATCTACTCTTTGTAATCTTGAAAGCAAAATTTTTCCTCACCAATAAAATACGAGCAGGCCCAGTGTGGTAAATGGAAGAGAGCTTTTGTGTCAATGGTGTCTGAATGAAACTCATGAGTGTCAAACAAGCAGGTAGAGACCCCCACCTGGGGGCGAGTTAGCTTTGCTGCAATGAACTCCAGCAGTGGGGGGTCAGTAGAGAGAGTGACCTCTTCAATACCTTCAGTCCGAACCATCCTGCATTACTAGAGTGAGAGTTTTGTTCGATGTTCACTGTGAAAAATACTGTTTTTTGGGATGCATCACTGATCTCTCAGCAGAATTACGTAAAACCACGAGATCAGTGCACACCAAACTTGGTGGGAACATAGGCGGAGCCTGGACCAAGGAAGAGCCTGTTAAATTTTAGGTCAGAAGAGTCATAGCGCAGGGCTGTCCAGGGTGAACCCCACCTCTTGCCCAAAGGCAGCTGGGATAGGCTCCACCCCCTGCCCCCCTTAACAGGATGAGGTAGGAAATGGATGGACGGATGGATGGAGTCATACCACTATCTGGTGGCAGCATGAAATGATGCTGTTTTTTTTACAGTTTGATGAACAACGTCACTTAGCGATCCCACCTGGTGGCCACAGGAAGTGATATCTGCACCACAGCACAGCATTTGTCTGCAAATATGAGCAGACTTCACCTCCCTCCGAGTCTACGGATCAAAGTGTGTGTTTGTGTGTGTGTGGGGGGGGGGGGTCGGAGGGTCAGAGGCCGCAGCCATCGCTTCTGACAGCTTTGATATGAACCCCAGCACCAAAGAGCCAGGGGCTGGGGTGGTAGGAACACTGAGAGCTTTCTAGATTTAACAAAACATTGGTTTTAAAATGTGTTTGTTTGAAGGTTGGAAGGAATGACTGAGGGTTTGGTTTGATTTTTGTAAAGCTTGAGGGCGTCCATGGCGTCCTTGACCTTGTGTTGCATGGTAGGAAGTTTGAAACGTCTGTGGTGGAATGCAGAACATCCACGAGAAACAAGCAGACTCTCAAGATGTTGCTTTGACACTGAATGCAGTTTTTACTCTGACCCATCGTGTAACGGGCCCCTGCCTCCAGGAGAAAATACCGACAGCCTCCATTCACAGGAAACAGGAAAGGAATAAACTGAACCGTTCACTGAGAGTGGAAGCAAAGCTGTGGCTGTGACTCGGTGACGGTGCGCTTCTGCAGACATCTCTCTTATCGATGACCTTTGCACAGCCTTGCTTCAGTGTGGCTCCTCATTCAGTCTCAGATAAATAAACTGATAATAACTGTGTTTCAAGGACGAATGGAGGTCATGGCAGGGTGTCCCGTGATAAGGCTGAGCTAGCAGACCGGTATCTGGGCTGAACTGCTTCTCCTCTGGTTGAAACTTGGCAAGCTGCAACTTTCTGCAGCACAGTCCGTCTTAATCAGTGACACTGTCACAAGAGATCTAATCTCTCTGTTCCCAGCTTGATCGTATCTATCTGGTCGTAAAGGCAAAGAAGCAGCACTTTGGACATCACGCCATCCTCCGCTGTAGGCGATCAGCCAATCACACACTAGTCTTTACCAGCATTTAGAAAGTGTTTTCTGCTTTCAGAAGACCAGAATGCTCCGTGTTGAACTGTCATCATTTGTATTCCTACCACATACGCCTGCTGGACATTGATAAAACTCCCTCCAGTATTTAAAACTCAATAAAAACTGATTTGAAATGATTCCTCAAGCCCTTCTCTAAATTGACGATTGAAAAAAAATTATAAATATTAATGATTTAATATTACTTATAAATATTATAATTAATATTTATTCTTATTCCTTTTTCATTTCTGAGTTTAGATGAAATGAGCTGTATGACCCTGCAAATGCAGGTGTGTTCACAATTAACAAGTTCAGATCACATCCAACTTCTAAATGCAGGAGAATCCAGCAAAGTTGTGCGTGCGTGCGTGCGTGCGTGCGTGCGTGCGTGCGTGCGTGTGTGTGTGTGTTGTTTATTGGGGGCAATAAATCAACAGCGAGGTTTTAAAACTCAGCGCCTGCTGGAGACGGCGTCCCTGCAGCACGAGCCTGTCCAGGTAAAACCTGCTTCTCTAACAAGAGCGATGTGGCGACTGAATATTCAATCTGACACGTTTCCCTTCTTCATTTCTGCACTGATTTTTACTGGAATGAAAAATGTCCCTGAAATAATAATCTGGAGAAGCACAGCTGATTGAGCTGTGGTGTACAGCCCTTGTGGTTTCCTCTCTTCTCCTGGGTGCTGTGAGAACCCTGACGCTGAGACGAGCAGCTCTGGCTGGAACGAAACCTGAACACAATGATGCTGCCTCCAGCTGCTTCGCTGCACACCTGAATCAAGGCTGCTAACACACAAAGCTAAAACGGCTCACTCATTCTCTTTGCTTTTATCGTTTGATTCCGATTGGTTTATTCTGATCACTTGTCTTTATTGGTTAATTCTTGTTTTATTCTCTGCTTTCATTTCTTTTTAGCAGAAGTTTTTCTTTTCTGTCATTACTTTAAGTTGGCTGCTGTTTCTAACTTTCATTGCTTTGATGAGTTAGGTTTTGAGCTGCAGAGCTAATTTCCTTTGTTGCTGAAGAGTCCACTGTGTTTTCCAGATGAGGGGGTGTGTGGCTGCGGTCCTGGCAGTGCTGCAGCTCTGCAGCCCAGCGCTGCAGGCTGACACGCTGCTCCCACAACTACAGAAGGGACAAGGAACCCCCAGCAGTGAGTCACGTCTTCATTGTAATCTCAGTCCTCAGGTGGAACTTCCTGTCAAATTAGGCTCACCGGGAGCTGGTGCGACCACTGCTGGTGAGTCACACCTCTCGTGTGCACTACATGTACCTATGTGAAGATTTAAGGTACAAGTACTTCACTGGACTATTCTCATCTTTGGCCACTTTCGACTTGTATGTTCCATTACAGCTGAGATGGCAAATTCTACTTTTAACTCCATTCGTTTTCAAATTCAATTTAATTTGTGTTGCTCTCTAGAGCCATGGCTGAGCCCCGCCCTGCAAGATGTTGTCCCCTCCCGAGAGGTCAGCAATCATCCTGCATTTAGAGAGACACCAGGAGCTGAGAGAGCCTCACCCGCCCTCCCCATTTTTGGTGAACACACTAATCTCAAGTGGGTCTCGTGGAACGGCTCGCTTCCGAATGGAGCTGTCGCCATCTTCAACGGCTACACCGAACGCACCGACTACGTTTGCAAAGTCAACTGTGAGGCCGGCTTCTACACTCCCAGTAAAGGCAGCTTCTGCCAGTATCCCTACGCCGACAAAGAGTACGCATCCTCCAAATTTGAAGTGCTGGTCAACGTGGACCACTTCGAGTTTCTGGAGTGGGTTGAGGATTCATATGGGTCAGTCCCTCAGTATGCTGTCAGAACCTGCCCCAACGTGGACATCTTTGTTGGCAAAAACAAGTACGGCCTTGGTAAGGTGGTGACCCAGCACGAGGCCTTCTTCCTGCCCTGGGAGGGTGATGAGTACTGGTACAAGCAGTACCAGGTCCTGGCCATCAACAGAGACGGCTACAGTCAGCACATTTCTCATGTGAAGTACGGCATCGACCAGATGGAGCTGTTCCACTATCCACCAGAGACCCTGCAGATGGCCAAGGTCACGAATCTGGAGTGCAGAAGCGTGAAGAAGACGGTGAGTCTGGAAAAGACGAGCTCAGTGGAGAAGACGTGGGACATCGGCAGAGAGACCCGCAATGGTTCTGTGTCCACCATGAAGGCCAAAGTGCCCATCCTCGGCCCGGGGACCGTTGATTTCACCAAGGAGCAGACGGTAACCTTCTCAGAGGGGACCACCATGGCCGAGTCCATCAGTCACGCCGTCTCTGTGGAGCTGCTGGTTCCACCCAACTTCTCCTGCAGCGTGAGGATGGACGGCAGGAAGATGACGGCCGACATCCCCTTCACCGGCAGGCTGAGTAGGACCAACCACAACGGAGACACCCACTGGACATCCATCACAGGCACCTACGACGGTGTGAGCGTTGGGGAGATCAACGCCGTGGTGGAGAGGTGTCAGCCGGTGCCTGACCCAGTTCCCTGCTCCTCTTCTGATGACTGATGAGCTCCCTGTTAACACAAGAGAAGAGTTTCGAAAATAAAAGTTGAATATTTAAGGATTATGATTATTAATTATTTCTAATTTTAAAAGTTGCTGGTTATATTCATTTTAAAAAAGCGATTTTTCAACAAACTTTTAATTTAGAGTTTCCTTTGTGTCACCTGTGCATTTGTCATCCTCCCATGTCAAACATGGCGCAGTTTAGTTTGATTGTACCTCCTTGTTTACAATTATTTGACTTTACTTTTTATTTCACCATGCAAGACATTAGGAACATGCTGGGCTGGCTGAATAAATAATCTCGTACAGAGATATTAGCTAATTCAGCACTTTGTACCATAAAGTTGAGGGTAAGGAACTCAAAACATACTTAAAGTTAAATCCAACCATTAGTACAGTAAGTGCACGTGTTACATAGCTTATTGAGTCCAGTGAACATGTTAACATATAAAACACCACTCTTTCAGTCATTTAACAAGACAGACTTGGAGAGAGTTGGTTTCAGTGTGGCTGGTACTTTGTAACCCACGTCTTCAAGGCATTTGTAGTAAAACAGAACATATGCAATCCTTCGACAGTAAAAATAATCAGATGACGGTCGACACACTGAAAATACTCAAAAATATCACTTCAGGCATTCTCGGTTATGGTCCATCACTGCTGATACACATCACACTTCTTTAAACTGTTCATCGTTTGCCGCAAAAGAACGAACAGCAAAACCATGGCTTGAAAACTAAGATTCCTATTTGCCTGCATGTCTCCGCCGCCGCGCTAGATGGCGCTGTAGACTCCCCGAGGAACACCAGCCGTCTTGTGTTTGTTGTTGAACTCGTTGACTTCACCCGCTGGAAGCTCACGGAAGGACGAACAACCTCTCATGAGGCTGGCAAGAGAGGTTCAAAACGTCCCAAAGTCGCAGCCAAAGCTTTTTGACAGTTTTTAGCCTCTGTACCGCTACGTCTGCATGTCGGTGTCGCGAGTCAGTCGGCAGGTGACGTCACACTAAGCTCACCGGAGCCGCCTGGCGAACAACCCCTGGGGAGGGCGGCTACGGTGTCGGCACCTGCTCGTCCTGAGGTACCGTGACGGGTTCGTGTTGGAGTGGAGCCTCGTAAAGATTCACGTCATGAGGCAGCACCAGTGAGGAAAGCAGTCCATTCACAGAAGCCCCGCGCCAACTCACTGTTGTTCCACGAAGAAGAATGACTGATCAATTTTAGCGTAGCCCGCCGACGAGCAGCCCCGCCACCTGCATCACCAACCCAATAAACGAGACTCATTCACGGGAGACTCGTTCGCTTGTGTCCCGGTGGGTTCCTCGCGGGGGTTGAACTTCGTCCCCATGGGTCGCTTTTTATCAAGAATGATAACCCGGATTTTGTTGAGTGGCCCGTTCACACCGGGGATGTCCGCTGAGGTGGAATCACACACCCGCCGGAGGCTGGTAAGTGAACATCTGGACCGAAGGCCGCTCAAAAAAACCGTCCGCTGAAGTTCACTTCTCTCTCAGTCACAGGTTCTTGTCTTGACATCCGAGTGGAAACTTTTCCCGAATCACTGCTAACCTCTCTTTAATTCGGCACATATTTAAAAGAATGTTTTCTTGATGTTGTTGTGTTTGTGTGTTCAATAAAACAGAGAAACTAACGTTACTCATAATTTGCTGAGTTCTGTTTCTATTGCGGGGGAAATCTGACTTCAACTTTGTCCGATTTCCATCAAAATAAAATGTCGGTGCAGTGACTCTGACCAGCGGAACCACAAAAGTAGAACAATGGCACTTAGAACCCTCGTGGAAGAAGATCAGTTCCAGCGAACCGTCCTGCTCCGTCTGGTGACAGGCTCGGAGTGGAGCAGCCCCGTGCCGGGGTGTGTGGGTGGGGAGGGAAGCGAGGTGATCCCGGACGTCAGAGCTCATCAGGGTGACGTCACCTCCGGCACCTTCACCTCGCCACGTCTAACAAGAACAAAGTGAAGCTTAACGCCGAGCACCTGAAACCGTGACTGTCAGATCAGGGTTGGGATCTTCCTTTCAATCACTGATCGATAGGATTGATTCGTCCATTGATGGCGGGAGTCCCAGCTCACGTGACACTGGCAGGATCGCGTCCTGGTGGCTCCTGCCATGATTTTTGGGTCGGATCTTTGAATTCGTTTCAGGTTCCCTCATTTTCTGCCAAGGGTCCGTTTGAATTCAGCACCTGAGAGGCTGCCACAAGCCATTATTTTCATCATGTATGGGTCGGCCAGTTGTTTTCATGATGGTCCTTTACTCTGTAAAATATCTAGAAAATGTGAAAAATAATCATCACGACTGTCCTGGACTCCAGAGCGCTGTTTTGAAATGGCGTCTTTTGTCAAAGCGACTGTCCAAACCCCAAAAACGCCTGGAAGCCCCGATTGGCTATTCCTCAGTTATGAGTGTTGGATGTTGTCAGATATCCAACAATGATGAATATTTCATGCCTCAGTGCAGCTCTGACTCTCCTCAGAACTGAAGCTGGCATTACTGCAAAGTTTTCCTCCAGAAGTTGCAGTTTCATCTCCGCCCTGACTGGAAGAACTCAGTCTGAATGTTTTCTTCTGAAATGTTCCCACTTTTTCTCCTGACTTTGTGTCTCAGCACTAAACAGGAATGCGCTCTTTGTGTGCGGAGGCTGCACACAGTGTTCGCTCTGTGCCGGCAGCTGGGCGCTCAACACAATGTCGTAGTTCTGCTCCGAGAGCCGCTGCTGCTGCCAGGAGGTCAGTGCCGTCAGTGCAAGGCGGCGCCGGTGGTGGATGAGCGCTGATTGTCCGCCTCCACTCATGATGTCAACCTCTGTGCTAAAAGTCTTTGACCAGCAAACGTCCTTTTTTCCCTCTTTGTCTTTGACCTCTTGACCTGGACGTCAGCTCTGATCAGGGACCTGTAAAACGACGCTGTCCTGGTTTTAACACTGGATATTTGTTGGGAACTACTTCCAGTGGCGGATGAACACACTCTTAATGCACTGCGGTGCCTTCTTCATGATACACTTGTCTGTTCTGTTGAAGCGTTACAGTCTGAAATTATTTGCTGCAACAAAAGTAAACATAAAGGTTGGTGTGTGTGTGTGTGTGTGTGTGTGTGTGTGTGTGTGTGTGTGTGTGTGTGTGTGTGTGTGTGTCAGGTGGTGGGGCTGGGGAACCCAGCAATGGAGGGTACCAGACACAGCGTTGGCATGACGGTGCTTGGTGCTCTTGCTGCCCGGCTCAGCATTGACGACCGTTGGCATGGTGATAAGTGCGTGGCCGGTGAGGTCATCGTGTCAGAGATACAAAACACACACGTGGTGCTGCTTCGTCCCAAGCTGCCGATGAACATCAATGGCGTGTCGGTGGCTAAAGCAGGTGAGGTCATCGCCAGGTGCATCTGTACAGAGGGGAAGTCCCTTACATCGCTGTCACTCAAAGTTCAAAGTACTGCGTTAACATCCTGGTGTTTAGTGGTGTGCAACACCGACCGGTGCGAGAAAGACTCCTCCTGCCGCGTCTCACTCGCCATCGAGGCTCGCGCTTCACTGTCCGGCCCGATGAGTCGGAGCAGCTGAGCTCGAACCTGGGACCTTGTGACTCCCTGACAGCTGCTCTGCCTCCTGCGCTACTGCACTGGTGCCTTGAGGGATTGTGGGTATTGTAGTTTCTCTCTCCAGCTTTAAGTACGTGACCGTGTCGGCTCACTCGGGCGACACCTCAGTGTCAGGTGCCATGTTAAAGCACGTCTGCCTGATTTGTTGTAAGTTTTCAAACGTTTCAACTTCAGACGCACCACCATCAGGACGCTTGGCCTCGACGGCCGGTGAGGCTGATGGGTCGCGACCTCCAGGCCAGGTTATGAGCTCATTATTAGAAGAGGATATACAAACACATCAGAACTCTGAGTTGGTCTCTCCTTTACCTTCTCTCCTGATCAGCGCTTTTGTGACTTAATTATGTGTCAGGACCTTAACCCCCCCCCCAATTCAGACGTCTGTTTGTCTCCTCAGCTGTCAAATACGCCATCAAGCCTGAAGACATCCTGCTGATTCACGATGAACTGGACAAACCTGTCGGGAAGATCGCCATCAAACATGGAGGAAGCGCCAGGTGACGTCTCTGTTCCTTCTGGGTTTTACCGCTAGATGCCACAGATGAGGAATGTCTCATGTCGTATATTCAGAACAGCTCTGAGAACAATCGGACAGTCAACTCTCGCCAGCTCATCGTGCCGGAGCAGAGTCGGTTCCTCTCTGTCCGGTTGTCAAAGTTCAAAGATGGATGCTTGTGACTGTCGGCTGTGCTCAATGATTTAACTTTGACCTCAAATGCTTCCAGAGGTCACAACGGCGTGCGCTCCTGCGTCGACTGCCTACGGACGGATGTAAGTGAGCAGCAGCTCCAGATGGGGTGAATGAATGTTTGCTCTTCCTGCACTTTTCAGACTGGATGAAAATCCAGGTAGGCTCTGAACGTAGTGATGAAAGTGATACTTCCCCTGTCTCGCCTGCAGGTGATGCCCAGGCTTCGTGTGGGGATCGGACGTCCGACGGGGAACACCTCCATCAAGGGTCACGTGTTGAGCCGGTTCTCCTCGGAGGAGCAGAAGGTTTTGGATTCTGTTCTGATCCAGAGTGTTGACCTGCTCCTCTCACAGCTCTTCAAACAGGACCCCCAGCAGTCCTCCTCCTCGCCAGCAGGGGGCAGACAAGCAGCACGGAGAGAGCAGGACTCCTCCAACTGAGGATTCTGACGCTGCGTCCTGTCCCGCCTGAATCTGTTGAGCAGACGACTCTCCCGCAGGCACAGGGGAGCGTCATTGTGTCACTTTAGTTTCAGTTTATTCACACAAATCAATGAAAATACAGGACAAACCTGAATGGTGACCACGTATGAATGATGAGCCTGAACAGGAGCCCGTTCCTCCGATGTGAATGAGTGTAACGTGTGAATAAAGAGGGAAATGAAGCCAGATTCTGCTCTGTAGTTCAGCTTCCATGTCAGCTCTCTCAGCTGCAGTTGCTCCAAGCTCTTCTTCCAAGACCAACTTAAATAACAGAAGTTCTGTCTTCAACTGCGCACGACTTTCCACTCTCGTGACGTCCACCGAGACGCACCAGGAAGAGAATCAACAAAAACAAGCAGCTACCTGTTTACTTGCAGTCGGGGTCTGGAGAGCCCGCCCACACGCGGGGGGTGTGGCTCACACGCAGCTGAAGATGGACTCAACGAGTCCAGTTACCAGTTTCCTGTTCTATGGACAAGTTTCAAACATGGCCGCCTCGCCTGACCCTGTTCAACCAAAGCTCACGGCATCTCACGTGTGCCCTACACACACACACACACACACACACACACACACACACACACACTGAACTGAGGAAGAACTAGTTTTCTGGCAGCTCATTTTCAGCTTGTTGGTAAAAGCGAGTGTCCTCACGCCGACGCGCCTCTCCTCCATCTTGTCCGCCCTGATGCGGCTCTTTTGACTGAAACATTTGGATTTCCTCTTGCTGTTGTCACACTAATTACACTCTTCATCAATTAGGCGTCTTTAATGAGTTGAATCCAGTCAAGAGACGCTCCGTGTTCTCACACTGTGCAGAATGCCAGAGGAGGGTGGATGGGGGGGGGGGGGGGGGGGGACAAAAAAAGCCAGAAAAGAGCATATAAACCAGCGGAAAGAGGCTGGCGAGCTGCTGAATGAAGGAAACCAGCACAAAGGAGGCCAGTAGGTTGCGATGGAGGGTTGGAGAAGAAAAGCGGGCCAGAAACAAAAGAGGCCAAACATTGTTCAGACCGGGTTTGTTGAGGCCTTCTGTCCTGCTGGAGGGTCACAATAGCAGCAGGGACACACTTTTGGACATGGGGGGTCTGAAAAGACACCCTGAACACCCCTCACCCTCCCAAAGCCCAGGTCGCTCTCTGTGGTGACCTCCTTGAGCCTCCCTGGCCTTCATCAGACCAGCTTCCCAGCCCTCCTCCTCGGCTGCTCAGCTCTCACCGGCCCATTCAACAACTTCTCTGCAGAGGTCGGAGGTCAGCAGCGGGGCTGGACATCAGCCTTTCAGAGAAGGCTCGAAATTTATTCAGGAATGGGACCCCGACCATCCGTGGAGGTGAGTGTGTGTGTGGGGGTGTCCTCCCACAGATGTGCTGACTCTGCAGAAACGAGCCCACCGTCTCCACATCAACGTCCTTTAAAGCCCAGATAATCAATAGTTGGACGTTAAAACTCCGGTGAAAGTGAGGAGTGACAGAGGTGAAGCGGCGCCAGCCTCCTCCGCACCAGTGATGCGACCACGCTGAAGGACCCCCCTCTGTCAGGCAGGACCTGTTCAGCGGCACGACACATTCAAACACACCATCAACACGCGTGACATCACGATGACCAAGTCAGAGTTTCCCCAGTCCCCCAGCACGCTGGCGGTCAGGCCAGTTTCAGGGGCTGGTTTTCTGTTTTTGTTTAAAAAAAGAATGAAACAAAACTCCTCTCTCAGCCTGAAAATTGCTTTTTACAAATGGAGTGACTCGCAGGTCATTTCATGACCACGTGACGCCTGGGAAGGTGATGGGGCAATGACTTCCTGGGCAACAGTCAGGTTTGGTCGTAAACAAACCAAACAGATCAATGTCACGAACCTCAAAACGCCCACGAGGCAAAGTTGATCAATCATGATCACAAACCTCAGAGGTCAAAGGTCAGAGGTAACCAGCTCTCAGACACACCTGTGACAACATGTCCCACCTGTAGCCGCTTCCTGGTTTCCTCCCTCTGGCCGGCAGTCATGTGACCTCACCTTCCAGCAAGTATTCTACTGATGTGTGTGTACTTGTATTTCACTGATTGTTGTCATTTATGTCTCAAGAAATCTTACATCCAGTTTTATGAAAACTCAGGTTTCTTCCTAATGATGGCCAAACAGGTGATGATGTCACCAGTCGGGTTGCATCTCCTAGAAACTGAAAGGCAGACTTAAGTACTTGTGGTACTTGTAGGAATGTCCTGACCTGAGTCGTCATTAACGCCATATCTCAAAAACACTCAGAGGACCCCCCCCCCCAAAAAAAAAATTTGGCACAAACATCCACTGGGACAGGAACTGAAACATTTTGGTGGTCAAAGGTCACTGCAGACGCACACATCCAAACAACTGTGTTCAGTACTGGTAGTTTCATCTTCATGATACTGCCACTGATCCAGTTGTAGTATTCTGTCTCTTGGTGTGTTACTGCAGTTTTCCTCTCACGGTCCCCGACTCTCACAGTTGTGTTTTTTCCCTTCAGGTTCAGTTTTTCCCTCCAGTGTGGGTCCTGGTTTCCCTCGGTGGCGGAGCAGAGGAGGGTCACATGAATCCAGGGGATCCTTTTCCCACTCACCTCCTTCTGATGAGCGAGCATTAATAACGCATCCTTCCTCCTTTCACAGCCGTAATCTCCACTGATCTCGGGCCTCCCGCACTAAATTATTCTTCCAGGGCCATGAAAAGGCGGCGGCGGGGCCCTTTAAGAGGCAAATGAGCCTCCAACGGGCAAAGACGCTCCCAGCAACGGAAACGTTAGCTCACCGTTCAGAGCAGACCGGGGACGAGGGGATCCACGTCTCAGGAGAGGGGAAGGACGCGTCCGCCAGGAGGCAAAGCCTGCTGGGTAATTTATCCTTTAACCCCTTGTCTTGATGTTTACTCTCGGCTTACAGCTGATGGCGTCGTCCAGGCCGCTGACAAAGTGAGCAGCAGTGTAAGACGCCTCGCACGCTGGATTATCACCCGGGGAGCTCCAGCGTCCTGCCCGAGAGCAACAAGTACTCAGCGTCTGACAACAGGACGAGCCTGGAAACTTTATTTAGGGCATCCGACGCTTCCAGCCGGTCGCTCGAATCGCTGGCCAGGACCTCAACGACTGATGCCAAAGACGTGGCCAGGAATTTTAAAAATATCAGCCAAAGCCTGGAGTCCCTGCAGGCGTCCGTGGTTTGTTGTAGCTACCGTTTCCTCTGTTCCACCAAACCACTAAAAATATGAAGCTTCACGTGACCCTGACATGATCTCCTCCAGCCCGCCTCAGACGTCACATGACCTGTTCTGACATCGAAGATGCCGCAAGAAACCTTGGATCAGAGACTCTGATGCGGGAGACCGTGCTTGGTCCTTGATCTGGGCCTGACAGTGGACTTTTTGGCGGTCCATGCTAATACCGATCCAGAGTTAAAAAAAAAAAAAAGACAACTGCAAAATCACTTAAAGCAAATTTGTTGAAGTGAAACTAGAAAATCATGGATAGAATCATTTTTCACCTCCTTAACAAACTGCTAGCAATGAACTAACCACGAAGACAAACTGCGCCCAGACCCAGACCCAGACCCAGACCCAGACCCAGCACTGCTGCTGCTACCTGCTGGGGCCCAAGTCCTTCACACCTGAGGGCGGCAGTTTCCTGTTGCAGCGATGAAGCAAACAGAATCTGAAAAACATGTCAACTTTTAAGGAACAGCTATCGTTTTTCTTTTCTCTAGGGAGCAGACGTTGGAGTGGTAGAATCAGACACGTAGCCGGAACTACTTTCCTGACTGGGAGCAGTGATTTGACGCAGCACCTCCAAAGCTCCACTGGAACTTGGGTCAACAGAACCAAAGGTTTGTTGAGGACTAGAAGAGCGACTGCTGCTACTGATGATGAGGAGGGGGAGGAGGATTCCTGCTGGACACACCAGCATCCTGGACCTGAGCTAGCTGATGCTAACACTTCCCACCCACTACCAGCCATTGGGCTAAGCTAACTAGCCTGGACCTGAGCTAGCTGATGCTAACACTTCCCACCCACTACCAGCCATTGGGCTAAGCTAACTAGCCTGGACCTGAGCTAGCTGATGCTAACACTTCCCACCCACCACCAGCCATTGGGCTAAGCTAATAAGCCTGGACCTGAGCTAGCTGATGCTAACACTTCCCACCCACTACCAGCCATTGGGCTAAGCTAACTAGCCTGGACCTGAGCTAGCTGATGCTAACACTTCTTACCCACTATCAGTCACTGTGCTAAGCTAACTAGCATCACTCTCTGCTCCCTGGAGGAGGGGCTTTGCCCTCTTAAAAAAGGGCGTGTTCCTTTCCCTGGGTTCTAGGCAGCTGTTAGATACGGAAAAACCGTTAAAAGCCGTGGTTAAAGAGATCCATTCACAGATATTTATCAACTCATCACTACATAATAATGACATATTGATGTATATATATATATACATATATATGTATATATACATATATATGTATATATACATATATATGTATATATACATATATATGTATATATACATATATACATATATATGTATATATACATATATATGTATATATACATATATATACATATATATGTATATATACATATATATATGTATATATACATATATATGTATATATATATGTATATAGTGATATACTTAAGGGTCTAGTCTCTGGTAATCTCCATGAACCACGGGTTAGATTATTAAACTAGTACATTACTCACAACTTTGTCTGTGGATGGAGTGAAGAGCAAACATGGGGTGAAATGACATGAAATAAACCACTCAGCCTCAAAGCCTGGAACGTTCAAGTGAAGATTAAAGATGCGAGTTTTGGAGCACTGAAATCGTTGATGTGGCTTCTACAAATGTCATCTTTCAAAGAGGAATAAAACTCACAATTTCTATTAAAAACTTGACATGAGCTTTTATTTTTGTTAAGAAACTCAGAAAAAGTTGTTTGTTTTTGTTTGCCTGACAGTGACTTCTTGGTTTAATTCACCGACTCGTTGTTCTTTAAGTTTTGAAAAAATGAGCAATGTTGTCATTAAAGAATGTGCGTCGTTCATTTTCTATTTGTCGTATTTTATTATTATTAATGTCACAGCCACCTGTTTGACAGAACCTGGTAGTGACTTGACCTCCTTGTGGAGGTCACATTGATGTTCCACTTCAAACTCATCAGAAGATTTTTAAATATTTGATGAAATTTCTTGTGAAGTTTTGGTTTGAGAGGAAAAAACTGGAGGACAGAAGATGTTTTCCTCTCCTCTTTCGTTGGGATGGAAAAAAAATCATGTTGTGACGTTTGTTGTTTATTTGTTTATTGTATTTGGCGTCGTGGGGGGGCAGAGAAACGTCATCAGTGGACATGAAGGAGAAAGATGAGAGAAAATGGAAAATAAGACCGTTGTGTCTTTAAGAGGCTTCTCTCTCTCTCTCTCTCTCTCTCTCTCTCTCTCTCTCTCTCTCTCTCTCTGTGCAGATTCATTACTTCTCCTCCTCCTCCTCCTCCTCCTCCTCCTCCTCCTCCGGGTACAATGGGCATTTATCATCACCCCCGCGGTGCGTGTGTGCGTGTGTGAGTGTTTATTCAAATCTCAGTACCAAGAGCGGAGCGGCTCCACTCTCGAGCTTCCCTCGGTGACACCGGGGCTTATTGTTGGAGGAGCCCCAGAAAAAGCCCCCCGAAACGGGCGTCGGAGTAGAAGGAGGCGGCGGCGGCGCGGAGCCCGCAGCAGACTGCAGGTCGCAGCTGCGACCATCCGGGGGGAAGCGGCAGGATCCCGCCCGCCTCCCCACGTCCATCCTACGCCTGCTATTGGGGAGGGGAGGGGGGGGGGGGACGCTGGAGGTCCCGGCTGGAGGAGCATCAACCTGCGGCGCATTCTGCTGCTCCCCTGCGCAGGTCCTGGAGGGACGGAGGCGCGTCCGAGCGGGTGCGGAGACGGCGGCAGGAGTCCGGTGTGAAACCGGCTCTGTTCCCGGAATTTTCCGGCCCACGTTCTTGTCTGCGCGTGATGCTCGTGGCGGGACGCGGGTTCGATCCCCAGCTGCGGCCGCTCTCTGGATTACCTCTGGTCAGGTGGCTAATTGGCGGCTGTGATTGGACGCCGCTTCAGGTCTGAGCTCCAGCGGCTGATTGTCCAAACGCAATTCTTGTGAAATATTCAAACGCAACCCGAGAATTGTGCCTGGACATCTGTTGCTGCTCCTCCTGCGCCTCGATCCTCCTTCTTCTTCTGTGGTGCCTCTCTCCTGCGCTGCAGGCAGGTTTCCCCGGGGCCTCCCGGGCCCCCGTCTCCTTCTGCCTCTCCTTCATTTGACTCTTTTCTTTTTTGTTTGTTTTGATTTTTTAATTTTCCTGTTTTTTTCCTCCCAACCAGCGGAGAAGCTCGGGCCTGCAGGAGGAGGCCGACGCCTGAAAAACAAAGAGATAATTTGCTTTTTTACAAGTTGGGACTCTTTTTTGCTAAGTTGCTGGAGTGAGACGAATATTTCCCAGCAGGCCCCGCGCCGCGGCTCCTCTTTCCAAGCACTTTTTCCTGGTGAAATCTCGCGGGGAAGGTCGCTGCACCGCCGCTCCGCTGCCAGCTTTTGTTGCCCACCTTTTGTTGGCGTTTTTTGGGGGGATTATAATTTGCATAATTCTCCAGGAATGTATCATTTTAATTTTGTTTAACAAACCGTGACCTTCTCCCAGCCCTGATCCCTCTGATGGGGGCCATTACAAGCCAATAAAGACGGAATTCGTTTGTCCTGATTCTTCTGCTCAGCAGCAACAATAAAGAATTAATTAGAAGCACCAGGTTTTTTTTGTTTGATTCACGTTTTTTTTCTTCTTCTTCTTGTTTCCTGATTGATTTAAAGCTCGTGCATCATTCAGGGATTTTTTTAATCTAAATTTTTAGATTTAATTTATAAACCTAAAGCTAAAATCCAGCATTTTATGTCTTAATGTTTCTTCTTGTAAAAGGTTCGTGACTTCATCCCCGAAAGATTCTAATTTTTTATTTGTTGTCTTTTTATTGTGACATGAGAGGAAGTGTTGCTGGAGTTTGAGGGAAAATTTACCTAATTAGCCTAATTAGCTTTCAGTTAAGAAAAACACGCACACAAAAAAACATTAGAAGTTTGAGGGAAATTAGACTGAAGAGGAGGAGGAGAAGCACGGCGGGCGGACGCGGGGAGGCCGGGGCCCGGGAGGACCAAACGATCCCCAGTTTGACTTTGGCCTCCTCGGGGTTTGAGGCGGGGGTCTGTTTGATTTTAACACCGCAGCATCGCGGCGGGTCTCCTCCTCAGACTAATTTGCTGCTGTAATCCGCCCTCAGCGGGTTGCCCGAGGAGCCGCGCAGCTCTGGGACGGAGCTCAGCCTCAGATCGGTGGATTAAAACCTCGTGTGTGTGTGTGTGTGTGTGTGTGTGTGTGTGTGTGTGTGTGTGTGTGTGTGTGTGTGTGTGTGTGTGTGGAGAGTCAACACACCACCCAAGTTGGGGTGCAGAACACTGTTGTCTGTTGACCGACGGTCACTGAACGCCCCACTGGAGCCTGGGATCAGGGCTCAAACCTGCAGAAACATTCTGAGATCTTTTAGCTGCTTTGTGTTAATTCGGATTTATTCTGGAACCATTTTTGTCAAAAGAAATTAGAAGAAAAGAAAAGAAATGTCCAATAAGAGAGCAGAAGTTTGGTTCAATAAAACAGAAGTCTGGAACTTGTGGGTCCAATCAGCAGAACTGCTTTCCTGAGATCCTCAGGAGGCTTCTTGGATGTTCCAGGTTAGAGATTCTGGCTCCTTATATTTTATTGGGGTTCTTTTTTATTTTATTCTTTTTTCAGAACATCTGAGCTGCTGCGATGTGAATTTCCGGTTGCCAGGTCTGCAGTTGTGTTTGCATCTGCACGTTTGGAGGCTGCGGGACCTGTGAGACGTCCTGCTCCTCCCTGGACACCAGGACCGAGTTCCTGCAGTCCAACACGTCTTCGCTGTCAAACAACAAGAATATCAGAAAGTCATGAATGTTTCTGATTTCTACAGTTAAGTTCAATTGCTGAACATCACAATAAAAGACCAAATTCAGGCAGACAAATAATAACATTACTAATCACATTGAACCGATCCCAGAGTCGCCTGAAGTCAATCAATAATCAATGGAACCTCAAACCAGTCTGACAGGAGGAGGCAGGGGTTCAAGCAACGAGATCATCGGCAGGAAGTTCCTTCTCTGCTTGTGAGGAACAAATGACCAAAATGTCAAAACTGGAAAAATACAACAGTTTGACATGAGATAAAACTACATGATCAATAAACTCACAAGTTGAAAAACCTTTTCCACTTAACGAGAAAAGATCAGGCTGAGTCGTTGTCAGAAAAATGAAAGTAGAAATTTACTGGATCCAAAAATGGTACCAGCCTCGGTGACTCGGCGGAGGTTGAACTAAAACGCGGCGTCTCATCGTCATCTTTAGGATTTGAACAAACCAGCTAATCGTGGTGTTTATGACATGAAGGAAAGAGGACGCGTCAGTCGATCGGCAGCTGCCCTCGGACCTGATCAGTCGTGCAGTGTTTTGGTCAGTTGCTACTTCAAGGACTTCTGTTGCATTGCAAACTTTACAAGATTATTGGCTCATTTTTAGTCCAGAAAGTCTCAAATTGTCCACCATGTCAAGAAAAAAGCAACAAAAAAAAAAGCTTAAAGGGAGAAAAAAGATCGCATTTTAATGTCAATAATGTCACTGGTCCCACTCTCGATCATGTGACAGGACTCAGGTTGTCATGGCAACGTGAATTTGCTTATCCATAACTCGTTCCCTCACTTGGATTAATTGGAGCCCAGACATTTCCTGCTTTGCCACAATAAATTTGCAGCTCCACTGAACAAACGGCAGGAACGCCTGCGATTTTATGGCCAAAGATGAAAACTCTTCTTCTGTGCATGTGCTGTGTGCTGCATGTGCTGTGTGCTGCATGTGCTGTGTGCTGCATGTGTTGTGTGCTGCATGTGTTGTGTGCTGCATGTGCTGTGTGCTGCATGTGTTGTGTGCTGCATGTGCTGTGTGCTGCATGTGCTGTGTGCTGCATGTGTTGTGTGCTGCATGTGTTGTGTGCTGCATGTGCTGTGTGCTGCATGTGTTGTGTGCTGCATGTGTTGTGTGCTGCATGTGCTGTGTGCTGCATGTGTTGTGTGCTGCATGTGCTGTGTGCTGCATGTGTTGTGTGCTGCATGTGTTGTGTGCTGCATGTGCTGTGTGCTGCATGTGTTGTGTGCTGCATGTGTTGTGTGCTGCATGTGCTGCATGTGCTGTGTGCTGCATGTGTTGTGTGCTGCATGTGTTGCATGTGTTGTGTGCTGCATGTGTTGTGTGCTGCATGTGTTGTGTGCTGCATGTGTTGCATGTGTTGTGTGCTGCATGTGTTGTGTGCTGCATGTGTTGCATGTGTTGTGTGCTGCATGTGCTGTGTGCTGCATGTGTTGCATGTGTTGTGTGCTGCATGTGTTGTGTGCTGCATGTGCTGCATGTGTTGTGTGCTGCATGTGCTGTGTGCTGCATGTGTTGTGTGCTGCATGTGTTGTGTGCTGCATGTGCTGCATGTGTTGTGTGCTGCATGTGTTGTGTGCTGCATGTGCTGTGTGCTGCATGTGCTGTGTGCTGCATGTGTTGTGTGCTGCATGTGTTGTGTGCTGCATGTGCTGCATGTGTTGTGTGCTGCATGTGTTGTGTGCTGCATGTGCTGTGTGCTGCATGTGCTGCATGTGTTGTGTGCTGCATGTGTTGTGTGCTGCATGTGCTGTGTGCTGCATGTGCTGTGTGCTGCATGTGTTGTGTGCTGCATGTGTTGTGTGCTGCATGTGCTGTGTGCTGCATGTGTTGTGTGCTGCATGTGTTGTGTGCTGCATGTCCTGCATGTCTTGTGTGCTGCATGTCTTGTGGTCGCATGACGAGAGTTGGTGGTTCACTCTGATCTCTGAAGTGGGAGGTTCAATAGAACCAACAGCAGAACCTAGAACTCTTTATTCAAACATCAGAGAAAATAGATCAGAGAACCTGGATCAGAGAAGCTGGTCAGCCGAGGGTCTGGATCCGGTTCAGGTTCCCCTGCAGCTCCTCAGCAGCGATCAGCCTCCAGTATTGACGGTGATATTGACGGCGGGGACATGGAGCGCTGTAGTGATCAGTCACATCATTAGAGCCGTTTAACCTCGCTGCCCCCCCAGCTGCCGCTTGTTTATAGACTCAAAGTGATGATGATCTTTTGTCCGGTGCTCCTGAAGCCGTCTCCTCTCCACACCCACCCACAAAAGCTCCTCTTCAGTCTGATGTGAGACGTTCTGCTACAAACGTCTCGAGGTTCTTCCTGTTCCGTCCCAGTGCCGGTCCCTGTCTCATCAGTCAGACCCTGGTCGTGAGCGCCGAAGCGCTCACATACGTCCTCCTCCCGGCCTCCATGTTGGACAACAGGTTCCACCGCTTTCTTCTCCGGGTCACTCGCTTCTTCCTCCTCCCACACACCACTCCCTCCACAGTCACATGACCCAGGCTGTGTCATCGCTGTGACACACACCCACACATCTTCCTGTACTTCCGAGGATCTTTGGTGACATTCCCTAATGCAGAATCTCAACATAATGATGACCTTTGACCCTGGAACCAGATCTGGACCTTCAAATTGACCTTTCTAGAAAGAAAAAAAGAACATCCTCACAAAGATAGAGACTCTGATGCAGATGAAAGGCAGGAGGATGGAGTTGAGGGGAGGGGACGGCCGGATGTGGGAGGAGGAGGAGGAGTGGGTGCATCACTGGGGTGACGTCACATCACAACCTCCTTCCTATCTTTCTCTCTCGCTCTTTCTCTCTCTCACACACTCACACACACACACTCACACACACACACACACACACACACACACACACACACATCTTGTGGTCATTTGAAAAATGTGTTGAAATGACCTCTAGTGCAAAGACACATGATGTCTCTTTTCGAGAACCCCTGTGTGTGTGTGTGTGTGTGTGTGTGTGTGTGTGTGAGCATCAGGTGCTATGGTTCAGGTTGTGGTTGGGGGGCTGGGAGGACGTTGGCAAGGCTGATGTGTTAATTCTTCAGGGTTCTCGGGTTTGAGGAGGAAAGCAGACATCCATATGATGAAGCTCCGCCCCCTCGTCTCTTAGTCCCCCAGCAGTCGCCCACCTACACACACACACACTCAACACCAGCGTCCCACCCCATCACCTCCTGTGAAATGTCATCAACACTCTAAAACCAGCTCGGTTGCGAGCGACAAAGACAGGCGGCCATGTTTGGCCCTCTAAGCGCCGTGACTCCTAGACGCCGCCCACGCCGCCAAACACACGTGACAAGTAGCCATCAACGCCCCCCCCCCCCCCACACACACACACACACACACAATGCACCAATGTTGAGCGCCAGCTGCAGACTCACCGCTGCAGCTCAGCAGTGACATCACCGCTCCGGCCGGCCACTGAGCTGCTTTGTTTATTTTGAGCATCGACACTTCCTGTCTGGCAGGAAGACGACGGAGACGCTGTCACGGCAGAGAAGAGAAGAAGAACCCTGGTTTTATGACAGCGTTGCAACCAGTGGTCAAATGACCACAAACATCAAACTTTCATGTGTTTTGTTCATTTCAAGCACAACACACATGGACCCAATGAAAAGGAGGACGACGCGTTTGAGGGGAAGTCTCTTATCGTCCATCATCCCCAGAGACAGACGACTAGATAAAGACCCCCCTGGTGTTGCCGTGTCCGGCAGTGACCGTCCTCATCCCCACTTCGTCCCGGCTACGTGTCTGATTCTTATTCTCTTAAACTGTTATTTCATCACAACCTTCCTTATATGAATGCAGGCAGAGATGGAGCTATGCTAACACTTCCCACCCACTACCAGTCATTGGGCTAAGCTAACTAGCATCAGGTTTGCACTTTTGCAGTTACATTAATTTAGCTTTAGCTCGGGAGTTGCTTCTGAGGTGTCACAGTCATAAATCTTTAGGCTCATGTCTAGTTTTGAAGCCCATAAATGTCAGGATCAACAGAGCGACAGCGTCCGGATCAGCTGCACCATAACCTCACACCCGCCTCCCGCACTCTGACTGGTTGTCCTCCTCCACGTGTTCTGCTTGAGAACCAGAGCATCTTAGAGGAGTGCAAACCAACAGAGTCCTGCAGCAGTGGAGCGCAGCTTTTAATTGGTTCTCAAATGCTTGAGGTACGAGTTCATTAACTTGATTTCTCATTTTTTGGCGGAATGTTTATCTTGATAAAATGACAAATTCAGGCTTCCTACACGTCTTGACCCATTCAACTTGAAGGTCATGTGGTTTAACACAAATGATCAAAAGTAGATCAAACACGGGAGCTGAACCACAGGTTCTTCATGGCCGGGAACCCTGGAGGTAAAGACACTGCTGACAGAGCCAAAACCTGAGCGACCAAAACAGCAGACGATGAATCGAAGTCGTGGCGTTCACTGTCAACTGGTTCAAAGCTGTTCCCACGTTTGAGGAGTGGAAGATGTTTGTTGGGAGGTTCTCAGTCCTTCAGTCTGATTCTCTTCACTTGTGGTGGGAAACGAATCACTCATCAATCACAAGAGTTGGGAAAGTGACCACACCAAAGACCCCCGGCTCCCAGGGGTCACGCCTGTGTGTGTGAGTGTGTTGTCATGAATCACGACAGATTTGAATTCATCGAGAGGCGTCACGGCCTTTATCCTTAATCCTCGTCCTCCCTCACAGCCGGTGGCGTTCGCACCCCATCTGACCACCGCACAGAGGCCAAGGTCAACTTGAGCCCCCCCGCCATCTCTTCTCCCATCAACCCTCTCTCAGTGTCACCCCGCCCCCACGCCACTTTCCTCCTTGCCTCACATTCCCCCCACCGCGTCCCTTTTGTTCACCTGTTGTCCTGGAGACTCGAGTCCACTCTCCGCTCTGTGTGTGTGTGTGTGTGTGTGTGAGAGAGAGAGAGAGAGAGAGAGAGAGAGAGAGAGAGAGAGAGAGAGAGAGAGAGAGAGAGAGTTCACATCAGAAGGTATCACAGATGATCCCACAACCCTGGTCAGGCCGTGTACACTTCACAAATCTGTTTTCCACACCCACTTTCACGACTTGCTTTTGGGTCCCAACCCATCGGTTGAGCACCCTTTTCATTGCCCACTCAGATAAACACGCCCTTACGTGACCATACGACAATGAAGCCAGTAAAACGTGAGACGTCTCTTCTCGTTTGACCTGTGGGGGGGGGAGCAGGCTGGCGCTGAGGTTTCTGCTCTTTCAATACTGACATTTGTGTTCAAGACGGAAAAATCAAGCTGTTCATTTTTTGTCTTTGGTCTCCTCCTTTCATGTTGGAACAGAAAAACAGACTTTACCTTCGTGTTAGCCTAACAGCCTGTTAGCCGAGCTTACCTCAACAGAAGGACTACAGATTCAAATCTACTGGAGAAGTGTTCCGTTAGCATGCTTAGCAAGTGAACAGGAACATCCGGTTCTACTTGGTGTGAGGTTCTGATGGTCTTCGTTCTAAATCACCACAATTGTGTTTGTAACAAAATTGATTTGGTGTCATTATTTTTTTTTATCTCTGTATTCGGTGTGGCTGTTGACCCTCATGGGCTCCAGTCACCCCATGATCAACTCACCCGCCACTGGGCGGGTAGATGTGTGGAACCCCTCAGCGACAGCAGCTTGTTAGCTCTCTTGTAGCCTGTTAGCTCTCTTGTAGCCTGTTAGCACTCTTGTAGCCTGTTAGTTTGCCTTTGGTCACACTTTGCTCACCTGGACAAACCGGAGAGCACTGTGAGGGTCATGTTCTTTGACTTCTCCAGTGCTTTTGACACCATCAGACCGGTGCTGCTGGGTGAGAAGCTGACAGCCATGCAGGTGGAGGCTCCTCTGGTGTCCTGGATTGTTGACGACCTGACTGGAAGACCACAGTTTGTACGCTTACAACACCGTGTGTCTGACAGCGTGGTGAGCAACACTGGGGCTCCACAGGGGACAGTCCTGTCTCCCTTCCTCTTCACCGTCTACACCTCTGACTTCAACTACAACACAGAGTCCTGCCACCTTCAGAAATTCTTTGACGACTCTGCAGTAGTTGGATGCATCTGGAAGGGGGATGAGACTGAGTACAGGACTGTGCTGGAGAACTTTGTCACATGGTGTGAGAAGAACCATCTCCTGCTCAATGTGACAAACACAAAGGAACTGATTGTGGACCCCAGAAGGACAAAGACACCAGTGACCCCTATTTCCATCCAGGGGGTCAGTGTGGACATTGTTGAGGACTACAAGTATCTGGGGGTGTACTTGGACAACAAACTGGACTTTTCTAAGGACTCTGAAGCGGTCTACAAGAAGGGCCTCAGCCGTCTCTACTTCCTCAGAAGGCTGAGGTCCTTTAACGTCTGCAGGACCCTGCTGAGGACGTTCTCTGAGTCTGTGGTGCCATCCTGTTTGCTGTTGTGTGCTGGGGCAGCAGCCTGAAGGTAGCTGATGCCAACAGACTAAACAAACTCATCCGGAAGGCCGGTGACGTTGTAGGAGTAAAGCTGGACTCTGACGCTGGGGACAGAGAGGAGGATGTTGTCTAAACTCAACACAATCCTGGACAGCATCCACCACCCCTCCATAAAGTCCTGGTTCAACACAGGAGCACATTCAGTGCTGGACTGATCCCACCTAAATGCACCACAGAGCGCCACAGGAAGTCATTCTCACCTGTGGCCATCAAACTCTTTGACTCCTCCCTCTGAGGGATTCATTACTGAACTGTGCAACACTGCAACTGTGCAGTACTCTTGTTAGAACTACTGTGCTTTGTAAATAGTTTAAGCTTATTCTTATTTTATTCTTACTCTTACACTTTATCTTAATCTTATTCTTAAAGTCTGCAGTTTCTAATTGTTGTAATTTGTAACTTTATACTTTACTTCATAGTACTTCAAGAGCTTAATAACTGTAACAACAGAATTCCCCCCCGGTATGAATGAAGTATTCTGATTCTGATTGTCACACCTGTGCAGCAGAAGCTTGTAACTCTCAACACATTCAACGTAAACACCAGAGCGGTTTTGCACAGAGGGAGACGCTCGGTCGTGGTTGGGTGCTCAGCGGTAGGTGGAGACGCCATTTTAGGGTTGATAACAAGATTTCCTTCAAACTTTTATCTGTGTTTCTCCTCAAATATGCCTGGGGGAGATCTGGACTGAGACGAGTCCCTGTGCTCCGGCCTGGTCGCCCGTCCCCGTCACGCCGTCCCCGTCCAGCAGCGGGCTGCAGGAATGCTTCATCCCAAATGACTGCACACACAAAAAAGGATTTAACTCTGTCACAATTGTCCCCCGACACTCAGACTTGCAAGAAAAAAAACAGCGCAAGGCTCCTTAAACCAATCCCCCGCCGCCCTCCCTTGCTTCCCTCAACCCTGACCCACCCCCTCATTGTATCCAGCCCCCTCCCCTACCTTTCTCCTGACCCCGGCCACATGCATAAAAGACCCATCAGAAGTATCACCGGCCACATTTACAAGTGAAAGAGGCCCAATAATGGAGCGGTTAGGGAGAAGAATGAGGGGACAGAGGGGCACTCACAGATGTGGAGGTGGGAGGTGGGGGGGCAGCATCCATTGTTGTTCCCTCCCACCCCGATAGGAGGGAGGGACGGCTGGGACCGGGTGAGGAGGCAAATTGGGAGGTGGCTTTTTGCACCCGAGTCCTGATGGAGGAAAGATGGAACAGCAAGGAGGAGAGGAAGTGAGATCAGACAAGGAAGAAGGGAGGAAGAGGAAGAGAGCCCCCCCCCCCCATAGGCAGGCCCAGCTGTCAATCAGGGAGCGTGTGAACCACCAGGACAAATTACCTGTGTGTGGCCACATCTCATTGTCCATGACAATGGCGACAGCTGAGGCCTCTTCGTTGACCTTCATCCTCCTCCTCCTCACGCCACCCACGTGGTGGTGGGCAGGGTTAATAAAGTCATCACAACCGGATCACGCCTGATGTGGCATATATGTGAGGCGCCAGGGTGAAGGGTCTCTGAGTATCGACCAGGGAGGAGGAGATGCCTCAAAACGCAGTCCACGCTGAGACGAGGCGGCAGATTTAAGCTCAACACCTCCATCAGAGGCCCCGTGCCTCAACACAAGCTGCTGGTCACATGTTCTGGAAGCACCTCGCCAAAATAAAACACACCTGATGTCAGTAATTGATCATCAGTGCATGAAGCTGCCTCAGGAAACATCCTCCTGGGGGTGAAGGGAGAGACGGAGGTGAACATCAGTCCTCCTCTCACGCAACTTCAAAAGTTAGTGAAGCATGAAACACTCACTCACTTGCAGGATCATCCGGAAGCTGGGAGGAGCTGAGCGGCTCCGCCTCCTCCGGGACACGTCGGAGCAGGTAGCAGCAGATCATCAGCAACATCACGCAGCAAAAGCACAAACCAAACACCAGGATGCTGGTGTGAAACATGAGGACAGAACACACAACTTTTTCTGCGGCATTGGGGAGCACATGCTAACACTTCCCATTCACTACCATTCATCATGCTAAGCAAAATAGCGAGGGTCTCAGCTCCCTAGTGTCTGTCTCCAGGAACGTGTTCCTTTAAATTCAGCACAAGATACATAGAACATTGCATTGCTTGTTGTCCGCACTTGTCGGCGTGGACAGAGTGCCAGTTGATTTGCTTCTTAAAGAATGAGGGAGCTCCGCGTGAAACTAGCGAAGCTGCTAGAGTTCGCGCCCAGCGCTGGCTGTGAGGTGGAGTCCTCAGGCTGCAGTACAGAAACTCTTCTTTCCATCAACATCCACAGGTGGCGCCCTACGGTGGATTGGCTCTCGTGAACCCCACCCCTCACCTGAGGTCAGCTGGGATTGGCTCCAGCCACTCCCCCCCACAACCCATCCATCTTCTCCTGTTGAGGGTGGTGGGGGTGGAGCCTATCCCAGCAGCCTTCCCCCTGGACAGGTCACCAGTCCATGGCAGGGCCAACACATAGAGACAGACAACCATTGGCTCTCCCAGCCACGCCTACAGTCAATTTAGAGTTGACATGTCCTGCTTGACAGGTCAAGCAGGACATGTCAGGGTTGAATGAATGGATGGATCCACAGGTGGCACCACAGAGGCGAACCACAACTGTCAATCCAGGATGTGGGTCCACTCCACATTTATGAGTCCTACACCACGTAAAAAGCTCCAGGCTTCGGTTCTTAAACCAGCTGCACTAAGATGAATGTTCATGCATGGCAAAGATGGAGACGCTGACGCTGGTGACCTCTGACCCCGGCACATTACCAATGGAAGGTCTGTTAATTGCTGGTGAACTGAGATGGCTGAGCCTCATCAGAGATCCTGTCCCTCCTGCTTCCTGTTCACTGGGACACCAACAGTCTCAATGCTACACCACTACTACACCTGGACTACAGGACTTTAGGGAGGACGCTGTTGTAACGTACCTGGAGGCTTACAGGTGTCAGAACTATCTGGGGGTTCCAGACTGAACCAACCGGCATGACGTGACCGTGTGAGCACGCCTGCTAGGAAAGAGCCCTTTTAACAGACTTCTCATCTTCAAGGAGGCCAGTCATCAAATGTCTGAGTGTTTCTGAATGCACCATGTCAAGGGTCTGCAACACCTTTAGTGTCTCAGAGACTCACAACAACTTACTGCAATGAAGGAAAATATAAGCAGAAAAACATTTGAGTCATAAAATGATTTATTGATTGATTATCCAGAATGTGTGTCAGTAAACAGTGAAGGTTGATGGTCACGTGATGATTGTAAACACTGTGGAGCGTCTCTGCTTCATCTCAACGATCACTCAGGTTCATTAAAGTGCTCTTTGCGAGCGTGGAAGCACCTGAAGGTGAATTCATTTCCACAACACTCACAGGATTCCTTTAACAGAGCCGGTGAACTCTGCTTCACCTCCGCTTGCTTGGCAATGTCAAGTCTGTGCTGCCACCTGCTGGCACAACCAAGGACGAGCCCTCAGCTGCAGGACGGCAGCTTCAAGTAAAACCACCACAGTTCTCTCGCCTTCCCACACAGCTTCAGTTTGGCAGTTTTCAGTCTCCAGGAAAAAATACTTGAGGATGTTTGAAATGTTCAAGGCTTGTCAACACTGATGCCAAGGTTTCAGTGGCTGCTGAACACCTGCTGAGCTCCGTCCTGGTGGGATCGGATCACCGGCGGTCTCACTTGGCTTTTACACACATCTCCATGTTTCACCTCCTCAAACTGTATGTTAATCAGCACATACGTGACTTTGCAACACAAAGCGTGTCGACACAGCCATGTTGCGCTGCGCCATTGTCCTCACATTTTTAAATTAAAAGAAGGAGGGAGAAATCCGAACACTCCTGACCGAGTCTGCGTCTTCCTGACAAATCAAATCAGCAAAGACGCGGTTTCAGTGACGGGATGTCAGGACACCTTCAGGGGGCGCCGAGCGCGTGCGCCACTTGTGAGCGGATCACGGATCTTACAAACGGCGCCTAAACTTACATGAAGTCTCTGCAACAATTTGGGTTTTTTTGTAAAGCAATGCAAACAGCTGTAATGTAGCGGAACATCTGGCCACACCTGGATCAAAGTGACTGATTTGGAATTACACCTGCATCACTTCTGAAGCCTTGAGTGCTTTCAACCATTCAGATGATCGAGATTCAATAAAACCCAAACTTCATCCGCATCCAGAAAAAAATACGTTGTCCTCACTTCAAGTGGACATTTTGGAGAAACAAGAAAACTCTGGGTGGAAGGTTTGGATGTTCATCGTCGACATGTTAAAATCGACAGGTGAGTTTCAATTCTGTTCAGAGAAACCAAAACTGAGAAGCAGAACATCTGAGCCACCCATGGGTGACGCTTCCTGTACAGATGGAATCGCGATGCCGAGGAGACACGAGATCACGCCGAACCAGCCTGGAGTTCATGGATTGGTGGAGTCGTCTGAGGTAGAGCGTTGATGGCGCTCAGGGAAATAACTCTCCTGAGGACGCGTCCCAACAACAGGCCTTCGGGGAGACGCAGCTCTGAGCAGCAACACGGCTTTGAATCAGATCGGCACCCTGTGACGCCAACAGCAGGCGGCGCTCCGTCTCTGCTCTGACCTCCATGTAGGTGTTGATGATGAGTTCCTGTTGTCAGACGCTAAATCAAACCCTCAGCTCACAGGAACAGGTTGATTTTAGCGGGGACAGTCTTGCAGCCTGTGGTGGAGAAATAGTGTCCCTTGACTGGGGAGTAGATCATGTCACCCCCGACTGCCTCCACCACGTCGAGGCGGCCGCAGGAGTCCCGCTGGCAGAGCTGCGAGCGGATGCAGCGTTCCACGTGGAGTCGAGTCAGAGGCAGGAAAGGAACGAAGCGGGTGATTAGCTTCTGCTGGATGATGCTGGAGTTAAAGAAGCCACCTGGAGAGAAAACTAGCGTCAGTTCTTTTTCTAGTCTCAGTGAAAGATGGAAACAAGCATTCGTTAAATGGCTCCAGGCTGGGGGGGGCAGAGCAGCTGGGATGTGATCCACCGGGGCAACTGGCTCCCATCACTTCTCTGCTGCTGGACAAGTCTAACAACATCTGAGCCTGTCAGTGTGAAAAAGTGCACTTTCAGTGGGCTTGACGTGACGCCGGCCAGTTGCCCCGGTGGAACCATCACACAATGTTCCCCGCTGCGACGCGTTCTAATGATTCAGACGATCTCAAGGAGACTTGCTCGTGTTGCTGCTGTAGACTGAGTGTGCGACGGCTTCCTCCAGATCCTCCAGCCTGATCTCCTCTCTGTCCCGACCAGCCTGCCGATGCTGCAGAGCCAGTTGGTTGATTGCGTCCTCACCAGTGGTGCTGCGAGGAAACAGACACGTTCAGACTCCTCCTACTCAGCTGATGTTGAGGTTCCTTTCAGGGTCATTCCATTAATGGAGCAAACCGCATGTGAGAAATATTCATGTTACATATTAGAGGCTAAAACCACAATACCCACAATCCCTCAGCATCTCAAATATCAGTACGTTCCTTGAAGCTCACGGTCACCAAGAAGGCTGACGCCACGCTTCAGTTTCAAGATACAAAACAGAAGCTGGGAGCACCAGGACAGAACAGCAGGCGGGTGAGAACCAAAGAAGATCTGCTGCCTGACAAGAGGAGACCTGGGAGCAGAGCTCAACAACTTTCCAGGTATTTAAAATCATGTTGTGCTGGTGCGCACGCACACACGCACGCACACACACACACACCTCATGTGGGTGTGTGAGCAAGATAAAGCCGGGGAGAGCATGTCACACACACCCCCAACACCCTTCCCGCGTGTGTTTCTGTACCTAATGAATACATAGATGGCTTTGCGGTAGTTGGTGCGAAAGACGACGTGGGAGGGGCCTAGGAAAGGCTCGAGGATGTCGATGAGGCCTGGCGGCATCTTCTCCATCTCGTCAAAGATGAAGACGGAGCGGGCGCACTCTGTCAGGTTCCCCTGCACCCACCTCCTCAGCCCCTCCTGGAGGAAACATATCACGGTGTCAAACCTCACCATTACACCATAAAAGGTTATTATTACACAGAGATTGACAGGCCCACCTACCCTGTAAGCTTGCACCTCATTGGCTAAAGGAAAATGCAGCGTGGGGATGAACTGGTGAACGTACGGGCTGCTCATCGCGGAGCCGTACAGATGATTGCCCAGCATGGAGCTGACCAGCGTCTTCCCTGTCCCAGACGAGCCATGGAAGGACAGAACCAGTGGCCTCTCTGGGCTCTTATTCTGAAGGAATTTGGCCACTTCCTCTGAGACAATGTCCTGAGCCAGATGCTGTCCAAAGAGGTTCCTGTAGAGGTCCCACTCCAGGTCTGCTTGGAACAAACGCACTTTGATGTCAGCACCAGGACTGTTTGCAACACCATTAAGCAATAGACCTCCATTTTTTCTCAATCGCTTTGTAACAGTCAATGAAGGGGGATATCGATCCTCTCAAGAATCCTGTTCCCCATGATCAGAAACCTGCAGGGCTTCTGCTTTCCTAGTGTTGCTGTCAGTCTCAGACGAGGCAGGACACTCGGTGGACTCACTGTCCTGTCCTAAACTACTGAGTCACATGAGGCGGCAGTATTCGTTTCATTCGTTGAATGTTAATTAAAAGACACTATCTTGGAAACGTGATTTTACACAGGTTGTATCTCAGTGGGTCTTAAGTTTCAATTTCACGAGGATGACTTCCTGTTTGTTAGCAAGCTAACGCTAACGACGAGTCAGTGACTGAGGTTTCAGCCTGAATTTCGCTGTCCCTTATTGATAAAATTTAAGCTATGACAAAATTGGGAGGGTAACACACTCTGAATGTTGTAAAAGCCCTTAATGGAAAAAAAAAACGGACCAACTCAAGCATTCAAAGCTAAATAGCTAACTAGCTAGCTACCTAACACGTAGCAGGAGCCGGTAATTGACGTTGGTTGGCTCGGACAGATAATTAATTTCTCACCTCTGATATTCGGCTTGAAGTCGCATTCACAGCTGTCTGATATGGTGCAGTACAACCTCTGAAACACCGAGCAGGCCGGCTGGGGAGCGAATAAAAGCAGGACGGCCAGGACGGCCAACATCTTGACTGCCCGCAGGCACTTCGAAGCCAAACGGGATCTTCTCCCTATAGCGCTGACCCCCTTGTAGTTTTTATACTTCCAGGTTGCCTGAAGTTAAACGGGAGTATGTAACCAGAATACTCAGTATCCCAGAATGCATCTAACATGGGTAGTCCGACAGCGTTGGAGGTCCACAGTCCAAAAACCACATCCATAAACAAAGAACTTTAGTTTTATTTTTCATTGCTGGATACAGAAAAACTGGCCACACTCTCGGACCGGAAGTCTGTGTGTCACATTGGATAATGTCCGTGTTACATGAGATGTCAACGCAAGAGGGCACACTTTATTGGCGAAAGTCCCATGAAGAAAGATAATCTATATATATATATATATATATATATATATATATATATATATATATATATATATATATATATATATATATATATATTTGGAAAATATATATATATATATATTTGGAAAAAAAAAATATATAAACACACACAAAACACAAAGACATATGAAATCATCCAATAAACTGGATTGGAAAGGCTGATAAAAAAAACACTTCATCTACATTTCCCATAAAGGGAGTTAACACTGTTCATGCAAAGAGGTGCAGTTGTGTGGTCTGGGTCAGTTCACTTCCAGCTCAAACACTTCATTACTTCATTCAGAGTACAGACAAGTAAAGCCTGGAAGAGTAAAACAGGTAGAAGGAACCAGGAAGTTCCAGGTTTGCCTGAACCCAAGGTGAACTAACCCAAACATTGACAACACAACACAATGTTCCCTTCACATGAGACCATCCTAATCATCCACATTGATAATAAGGACATGGAGATGGGATATCGTTCTTTGCTGCTGTTATTGGGTTGTGCAGTAAGACATACAGCTCACACAGGGAAGGGCCAGCCTTCAGGCACTCGCTCTCTCTCTCTCTCTCTCTCTCTCTCACACACACACACACACACACACACACACACACACACACACACACACACACACACACACGCGTTAAATTGAGTCAAGATGAAAAACAGCCTCAACTGTCATGAAAACATATCTCTTACTTTCCGGCTGAGACGTACGGTGACAGCAACCAGGTACCGCAGGTTTCCCTGTCTTGTTGTCACGTTTTGGTTCACAGTGAGATCTTTGTCCACGAGCAGAGCCCATAAACAGTTCAGTAAAAGATGCTGCCAGAGTTTCCAGATGGTTTTAGTAGAGAAGTCCGTCCACAAACCTTTGGTTCTGTTGACCCAAGTTCCAGTGGAGCTTTGGAGGTGCTGCGTCAAATCACTGCTCCCAGTCAGGAAAGTAGTTCCGGCTACGTGTCTGATTCTACCACTACAATGTCTCCTCATGTTAAACTGGTGTTCATCACCAAGGTTACACACAACCCTCCTGATATTAATGCAGGCAGAGCCTTTTTTGTCTTCTAGATTTCTTTTAACGGTAGGCTAACTGTTAGCTGTTAGTCTCCGTTAGCTTCAGGCTAAATATCTGTGGCTGGCACTTTCTGCATTCTGGAGTCACAAAGAAGCGATAAAGGAGGATTAAAAAAAGCTTTATGGGCTTCAGACTCAAATCAGTGAGAACTTGAAAGACAAAGTACTCTTTATGGGTGAAGAATCAACTCGTTCTTTGACTGAATCACCACCATCTGTGTTGGATTGATGATTCTGGCATTTCAAACGATGGCTGAAACTGATGATCAGAGGTCACTTCTGGTTGTCTTCTTAATCCAGCGCTGTGGCCAGAATGCAGGTTTTATGCTTCATTTGAATGGGAATGACGCAACATAGCTGCCAGAGTTGCTGAGCAACCCAGGAAAGGTGAACCAGAATCAACTTTCGGAGGGTAACTGCATTTCTGGTTGGGGGTGTTAGAGTTCACAGTGTATCTCACACAAACGGGCCATGTAGTGACAAACCTACACCACCACCCAGCCGCTACAGTCTGAAACTGGTGAATCCAGCACAAACACAGGTCCTCTCATTCCTGTAAATGAGCTTAGTTCCTTTTAGCTGTGGAGACACTTTCCAGAGAAGCTGATCCAGAGTCAGCATTCAGAGAAACTCAACCTGACGTCACATGGAAGCTGAGATCAGGCAGCAGCACTGTAGCGTCCTGCTGCTTCCTGAGCTGTGTGAACCTGTAAATCAGTGTGTTAGTGCAGGACGTTCCAGTCCACAGGCACAGCAAACATCATCGCCATACAAAGTCACAAAGCAGATGATGTCATCATTTCAGGAAAGCTCTCAATCTGAAACTCCACACCAAGACTGTAGGACGACTGAAGTTCTGGAGGCTGACCGGAAGCGTGAGGCGGGGGGGGGGGAACTCAGCCCACCTGCATGTCACAAATACAGGAAGTACTGGGCTCAGCGTGGTCTGACGGGCGGCTCCAGCCGGTTGGACAGCGCCGTTAGAACCTGGTCAAACTTGGCATATCGCAGAGCCTGACTTTCCTCAGCTCCCCTGCTCCCCCACAGCAGCCTCATCTGGAAGTCCGTCTGGAACAGCTGGAAGACCTCAGCCTGCTCCAGGAAACCTGCAACACCCCAGCACAGACCAGTTCACCCACGCTTGCTGATGCCGTGAGTGAGACACCAGTCCACAAGAAGGATGCCGATCTGCTGCAGGACCTGGATTTAAAACTTCTCATCCACAAGTTGCAGGACTGCACGGACAATCGTTCCTCGCTGCAGGCAAGGGATGTAGTCCCCTCATACATGGGTCATTTACAGGTGCACCAGGAGCTGGATTACACTCACTTCACACTGGTGACATCACAGCAAACGAGACCAACACAAGAAACCACGGTCTCCGCTGGTAACCACTCAGAGTGATTACAACCAGACTGGAGATGGGGCGCACCACCCCCTGCCAGTGGAACAACGGGTGGTGGTGTTGGATTCCTCTAATTCATTTTCTTACCTTGCAGTTTGCTCTCAGCGTTGGAGCGGTAGATCCCCCCCAACTGCGCAATGGTCCTCGCCGCTCCAAGGTGAAACATCACCACGTCCACGCCGGCTTCCACAGTCTCCCACGGCTCAGTCCCCTCCCCCACCGCCACACTCTTCTCCAGCAGAGACAGGAGAGGCAGGACGTGAGGGAAAGTGGTGCTGGACAGTGGACAGCTTTCTGGAACGCAGCCAAACAAACGCTGTTAGCATCCAGTGACGTCGTTGCTCGCCTCACGCCACACAAACCCAGCCTCGGCCTCAAGACGAAACACTTGAAGGTAAATGAACACTTGCAGGTGACAATAACGCTACAGGTGGCATGGATCCCACTACCTCTTGCATACTCAGCAATCACTGCACCATTTGAGCTAACGCCCATTTTTTGCTGGAGTTCAAACTTGTAGTTTCGGAGAGACGAATCCTAACTCAGCACTGATGGGTTTAACTTCACCTGCAGGAGATTTTATCAGCTTAGAAATTAGATGAGATTCGATGTTTCAAATCTAGAATCATGGCTATCGGCATTCACATGATTTTAAGGATGAACTCACTTGTCGAGTAATTCCTGCTTTTGTTTCCCGGCGGCTGGTACCTTCAGCTAGAACTTAAACGATGCATCTTTTGTGTCGTCTTGAAAGGAGGAGATACAAGAACTGCAAATGATAAGACAACTCTACCTCTCCCATCGTTCAGGCTCTTCATGAAAGGCCTGAGAGTTTTCTCATAAAGAATAGCGCCCTCTGTGTGCCGCTGGCGTAATGCAGTCCAGGTCTGCTCCAGTCGGGTGACCTGAGAGACATGAAGTATAATCAACCCTGGTGGCGGTGACCCTGGTTGTCGTCAACTGAGGAATAACTTGAGAAACATTAACTTTAAGGACACACCAGGGCTTAAACATTAAAAAGAACGTCTGACTAACTCACTCATAAAGTACAGTGCAATATAAAATATTCCTCATTAAAATAAATGAGAATGTAGTGATATGATATAAACATTAGAAATCAATAGGAATTGGCAAAAATAATAAATACAGATAATAGATTATCAATGGAGAGAGTTGCTTCCTGTTTTTAGAGGCGGAGCATTAACGACCTCCACATATTACAACATGAAGAATGCGGCATGATTCCAGCAGCAGGCTCAGTGGTCCTCAACACTGCTCAGAGGTAACGGGGGAATGCTTTTACCTTCATTATGTAGAGTGTGCAGGCACATCACATGACCTGCGTGACACATGATTATGTTTCTGCTACATGGCTGGCTACAAGTCTTACCCTCCCATCATCACTGCCTCTCAGAGTGAATCTGTGTGTGTGTGTGTGTGTGTGTGTGAAGCCTGGCTGCTGTGTGTGTACCTGCGGCAGCTCTAAGGCTCGCATGACAGCGGCGAAGCCAAACATGTTGCCCATGCTGCTCTTGAGCTCTGCTGCAATCTGAATGATTTTATGAAGCAAACCGGCTCTTTCCTCCGTCGTCCCGGTGCAGCCCAGCACATCCACGGCCAACATGATCGCCATGGTCTGAAACCTGCCAGAGGAGAAACACCAGCTTTACTCTTCAGCCTCTCTTCAGACCCTTTGGCCAAGTAAGTGAAAACACTCAGTGACACAAGTCCGCAGAACTAGAAGGTTGGTCCAGGGTGTGAAAGATCTCTGGAACCCTACTCGCCTCTCCAGCAGGTCCAGCCTGAGTTGATGGCCATGTGGCAGGGTGAGCAGCTCCATCCCAGAACTGACTCCCATCATCCTTTGCATTTCTGGCGTCACACCCAGAATTCTAGCAACCTAACAAAGAAAGAACACAGTATGACAGGACACCGTGTATCGTGTGTTTCATGAGGTGGAGTCAGAAGTACCATGCAGTCGCCCTGGGTGATGTGTTTGGCCGCCGTCCCGGGGTCAACTTCAGCAAGCAGTTCCTTCACTCTCCTCAGGATGACCACTTCCAGAGGCTTGTTCTCCTTGGGCATCAGGGGCAACTGGTTCCTGCTGGGCCTGAAGGAAGAGACTGTCTCCACCACAGGAGAGAAGTTTGCATCCTCCAACCGCAACTGGCTGACGCCCAGTGACTCGTCCTCCACCCGCAGCCTCTCCACGTAGCTCTGAGGGCCAGGGTAGAGCTCTGTGTAGCAGCTTCCATCTGAAGCTGTGGATGGAGAGTCCTGGCTCACAGTAGCAATCTCCATCTGGGGTGTGTCGTTATGCTGTCTGGGGAGGGTACTGCTAGAGGACAGGGGGGCAGCGACATCTGAGCGCCTGGAGAGGGACGGGGATGGAGCCACGCTGGCTGTCGGGCTACTGCGGGGGCTCCAGGACTGTGGTGCTGCAGACAGAGGAGGAGAAGTTGTCGGCAAGTTCATTAATAACATTTGCGGTGGACTTCAGAGACCACGGTCAGTGTACTGGCAAAAACCATGTTCATGGTCCACACAACGTGATGGCAAAAACAGAAAATTAGCTTGGATCAAGTGGCGTGGAAGCTGCTACAATACCCCCCCCCCCCCGCTGGCATTTCACAGAGCACCCACTGCAGTATCAGGATGACACCTCACACGCCAGGGAGACGTGTGTGATGCAGTACGATCTTTCACCAGATCCACGAGCTGTGTTTGTTCTGGTCGTATAAATACAGGTGCTTCCACCGCTCCGGCCGCTGTGCAGCACAAACGAGGTCGTTTCTGTGGAGATTCTCTCATTTAAAAATGTTAAATGCATTCATTGTCACTGTAAGATCAAAGAAAAATACACCTGCCATAAACCTTCAATAAAGCACATCAGGTGTTTTAAAAGGCAGTAAAACAAGAACAGACTCCAACACGTGTGGCGTGACCACCGAGACGACCTTACTACTCACTATCTATGTGCATGAAGGAGTTATTGTTTCTGCTCTCTTCACCTTCATATTGTCTTTTATGGGAGATTTGTTCCTCTTTATCAGTTTGTAATGTTCCTATTTGTCAGTTTCAGCATTGCGTGTCATCTATTGCTGTTATTTGTCACATTGTGTTACGTTACAATATACTTAAAGCCTTGTTAACGCTGCTTCTCTTCTTCTTGTACGGTTTAATCACATTTAAAAAAAAGATTATTGAAATGTCATAGCTCACAAAATAAAAGGTTTGTTGCAGGAGTCTTTAACTGGAAAAACAGGACGAGCAATCGTGCGCTCATCAGTGGTTTAATAAATCATTGAAGACAAGTCACAGATCTTCAACAAGTCTTCTAATGAGTGAAAACAAACTGTCAGATTCTGTTTGAAAGAGGGATAAAACAGACATCAATTTAAACCTGCAAGTCCATAATAATAAACAACCTCAGACCGATCGAGTCTCCACACTACAGTTACTACAATTACTAATACCACTCAAGTTCAAGAGGACTTTGCCATGTGATCATTTTATGGCTGGACCTTGCGTAATCGACCTGAGCTGCATGCCTAACCCTCTGAACCTTAGTCCTGTTACGCCAGCGTTTGCTTCCTCAAAGCTGCTCAGACTGCCAAAACACAGAGTCCACACCATCACGTTGATTCATGAACTCTGTCTCCTGGCTGATGCGCTCTTGGTAAGTGCTTGGATTACTGAACCTAAAACACCAATATTTAAAACTAGAAAAGATGTTTTACTGTTTCTGAGTTTGTGTTGGTTGATGTATTGTTGGTTGTTTTGTGCAGGAATTGTCTACACTATGTACAGATGGATGCTGCGGTCTTTCATAGTGAGGTAGTAAATGTGTCATGCCCAGAAGCCAGAAAACACAACTGCGTTTTAGACATAAAAGCTGCACATTTATTGTTCCTACAAACTTGAGCTTATGAATTGTAAGATGTGACATCAGTAACATCTGTGGATAATGAGGCAGAGACAGCACAAGAAGGTCTGTGTAATTAAAAGATGGAAAATTGTTATCTGTTCAGAAAATCACCTGTTTGAAGAAATTTAAGAATGCAAAAAGAATCAGATTTTTTTTTTTTTTAACGAAAGCAAAGAATATCTGGCAGCAGATATGAAAGCACTTTTGTCTTCTTCCTAAGGAACTAGGACTTGTGGTCAGTGTTCCACACTATCAAAGAAACACGGCAGATTATTGTCCATCATCCCGAGAGCATTAAGATGGACACATTTCTCTCTGCTGTGCTGCGTTAGGGAGCTGAGACCCAACGCTCGTTAGCTCAGCACAATGACTGGTAGTCAGTGGGAAGTGTTGGCATACCTTATCAAAAGTCATCAAGTACACTTTTACTCCAAAGCGGTCTTTTCCAGCATGAACATAACTAGAGTTTACCTTTTTTTTAACTTCCAAACCACTGTTCATTCTGCTAAGCTAACTAGCGTGAGTCTCAGCTCCCAATGCTGCCCAGGTGAGAGATGGGTCTCTATCTTCTTCTCTGGTTCCAGGAAATAAGTGTGCCTCCATAAAGGTTTGTTTGTCCTGTAGTGTTTTTTTTTAATTACTTTTATCATCATTAGCAGCTACAGCACTAAAATCTGCATGCAAGTAGTGAACCTGGTTCTTGACACACATGGTACTGATTCTGATAGGCACCATGATCTTTGACCTTGCAAACAGAGAAAGCAGCAGCGATAAAGTCCCCTCCTTGAAGGCTAAAAGTGACTAGCAGCACACGAACATGACCACAGGGCTGTGTAACCTGACACAGGAACTTTTGTAAACCTCCTGGGATTAAGTGGCAGGAAATTCCACACAGTGTAGTTGCGTAATCAGGACACTGTTATTGAGCAGCAGGGAATACAGCAGTTATGTAAGTCCTGAATCAGGTGTCAGACTGCATGCTGAAAAAAAAATGGAAATACTTTGTAGAGCATGGTTGTGGACTTTGTTGGATGCGGGTTAGAAATGATCACAAATACTCCAGCCATTAAATACTGGTTAAATCAGGTTCTACCAAAATGTGTTTTGGGTGGTCGAAGCACACAGTGTCTGTATGCCTCGACCACTGGAGTGTTTTATTTAAAATGAAACAACTGTTTTATTATTTTGTTGGTTCTTTCCAATACCATCTATGTTGAAAGCCCCCAGACGCCCCATGTACCGACCAACCTTGGTGGCCCTTGCTGTGCTGCTCTGCTCTTCAGTCTTGGTAAACGGAGGGACAGTCTTGGTGTTCCTACAAATGCAACACCATCACTATTAAATCTCCAGGTGGTTTTAGCAGGGATGGTCTTGGGTCATTTGTAACCAGACTGATAAATATGCGGCGAGAGGGTGCCTCCCTTTGGACTCGACTATCTCTGCAATATGATGTGGTGACACTGTTTTATCAGCTGAACAAGCAGTTGGTTGAGATGATGGGTGACATGTTTGAGAACACACAACTGATGCAGAGCTTAAAGGACGCCAAATATGATTTAGTACTAGCAGACCCTGGCACAGGTGGAGGGGCACTCCTGGCACACCGTCTACGACTTCCACTTGTCCTCAATGCAAGGTGGATAATTCAGGGCGAAGGTCATCTTGCAATCGCTCCTTCCCCATTGTCCTATGTCCCAATCCCAGGGACAGAGTTGACTGACAAGATGACATTTACCCAGAGGCTCAAAAATGTTGTTCATTACTTTTTTACACGACTTCAGATTTGGTACGTCACAGACCCCAACTATAAACCATTTGTTCATCGCTACTTTGGCCCTGATGTACACTACATGGAGCTCTTCCAGGCAGCAGACATCTGGTTAATGAGGAATGATTTCACGTTTGAGTTCCCGCGCCCCACAATGCCCAACGTCATCTACATGTCAGGATTTCAATGCAAACCCTCCAAGCCCCTCTCTAAAGAGCTGGAGGAATTTGTTCAGAGCTCTGGTGAACATGGTGTCATCATCATGACCTTGGGCACCTTGGTGGCCAAACTCCCTGAGGATATTGCTGAGGACATTGCTGCTGCTTTCGCCCAACTTCCTCAAAAGGTAATTTGGAGGCACACGGGCAAAAGACCATCCACACTTGGCAACAATACCTTACTTTTGGACTGGCTGCCTCAAAATGACCTGCTGGGTCACCCCAAGACCGGAGTGTTTGTGGCCCACGGAGGCACCAATGGACTACAGGAGGCCATTTACCATGGCGTTCCTCTGGTTGGGCTGCCCCTCATGTTTGACCAGCAAGACAACTTCTTCAGGATGAAAACTAGAGGTGTGGCGAAAGTGCTGGACATTGCAACAGTGAATGAAGAGAACTTCCTGGAGGCCCTGAAGGAGGTGCTCTATGAGCCAGTTTACAGGGAGAGGATGAAGACGCTGTCCACACTGCAAAGAGATCAGCCCATGAAACCCCTGGACCGCGCCATGTTCTGGATCGAGTTTGTCATGAGGCACAAAGGAGCACCACATCTAAGGACAGAATCCTACATGATGTCCAAGATCCAGTACCACTCCATTGACGTTGTGGCATTCTTGCTGGTTGTTATACTCCTAGTTGTAACTGTTTTCATTTCAGCAGTTCACTTCTTGTGGAGGAGGTTGTTTTCTTCAAGGAAATTCAAAAAGGAATGATAAATATATGGCAGCAGAATTGTGAATTAAGTCCTGATTTTTTTCTTGTAAAGACATTTGCACTAAACTCTGTTCTGTATCTGGAATACAGAAGAGGATAAAAATGACTTGTCATGACTTGTACCTGTTTATTGTATGAAGGCACAAATGCACATTAAATTTTAGTGATTTCCATCATGAAGACAGTATTGTTGTGCTTGTCGATTATATGTTTGATAGTTCAAGTTAAATCTGCAATATTCAGTAGATTTAAGGCCTTGCATAAAGTGGTCAGTTGTAAGTTCATATCAAAGAACTGTTTCAAAGAGTTCTGAGTCCTGTTTTTTGAAGCATGTATCTTAATTTTTTTTAATTGCTGGCCACACTTGAAAAATAACATGTAAGCCATCATTGATTTAGACTAAATCTGTCTTTTCCCACGGGCTGAAGGATATTCTTCACTCATTTTTAACAGACCATCAAACTGTGATGACATGCTTCATAATTTTACCATGACAACGTAACTCTATCTTGAATAGTACAGTGATAAATTGTCTGGAACTCAAGGAGCCTGATTCAAGTGATCTGTGGCACCAGGTGGTTGGCCCATGGCACATTGTGTGCACCACGCATTTGGGGCATGTTCAGCCTCATTTTGGTATTTAGAGGGCACAAAATCAGAGCATAAACCACGGCACAAAGATGCAGTCATTGTAGGAGGCCAAGGAGGAGGTGGCGGCCAATTTTTCCACTTTGTCAGCTGTCAATAGGACCAAAATCCTGCTCTTATGACTAATGCAGCCATTCATAGCCCTTCACACTTACAGTAATGCCGTTGAAAAAGACCAGCCTTTTGTTGGACTATGGTGCAAAAGTCTTCACGTGTCCCAAAAAAGCAATGTGCCATGACTGCGCCACAACACACCTCACAGACAAACTCCAGCATCTACCAGCACAGACGGAGCACAGATTCACTTGATCGTGGGTGGGTCAGGGTGTTTGGCTTAAAAACATCATATTCACTGGATTGAATTGAGCAATGAAGCTTGTACTTGACCAAGCGCAAGCTTGCGCCAAGCTTAAATAGGGCACAAGAACAGCAAAGCCTTGTCAAGGACAACAGATCTAACATCCTTACATTTCTTGTCAGAAACTCTTTCAGACATGTACCGACCAACCTTGGTGGCCCTTGCTGTGCTGCTCTGCTCTTCAGTCTCGGTAAATGGAGGGAAAGTTTTGGTGTTCCCTATAGATGGAAGTCATTGGGTCAACATGAGGGTCCTCATTGAAGAGCTTCACACCAGAGGTCATGATGTCACAGTGATACGGCCTTCGGACAGCTGGTACATCAAAGCAGAGTCTCATCAGTACGAGACAATCACGATCAATTCCCCTGGTGGTTTTAGCAGGGATGGTCTTGGGTCATTTGTAACCAGACTGATAAATATGCGGCGAGAGGGTGCCTCCCTTTGGAATCGACTATCTCTGCAATATGATGTGGTGACACTGTTTTATCAGCTGAACAAGCAGTTGGTTGAGATGATGGGTGACATGTTTGAGAACACACAACTGATGCAGAGCTTAAAGGATGCCAAATATGATTTAGTACTAGCAGACCCTGGCACAGGTGGAGGGGCACTCCTGGCACACCGTCTAGGACTTCCCCTTGTCCTCAATGCAAGGTGGACAATTCAGGGCGAAGGTCATTTTGCAATCGCTCCTTCCCCATTGTCCTATGTCCCAATCCCAGGGACAGAGTTGACTGACAAGATGACATTTACCCAGAGGCTCAAAAATGTTCTTTATTACTTTTTTACACGACTTAACATTTGGTACATTGCAGACCCCAACTATAAACCATTTGTTCATCGCTACTTTGGCCCTGATGTACACTACATGGAGCTCTTCCAGGCAGCAGACATCTGGTTAATGAGGAATGATTTCACGTTTGAGTTCCCGCGCCCCACAATGCCCAACGTCATCTACATGTCAGGATTTCAATGCAAACCCTCCAAGCCCCTCTCTAAAGAGCTGGAGGAATTTGTTCAGAGCTCTGGTGAACATGGTGTCATCATCATGACCTTGGGCACCTTGGTGGCCAAACTCCCTGAGGATATTGCTGAGGACATTGCTGCTGCTTTCGCCCAACTTCCTCAAAAGGTAATTTGGAGGCACACGGGCAAAAGACCATCCACACTTGGCAACAATACCTTACTTTTGGACTGGCTGCCTCAAAATGACCTGCTGGGTCACCCCAAGACCAGAGTGTTTGTGGCCCACGGAGGCACCAATGGACTACAGGAGGCCATTTACCATGGCGTTCCTCTGGTTGGGCTGCCCCTCATGTTTGACCAGCAGGACAACTTCTTCAGGATGAAAACTAGAGGTGTGGCGAAAGTGCTGGACATTGCAACAGTGAATGAAGAGAACTTCCTGGAGGCCCTGAAGGAGGTGCTCTATGAGCCAGTTTACAGGGAGAGGATGAAGACGCTGTCCACACTGCAAAGAGATCAGCCCATGAAACCCCTGGACCGCGCCATGTTCTGGATCGAGTTTGTCATGAGGCACAAAGGAGCACCACATCTAAGGACAGAATCCTACATGATGTCCAAGATCCAGTACCACTCCATTGACGTTGTGGCATTCTTGCTGGTTGTTATACTCCTAGTTGTAACTATTTTCATTTCAGCAGTTCACTTCTTGTGGAGGAGGTTGTTTTCTTCAAGGAAATTCAAAAAGGAATGATAAATATATGGCAGCAGATTTGTGACTTAGACACCTGTTATTGATATCATCACCAAAGTCTTGATTTTTTTCTTGTAAAGACATTTGCACTAAACTCTGTTCTGTATCTGGAATACAGAAGAGGATAAAAATGACTTGTCATGACTTGTACATGTTTATTGTATGAAGGCACAAATGCACATTAAATTTTAGTGATTTCCATCACTAAGACTGTATTGTCGTGCTTGCTGATTGTCTGTTTGATAGTTCAAGTTATATCTGGAATATTCAGTAGATTTAAGGCCCTGCATGAAGTGGTCAGTTGAAAGTTCATATCAAAGAACTGTTTCAAAGAGTTCTGAGTCCAGATTTTTCAAGCGTGTATATTAATTTTTTAAATTACAGGCCATACTTGAAAAATAACATGTAAGTCATAATTAATTGACAGTAAATTTTCTTTGACTCTTGGACAAAGGGATATTTTTCACTCATTTTTAACAGACCATCAAACTGTGATGACATGCTTCATAATTTTACCATGACAACGTAACTCTATCTTGAATAGTACAGTGATAAATTGTCTGGAACTCAAGGAGCCTGATTCAAGTGATCTGTGGCACCAGGTGGTTGGCCCATGGCACATTGTGTGCACCACGCATTCAGGGCGTGTTCAGCCTCATTTTGGTATTTAGAGGGCATAAAATCAGAGCATAAACCACGGCACAAAGATGCAGTCACTAGACACCTAATTATTCAAAGCTGTAATTCAGGTGTGATATCAATAAAAACAATCAGAGTGTCCGTGTCATTTTCTTTCAAGACCAGGTTGCGCAAGGAAGTGGGGTGTCACGATTTAAGCGGGACAAACCTTTCAATTTGGGAAAAGCGAGTGCTTCCCATCTGAAGAAACAGACCTTCCATACACCAGTTGAAGGCACACAAGCACATAGAATCTTTATAAAAGAGACTAAAAGGCATCCATAAAACTATCAGAGGTGTAGGAGACCTCGGAGGAGGTGGCGGCCAATTTTTCCATATTATCAGCTGTCAATAGGACCAAAATCCTGCTCTTATGACTAATGCAGCCATTCATAGCCCTTCACACTTACAGTAATGCCGTTGAAAAAAGACCAGCCTTTTGTTGGACTATGGTGCAAAAGTCTTCACGTGTCCCAAAAAAGCAATGTGCCATGACTGCGCCACAACACACCTCACAGACAAACTCCAGCATCTACCAGCACAGACGGAGCACAGATTCACTTGATCGTGGGTGGGTCAGGGTGTTTGGCTTAAAAACATCATATTCACTGGATTGAATTGAGCAATGAAGCTTGTACTTGACCAAGCGCAAGCTTGCGCCAAGCTTAAATAGGGCACAAGAACAGCAAAGCCTTGTCAAGGACAACAGATCTAACATCCTTACATTTCTTGTCAGAAACTCTTTCAGACATGTACCGACCAACCTTGGTGGCCCTTGCTGTGCTGCTCTGCTCTTCAGTCTCGGTAAATGGAGGGAAAGTTTTGGTGTTCCCTATAGATGGAAGTCATTGGGTCAACATGAGGGTCCTCATTGAAGAGCTTCACACCAGAGGTCATGATGTCACAGTGATACGGCCTTCAGACAGCTGGTACATCAAAGCAGAGTCTCATCAGTACAAGACCATCACTATTAAATCCTCTGGTGGTTTTGACGAAGAAAGTTTTGGGTTATTTGTGACAAAAATGATAAACCTGCGGCGGCAGGGCGCTTCATTTTGGACCCGTCTATATCTGGAGTATGAAGTGATGAGAGAATTCTACCAGCTGAACAAGCAGTTGGTTGAGATGATGGGAGACATGTTTGAGAACACACAACTGATGCAAAGCTTAAAGGATGCCAAATATGATTTAGTACTGACGGACCCCGCCATCGGTGGAGGAGTGCTTCTGGCACACCGTCTACGACTTCCCCTTGTCTTAAACGTCAGATGGACAATTCAGGGTGAAGGCCATCTTGCAATCGCTCCTTCCCCATTGTCCTATGTCCCAATCCCAGGGACAGAGTTGACTGACAAGATGACATTTACCCAGAGGCTCAAAAATGTTGTTCATTACTTTTTTACACGACTTCAGATTTGGTACGTCACAGACCCCAACTATAAACCATTTGTTCATCGCTACTTTGGCCCTGATGTACACTACATGGAGCTCTTCCAGGCAGCAGACATCTGGTTAATGAGGAATGATTTCACGTTTGAGTTCCCGCGCCCCACAATGCCCAACGTCATCTACATGTCAGGATTTCAATGCAAACCCTCCAAGCCCCTCTCTAAAGAGCTGGAGGAATTTGTTCAGAGCTCTGGTGAACATGGTGTCATCATCATGACCTTGGGCACCTTGGTGGCCAAACTCCCTGAGGATATTGCTGAGGACATTGCTGCTGCTTTCGCCCAACTTCCTCAAAAGGTAATTTGGAGGCACACGGGCAAAAGACCATCCACACTTGGCAACAATACCTTACTTTTGGACTGGCTGCCTCAAAATGACCTGCTGGGTCACCCCAAGACCGGAGTGTTTGTGGCCCACGGAGGCACCAATGGACTACAGGAGGCCATTTACCATGGCGTTCCTCTGGTTGGGCTGCCCCTCATGTTTGACCAGCAAGACAACTTCTTCAGGATGAAAACTAGAGGTGTGGCGAAAGTGCTGGACATTGCAACAGTGAATGAAGAGAACTTCCTGGAGGCCCTGAAGGAGGTGCTCTATGAGCCAGTTTACAGGGAGAGGATGAAGACGCTGTCCACACTGCAAAGAGATCAGCCCATGAAACCCCTGGACCGCGCCATGTTCTGGATCGAGTTTGTCATGAGGCACAAAGGAGCACCACATCTAAGGACAGAATCCTACATGATGTCCAAGATCCAGTACCACTCCATTGACGTTGTGGCATTCTTGCTGGTTGTTATACTCCTAGTTGTAACTGTTTTCATTTCAGCAGTTCATTTCTTGTGGAGGAGGTTGTTTTCTTCAAGGAAATTCAAAAAGGAATGATAAATATATGGCAGCAGAAATGTGACTGCGATCCTTCTTTCTTTGTGTATTCAGAATCAAGAATACCATCGGAACATATTGTACTTTCTGGTACTTAATAAGTATTTGTAGACACAAACTTACCTCATAATATGTGCTAAAATGGCTGCAACCAAAGCAGGTATGTAGTTGTCTTGTTATTTTTATCCAGCAGCAGTTCTCTGTGAGATCATGAATAAACTCATTCTTCTTAAAAACGATGTTGATCTCATACAAACTTGAGGCTTCTCCAGGAGCATCGTTTCACAATTGTTGCTTGTGGTAAGTTTACTGGGAATAGATTTCAGCTCTCTGAGTTCTGAGTTGAGTTCTATTAAATTCATTGATAACATTTACCATAATTGAATTGTTATGATATTGGTTAAAATATTTCATCCAGCCCTCTCATGTTTTGTCAGTCTTTCTTATATTACTGTTGTTTCTTTTCTTTTTACAGAGTTGAAAATTTCCATGCTTATAATTGGATTCAAAACATGGCTGTTCTCAGCTTCTGTACTCTGTTGAGAAGAATTTGTCAGTCCTTTTTTTTTTTTTTTTTTTTTAATTCTACCTCAAATATGAATGTGATTTCCTTGGGAAGTTTTTTTTCCCAACTACAACAGAATTTTTTCCTGAAACAACAGCAGACAATCGTGGTTATGGGACATTCACGAGAACATTTAAACCTTCTGCTGTGTTTTGTAAAGGTTCCATGCTCATATGTTAACAGATTAAATTACTGCACTCCTTGAAGCAGCTGATGAAAAGCAGCTTAAAAGTGTCTTCTTACACTACTTCTATGCATGAGGTTTGAAGTTTTTTCTTATTATCGAGTACTTTTGCTGTCATTGAGTTGTCATTGAAGTGTCTGTTGAAGTTGCACATCTTTGACATCCTAGCATATCCTTTTTCAGCTTTGACAATGCTGAGATAAATTTTTTTTTTTTTTCTGAAAAATAAAGAGACACAATGATAGACAATATTCACACAGTGGCCATGTTCCTCTGACACCATGCTGGGCAAGAACCTCGAATGCTGGATTATGTCACATGGCTCTCCAGGCTGCAACTCAAAGAAATGTGGGGAATCTGACAAGACCAAATTATTTTGTGTTTATTTTTTTAAATTGTAATTATTGTGGCAGTGTACGCAGCTAGAAAGGGAGTTTTTTTCTTCACATTCTATAACAAAGTTAACTCGCCTGCCATAGCCGAGCTTTTCTGGATATATCTCAGTAGGATTTTAATGCATGGTTGTTTTGCTCCAACTGTTGCTGCACCAAAAGAGTGAGCTTCTTGGTGTCCAGGTCAGCCATGTTTTCTCAACAACATCACAACATCCGGTTGTGATTCCACTCCAGAGGACGGCAAAAAGTTGAAGTACTTCATTCGAATCTTTTCTTACATGGATTAGCTCTCCCAGCTGAAAGCTTCCTCACACATACAACAGTCTCCATTTTGAGAGAAGAAACTCACGGTTGTTGCACGGAGTTGTTGTCGTGAGGTGAGACTCTGCATCGGGTCGTGGGGGAAGGTCATCCTCTCTGTGGTGGAGACCTGACGGACTGCACAGAGAAAACAAGATGATTACAACGCAGCAGGACATCGAGGTTAAAAAAAAAGAGCCTATGATTGAAATAAAATAACAAAACAACAACCCAGAAGCCCAGATGAGGACTGGTTCAAGGAGATGTAAACTTTGACAGAAAAGTTCTCCTGCACCAAATCTTTGACACATTACCTCCTTCTTTAAAGTCTCCACATCAGCTTGGTGACTGGCTAATACCTGACTCCATGCGTGACATCACAAATGATCATCATCTAAGTAACTGTGTTACTGACTGTAATGTTGTAGGAACATCTTGAGGGAATTACTTCAGATTGGTGGTCGGAGAAAGTCGAGGTTGCAATGGCAGACATGCGTCACAGAGGCAGACAACCAGACCGCAGTGCTCATGGCTCTGGTATAAGATGGTGTTATTCCATAATGGAAGCTGGCAAATTAAGCGTTTAATCTTCTCTGAGTTTGACAAGAAGAGAAAGTAGACAGTTCTCAATCTGTGACCTTTGATGTTTGACCACCAAGGTCTTGACTCAAGTTCATCCTTGAGTGTCAGTGGAAGTTTGTGGCAAATTTTGAGACCTTCCCTCAAGGTGTTGCAGACAAGGATGGGATGAGAGTTCTCAGGCTGTGCTTCCTAAACTGGGCCTGATCCTGGTGGCTCGCCTGGATGAAGCCTGACCTTCTGGGACAGATCCTCTCCTTGCCAGTCAGACTGCTGTTCTTCTGCTCTTGGAGGCAGGTGGGTGGGCTGGTGCTGCTGCAGAAAGCTGTCTCTAGGTAGCTCAGAGGTAGAGTCCTGTTGACAGGCCTGTGAATCTGAGCCCTGCTCCAGCGGGTCAGAACTGCCTTGCTGCCAATGTAGAAGTGAATGAGGGCTGGTACTGAGTCGAAGGCCTCCTGGTCCATGCTGTACTGGACCCGAGTGTACGTCTCACTGGATTGCACCACCGTCTTCCTGATGAGGAAGTGGTTGGTTTTATGCTCCCACTGGTTGGTGAGGACAAAGTTGCCCTGACTGGACTCCGAGTCCCGGACGAGGAAGTCGCCATGGTTCACCACGAGGCTCTCGGACACCTGAGGAGACATTTTCATCCTTTCTGGTGATCAAAACTCAATTGTTCATATAATACCAGACAGAAGTGGGGGCTCTACTTCATGCAACATTACAATGAGTATTTTGGGCAGATTGAAAACAAACAAGTTCATCGTACTAGTATCACATCTTGTGATTACCCATAATCCTCGCTGAGGAGCTGCAGCTGAACTTGTTCCTGAGTGTTTACACGGCAAGTATATAAAGAGCAGGATGGTCTAGACCTGCTCGAGATAAATGCTGTATACATTTTAATAAACGGAACTTAATTTTTTCACTGCAATATGAAAGCTAATAATTTAGACAAGAAGGAGGAAGAACTGAACACCTTTGCAAGTGCACGTGAGCGTTAGCGATATAGGAAAAATACATACTGGCACATACTGAACGACTGACATGTGATTCCCAATCAAAAGCGTGCAGCTCATCCGAATCTTCACTGAATCTTAATCATGTACTGGTCTTGGCTGCTTAAATAATGCCTTCTAAAGTTGTGCTACATTGCTGTATTGATTTATTGATCTAGATTTAATAACTGGATTAGAACTGATAAAGTCTATAGAATAACAGGGAGTGATTCTTTTGCTGTTCTTTTCAAAACTAGATTCAATCAAGGACAGGAGTTTACGTGTAAACGAAGGATCATTTTGGCTGACTCAAGTTCGGGGCTGGCGTTGGAGCAGAGCTCCATCTTGTGGCTCAACCACTGCATGACAGTTATGAGTTTAAAGGGAAAATCCACCCTATAATTCAACCATGTTATGAGTATGATACGACATGGTAGTCAGTCAACAGTTACCACAGCCGGCTTTGTTCACGCAGTACTTCCCCAAAGAGTGTATTTCACCTTTCAACGACTCACTCGTAGGAGTCGTGAGCTCATGAAGGTGTTTTTTCCCCTCCTGCGTTACTTCCTCATGACTTCAGCACGCAGAAAGACCCAGCCACATATATTTAGCTAGAAGCTAATGCCGACTGATGCTAACAATAGTAAAAGACTCCAATTATTTACCCGCTATAATCCAGGTCTTCGTACGCCACAAACACTTCAATATGAGCAAAAACTAACTAAAACCTCCCCCTTCAATGCTCAGAGACGAGCACGACCAGTCGGTGCAGAACCGACTCACTCGCCCTCGTCCACAGGAAGAGTCACAAAAAAGTAACGCAGGATTGAAAAACATCTTCCTGACCTCAACACACCATTTTGTGACGGTTTGAATGACAAAATGAACTTTCTTTGTGTCACTTCAAGCTCATTATATCAATCTCAGCAGCTCGTACTTATCTAGGGTTAGATATGAGGGTTAGGTTCAAGGTGATCTAGACATAAGATATGAGATATCTACATTTAACTCGATTTTACTCGATCCAACTATCACACAGATGTGGAGCCACAAAAAGCCAAATTTTTAACAAGAGGCAGTGTGTGTGTGTGTGTGTGTGTGTGTGTGTGTGTGTTAGATAGGCAGACCTCCCAGGGGATGCATCCATGGTACCAGGCATGACTCCTCAGATTTGTGCTGCTCAGCTTCAACTCCTCCTCCAGCTGCCTCCTCAGCACCTCTGATGGCGGCTCCAACCAGAACTTCTCCTTGGAGAACTTTGAGGACATCGCGTCAGACAAAAGAAACACACCCACAACAAAGGGTTCGGCAGGCAGGATTTAGGTTGTCTGCTGCTGCGTCTTCTCTCTTTTTTTAAAAGTGCGTCGGACAAAAACAAGCACTGCAGTTTTTGTGTTTGTGTGCTAACAAAGGAGAGAAGGGGGCTAAGGAGGAAGGACAGACATGGCATTCCCACCCTGGCATCCACACTGGCGGCACCAGGGGCCCGAGAACCAGGCCCATGCTGGAGTTGTGGCCTTGTTGCCGTGGCGATATCATTGTGCAACAGGGTCATCACTCTGCGGTGCTTTGTCCGTCGCGTTTTTATACACATGAAAGGAATGAAACTTGGCAACTGTATATCAAGAGTTTACAACGATGAGGGACTGGGCTGCTTTTGTTGAAGGACATGTTTGTCACAGTTGCTGTTATTACACTGTTATACAGGTGACACAGCCCACCCCTCCTGCTTTGACAGAATGGTTTGTCCCTCTGGATGGTGAATAACGAGCTGGGCACTGGGCCAGTGTGTGTGTGTGTGTGTGTGTGTGTGTGTGAGGGTGCTAATGAATAGCTTTAATTTCATTAACATTATCATTCATTGCCAGCTTGCCTCGTTCAGACAAGTGCATTTGTCAAGTATCCAATTATAAGTCAATGAACTGGAAATTCTCTCACTTTCTGTGTCCCTTCCCACCTTTTCCAGGCCGAATCGAGGCCGCCACAGTTGCCAGGGGTAACCGGGGTGGCTTCAAACTATTCCACTGTCTCTTTTATCAGTGACCTAACTGAATTAGCACTGGTGAGCTGTGCGTAGTGGATCAGGCCAGACCAATAAAGAATTGAATTGAACCGTTACTGAAGCTGGAGCTGATGGCAGCAGACTAGAGGAGGACACGCAGCACGGAAACAGAAAGGAAGTTTACCTTCACATACTCTCCACTACTGTCTGCCGAGTCCTCCGCCCTGGAAAACAACACATAAAACAGGCGGTTAGCGTCAAAGTTACGAACTTGCTCTTGTCTCCTTGTCTTCGCTGGACCACAGACATTTATTTTGCTGCAAACTTGTCACTGCTTTGCTTCTCCCAAACCTTCTCGAAACAATGGATGGACTTTTTATAACCGGAGAAAAAGCAAAGTAGAAGTCACCATTTCCCTCTTAATTCAATGACAAAGATGAGAAGTTATGTATCTTCCCAGGGTCTCATTTAACTTGATTCAACATCCTAATAAGTTCGGCAAGTCAGGCTACTTTAATGTCAATGTAATGTCAAATGTCAGGCAAGCAGCTTTTTAGTGGCATTTATGCGATAGACTCGTCTATCGTAATTCTTTGGCGCTTTGGCGTGCTAGTTATGGGTTACTGAAGCAGCCGCCACCGCTGCATGTTCAGCGAGCCGAAGAGGTCGGGACCCCCACGTCAGCCACCTCTGGGTTACCATGGAGCCTGAGGTCAATCAGGAGGTCCAAGCGCCAATCAGAGAGCAAGAAACGTGAGTCACATGATGCAGTTTATTTTATCCAGAAGAACTTGAACACAGCACGACAGTAAATCATGACGACATTGATTCTTGAGCTTTTTCAGGATGTTTACATTTCGTGTGATATGAAACATGCATGGAAACCTAACAAATGTTGGCGTCACTCTGCTCTGACGACTTGCTGGGCTCTCCCACCAGAGGGGGGAGTCATTTTTTTGCAGAAAGCCTGTTAAAAGACCTGAAATGTATGAAGCTGTGTATCCCGGCTCGTGTGCGCAGCGCATGCAGTAGCAGTAGTACTAGTAGTCCTGCTTGTCTTCTTGCCCAACTTTGTCAGCAGCTATGACTTCATTTGACACCACCCAGCAACGGCTTGCAACACAACAAACTGCTTCAGGGTGGAATCTCATGTCAGCACAGTTTTGAAGAATAGTGAAGTGATTTTCTCCTAGTTGTCTATCCCGTCACCGCCGGCTGGCGTCTCAGCAGCTTCTGAAGCCTCACCAATCACCACACCTTTCTACTGACTGAGAAAGTGAAACTGCATGTTTGCCAAGAGGTGCCAGACCTCTTTTTTTTCTCTCTCTCTCTCCAGTCGCTCTGCTCTTCTGCGACATTCTGCATATTTCCATGAGTAATGTCAAGGGAGGTGACCTTTTGTTCCCAAACATCGAGAATGACAAGCAAACACAGATGTGAACGCACAAGAACATGCATGAAGAAGAATCTCTCCTCGTTGTGCTGCCTCTGAACCTTTCAAATGTTTCATTTGTACGTTGCTCATCGATTTACTAGGTTCTGTGTCTTTCATCATTTCTGTTTTTAGTACTTGTAGATTTACTGAAAAGACCTCCGTGCACTCCACGCGAAAACATAATTTCTATCAGTAAAACACAGGTCTCTACAGTCCATCTCCGACTGATTCCACCAACAGTCTAGAGCAGACACACATTTACCCACCCAGGTATTTGAGGCACCATAATAACTTCTTGTTCATTGTCCTCTTGGAAACAAAGCCAGAACCCGATTGTCACATTAGCGCTGGCTAACGGTTATCACTAGCTAACGGTTAGATGTTTCATAACATGAATCATGAGAATATAAAAAACACACATTTGAAGACACTGCTAAGGAATGTTTCACTGAAGCTACGTTAGCATCCATCTCAAACGTCAGTAGCTTGTAAGGCATAGAAGAGTTGACTTTGGGTATAAATGTGTAGAGTTCTCAAGAAGGTGCTTGAACTCATCAACTGAGAACCAAAAAACTTATTCAGGTTGAGGCCATTAGAAAATGCTGTGATAGTGAGGTCTTAATCACTCGGACCAGCAGGTCCAGCTAGCATGCAATCTTCATTTTCAACTGTTTTGATGTTGTCAAGCTAGCACGTTAGCTTATTTCAGGATTTCATTCATTCCTTAAAAGGATTACACTTGAACCAAGAATCTCTATATTGGAATACTGCTAAATGTACTACTACTAAATGGAGTTATTGTTATAAGAAAAAAAAATGAATAAAAGGAGCCAGTCCACCATTAAACAACATGTTTCATGACAGGACACTCAGGGTGGGGAACCCCCTCCACCTGGGGGCTACAGTCCCCACACCAGCTTTGAGTTTTACTGGACTTCCTGCTTCCTCAGCCGGCAGCTCTCACAACGCTGCATGGGACACACTCACACCAGCCATTAACACACACCTACTGGTTCAAAGCTCCCATCGTAACCCAAAACAACTGCGCCGCCGCCAGCACCAGTCCACAAAGATCAGAAGCGGTTCAGTTTATGACATAAACAAGAGGAAATAAGTATGTCTGACCCTCACTAATGACAGCCTCATGCTTTCCTCCATTAAACCGTCTATTCACTCATTCTCCAATGAACATGACTTTTAAAATGTGGACAGATGCCTCGTTGGTGAGGGGTCTTTTTGATTCGCACGGTGATCAGGATTCTACTGAATAGCTCGTTCTGGACCATAAACCCGCCATGACGCAACAAGACTCTTGAATAATACTTTCAAATTTGAAGCATTTGTGTGTATTTTACAACATCAACATACTGAAAACACAACTACGATGAAAGAAGAAAGTCCTCTGGGGACGGAATCATTATGGATTTTGGTTGGATCTCTAATTTCGGCACCACTGGACCTCTCGGATTATTTCAAGGAACAGCTGGAAACTAAGGATTTCTGTGCACTAATTTCACAATGAAACAGGAATGCAGTGACATTCACGGGCAGATGAGAGCCAATCAAGTCTTCTTATACATGAACGAACACCCACACGTAGAGAACGAGAGAGAAAGACATTTGTTGCCAGATTAATATCTAATTTAGGGTTAAAAAGACAAATCTTACATTATGCCAGTGCTCAGGTGTTCCCCTTCTAAGCATTTTATCCCTCCATCCATCCCTCCATCCCTCCATGTTCTCCCTCTTCTCCTGTTGAGGGTGGTGGGGGTGGAGCCTATCCCAGCAGCCTTCCCCCTGGACAGGTCACCAGTCCATGGCAGGGCCAACACATAGAGACAGACAACCATTGGCTCTCCCAGCCACGCCTACGGTCAATTTAGAGTCTGGATTAACCTGGTCCCCTCTTGATGTCTTTGGACTGTGGAGGAAGCTGGAGTACCAGAGAGAACCCAGCAGGAACAGGGAGAACATGGAGACTCACCCAGAAAGACCCCGTGCTGCAGCCGGGGCTCCACCCACAACCTTCTTGCTGGGGGCCACAGGGAGGACCACTGCTCCATTGTACCACCCGAAGCATTTTAATGAAACAGAAAGGGCTAGCTAACGCTAAGATGACGGCAGCGTTAGCTCAGTTCGGTGTTTGTATTTGATGAAAATATTGATAGAATCACTGAGATCAGCTCTTGAACCTCAGCACCAGATCGCAGGGTCTCAAGACAAAACGTTCTTTTCAAAAAGACAGAAAGCGTTTGTGCTTCTGCTTCCGGCGTGATGACACACACAGGTGCGTCGAGCCACTTGCTCGTAAGTCATTGGCCATTTTGAAATTTTTTTTAAATTTCAATTTTTCAAACATTTTGAAATTGACCCCTGCCGTATTTACAGATGTGTTTTAGAATATTTCACACAACAAAAACATTCAACGATATAAAGCCGATTTCTCCGTCGTCTTGCTGTCAGCTCACAAGGACACCTGATCTGGAGGGGACGTGGAGTCTCTCACCAACACGCCACAGAATGAAGCAACAATATTTCATAAGAAAGAATGAGCTGGAAGGTAAGAGGGAGTCCATTTTTTTCTCCAACCTTTAACAAGCGAACGCTCTCACCCGAGCAGTAAATTACTGCAGTATTTATACCTCAACACTCTCAGGAAACTCATTTGGTGTTGATTCCTTAATAAATATTGAAGGTCACCATCGAAGCTGACGGCGCCGCAGTCACACAGATGCTGCCTTCAGGCCTGCGGGGCTCTCAGGAGCAGCCGGAGGTTCCTGTCCGACACAATAAAGCCTCATTAGATCTGATTTCTCAGCTTGGAACTGACGTGAACCCACAGCTGCTGAGGAGCTCCACAGCTGGCAGCTTTGACACCTTCCTCCCACCATGCCACACAAAAATGTGCGTTTGTCTCTCTGATCCACTTGTTTTTGTATTGAATTTGTCATTTATTGCCAACATTTGTCATGAGATTTACCAAAAAGATTCTTGGAGTTAAAAAGTATTGAGTTTTTGAGAGTTGGACTGCTTGATACTTGCAGGCTGGGGTGCGCAGCTGCCGCTCGTCACCCCGACAGATCCGCCACTTCCCGTTCTTACGTAACCAGCAGTCCAGATTCAGCCTGCAAACCGGACCCGACCGGACCGGCCCTCCGCATGTTTTCATGTGCCAAGCCGTCAATCATCAACTCCTCCAACTCACCGCAGGTAGACGCGGGGCATCAACGCACAAACACGCTGCCAAGAGTTCACACACGCGCCACGTCACGCATTCAAACACGTCACACGTCACTCAAAGCGGCTGTGATAGAGCTTCTCTCACCGTCCCCTCGTCTCCCGCCGGCGGCCACCCTCCATCCTCGACCCGCAGACTCCAGACTCTCCGCGGCTGGACCAGCTGGAGGAGCGGTCGGGCTGGGGAGCTACTGCGCATGTCCGCTGCCACAACGCCTTTTGTTTTTTTGTTTTAACCGCGGTTTCATGAATGATATCGGCTTTATTTTTTGATAAACCAAATTAGTAAATTTATATTACACAATGTTACTTTACATTACATTACACTGTCACCAGGAAATATCATTAAAAATAAGTAAAGCTGCTCTCATTTTGAAGTATAAATTGTATTGTTTTATCAAACCCGTTAAATTAATACCTGATATGCTGATATACATGACGAATGAAGACACGACGGAAAACAGCTGAAATGATCAATTCGGTTCTAGAAAAAGAACTAAAACTATACTTTCAGTGTCCTTGATTCATAAGAGTATGTTACATATAATTTATTCAGGGTTTATGTATGAATAGAGGGACTTGGACCACTACAGGGATATATTCTTGTATATTATATTATTAGAGAAATTATTATAATAACTGAAGGTAAAATCACAACTTTGGCAGTAAAATGTACGAATATTTTACCAATAACGAGCCTAAGACTCATGTCAGGTTTATTCATATCAATTTCAAAGGGTTTCATGAAATTGAATATCAAGTAGATTGATCGTAGTAATTCAGTTCTCAGTTATCACATAGTATGATGACAGTACTACACTCTGCGGTGACGTTACTTGATACTATCACATCATGTTTTTCCCAAGCGAGCTGAGTTCAATGGTTCCGCAACCATCAGCCGGTGATGCTGAACCAGGACAGTGGCAGACGTTTGGTTCTAAAACAACATCCGTGAGGGTGAAAGTCATCTGAATGGGTTGTAAAACTTTCTCACCTGTCAACACGCTCCACTTCCTGTGAGCCCTTTCTAAGCTTCGTGGTTTCCTGTCTACATGCCGCGCCGTGACGCCTCTCTGGTTGCTCGTCCTTGTGCACTGCCTCAGTTATCGGGTCCATCGGAACATATAAATCCTGCGCTGAAACTTTTGAGCCCCCGGCTGCCATGAGGGACAGACTTTCTTTAGGGCTGACAGGTTCTGAAATGTCCCTGGTCTTCAACTCCTCTTCGTCGTTCTTCATCACGCCTCCTGCAGGGTCCCTGATGCAGCTGTCAGCTGCTGAAGTCAAAGGTGACGCTTCGGTGGGTTTGGGGGTGGTTGGCAGCGGCCGGTCCAGACTGGTCAGGCTGCGGCTGGACAGAGCTCTGAGCAGGGGGGAGTCTCGGACTTGATCCCCTGCCCAAGCCTTACTCTGCCCTCCCCCCTCCTCCACCTCCTCCTTCTTCTCCTTCATCCCCCGCCAGCTCTTCTTCAGCGTCTCGCGGCGGGGAACGGTGCCCACGTGGGAGTACATGTCTTTGGAGCAGGCATATGCATGACTGGGGAGGCTGGAATCCATATCATCCAGCGACTGGGACCCCAGTGCTGATCTGGAACCGCTGTGGCTCCCATCATGCATGGAGGCTGCCTTGTTACTGGCTGATTGGCGGCTGGAAAGATTGGTGAGGCTGCCGAACCACTTGAAACCTGGGGAGTAGAAGGTGGGTAAAACAAGTGGAACACAAGATTGTTCGTGAATAATCGATATAAAGGTGTGATGTGTGGCAAGGGTCCGACTGCATTCATCACGCCAGACCAACATTAGTCATGTCTCTGGACCGGTCAGGCCAATACTGGATGTTCCATGTGAAAGGAGATCTGCATTATGGGTCTCGGTCAGCTGGTTTGGAGCAATCAAGATATGCTACCAGAAGTTGGCAGTATCGGCAACAAGGCTGTACAACAGTAGAGGAAGAAGAGTATTTTAATACCATAAAATATAGGCCGCGTCCGAATTGCCAAGTGCCAACCTACGTCCTCCTGCTACATCCTACCGCTACGTCCTCCTCCTACAACCTAAACACAGCGGCACCATTCAGACACCCTAGAAGGTTGGTGGTGAAGCACGACCTCTGCTGGCTGAGCACAGATACTGCAAATAGGTAGACAGCACCAACGAAAGCCCCACCTAATGGCCTGACTGTGGTACTGCACTCCACTCTGAACGCACCTTTCACTCATTCTCTATTATTAAGCACATTAACTCACCTGTAAAGGTGTGCTCACACGCATCGCGTTTGGTGTGAACGCACCTTTAGTCATCAACAACTATAAATGTTGGTGCTGCATCAGAATGGGAGACTGTTGGTGGCCCGAACTTGGCTTGCGGGTCCACAAGTTTTTAGGGGACAAAGAAGACATCCGCGGTGCATTGTGGGCCATAGGTTGCTCCGTAGGATGCACCTAAACCGACCTACAATGTGGGCGTGTTTAGGCTGGAATTTAGGTTGCGAAGTAGGTCGCTACTCGCACCAGTTGTGGTTTGGGACAGCCTTCGACCTGCTCTGAGACCTAGGATCAGACCTACTTGGCGATTCGGACGCAGCGATAGAGAGGTCTGGCTCTCATACCAGCAGCACCAGACCCAATCAGACAATTGCAAAATTTAATTGCAACAGCTGGGTTCAGTCACGAGAGGGCAGTAGCGAGGAGACTGAGGCCATCGTCTCAGGTTTGTCCGATGACAGTTTAGCTGTTATTAGCTGTCTTTGTTAGCTTCAAGCTAAACATATGTAGCTGGTTCTTCCTGCATTCTGGAGTCATTGAGGAGTAAAGCAGGAGGGAAAACAGCTCAAGACCCCTGTTAGTGAGTACTTGAGAGGGAAAATACACGTGAAGTATCACATGAAAGTATAACCAATCAGATCAAGTAACCACAAACGTAATAGCTGGATTTCAACCAGTGGAGGGCAGTTGATGTGCAATTTATAACGCAACAAGATCGCACTCTTGTACTGCACGTGAATACTCCAGCATTTTGAGGAACTGATAAGTGTCTCATGAATAAGAACAGCTCGGCCTCTGGAGGCCAATAACAGAAAACTGCAGCAGAACCAACAGCTGCGATGATTTAGTTTTCACTTTGTGCTGTCAGAAAAAAAAGTGTTTTCTTTGTGCCGGAGTCACCGGAGGAATGTTGCTGCGCCTCGTCTCTTAGAGTCTCCGCGCTCCGACTCTCACCAGCCTCCCCTCAGCTCCCAGCAATGTTTGGTTAGATTTCTGCCCCGGAGACCCGCTGGACCCTGAACCCAGGGAGGGCCGTACGTTCTCCAGACAAATATAGACGAATGATTTTGAGAAAGAAAGAGAAGAGAAGCCAGCAGATATCAAGAGGATGAAGAGTCCAGGGGATTTTTACTTTTTGTTGATCTTGTGGAGGGAAACTTTCAGAAACATGATTAATCATTGATTGCTGCTGAAAGTCTCTGTAGAAGCACGACCTTCTCAAGGTTGCAGTGTAACCTCGCTAATGCTAAGCTAATGGAGACTGACGGGGAACAACAGCTAAACGCTCCAGGTCATCATTACCATAATCCACATCTTCTTAATCCAGATTTATGATCAGCAATCCTCAAATACTTTGATTGGAGTTTAAAAGTTCGGCGCCACTGGGAACCAGTGCGACCAGCAGGTGTACGCAGCTGGGAGTACAGAGACAGATCTCCCATTTTTGTGCATCTACTCTTTTTCCCAAAGGCCAAAACCATCTCAGGTCATAATTTACTGCACTGACTTGAATCCCAGCAGCTTGGTGACTCCAGGATTTCAGAAGCCTTCTGTTTCTGATCTTTGTTGCTCTTTCTGCTGCAGTCAGCTTCTGTTCTAAGAGGCGGGGGTACAAATACTGCTACTGTACTCCCACAGTACTCGGGTAGATTTCCTTTGTTTTTTTCTCTGGCAAATCTGTGACAAATACAAATACTTTCTAGTCCTCACATCTGTAAAACAGGTTTGCCATTTTTGTGTTCATGCTCAACAAAACGGATGAGTTTTCTTGAAGAGAGGCAGATCTCTTGTTCACTCTCAAGGTGGCGCTACAACGCTCAAGCATATTAACAAATGAAGATCCACCCGACAATAAGAAGTTTCCAAAATGGTTATTTTTGTGTTTGAAGACCAATAAAGAAATCATCAGGATTTTGTGTCTTTGATTGAAAGCCTTTACTTCTCTACTTTTACCATTTGTACGTTTTTGCTTTTGCCACCGATGAGCAAAACCCTCGTTCATTGGTTGATCCGTGACAACACGGCTCAACTGAGGGATCCAATAATTGTGAAGACATTTTGTTGTTCTCCAGGAACGCTGGACAATCTTCTGGTTGTTAGCACTTGGTTCTTTTCTTTCCGAAGTTATTCAGATGCTGGGTTGTATTCAGGCGCCATGTGCACTCCAACAAGACTCGGAGGGTCAACGGGACTGAATGACTGGTCTTCAGATGCATTGTGGGTGAAACTGTAACGGTGGCGACAGCGAGCTGTTGTCCCGGCGGCAGACCTTGGCTGTCTCCTCTCAGCTCAACCGTGGGACGACACAAGGACGCGACTGTGCTTCATCACAATCGCACCAACAAACGGCACAAAGAGCCAACACACACTTGTGTCAATAGATGACAAATACACTTGACCCATCACACTCTCCCTCTCTCTCCCTCTCTCTCTCTCCCTCTCTCTCCCTCTCTCTCTCTCCCTCTCTCTCCCTCTCTCTCTCTCCCTCTCTCTCCCTCTCTCTCTCTCCCTCTCTCCACCACCTCTCTCCTGTCACTGAAAATAATAGAATAAAGGTGTTGTTCCACCACCTCATTGCTGCACTCGCCTTCATTCCTGTAACATCCAATCTTTGTCAACATTTTGAGACAAAACTTGTTCCTCCAAGTCTGTTGATCCACGGCAAAAAGACAGAACTTGTTCCTTTCATTACATACAGCAACTCATACCTTGTGGCCACAAATTCACTGAGAGAACATGTTGTTAGCCCGGTGTGAGCCCCGTCCCTGACCTGCCATGCAGCTTCGTGTGGAACCTCCTCTAGAACCACTGTGAGACACTCGAGAGCCATCAAACCAATCAGAACTGCTGCTTGCATCGCCGTTCAGTTGAATCTTACTGTTACTCTTTTAGAAAGTGTAATCAGTCTTTTTCTCTCTTTTATTTGACCAAAACTTGGACGAACACACTTTTGACATGCAGATCTTGAAAGAGTTAAATAATTAAATGTACAAAGAAAGTGAATACACCGGTTGCTGTGGAATTAAAGAGTCCTTAAATTCACAACTGCGGTGAGAAGGATGTAGACGTGGTGATGACGGTGAGGGTTTCAAGTCTTGGAAAGTGCTTCAAGTTTGTCCTCAAATGTCTGAATGTTGTTGTAGAGCATCTTGAAGGAAAATGGGACTTACTCAGTTTACGTTTCTTCATGCTTCACAGGTGGAATTTCTTCATTCGTTCGCACGTTAAAAGACATAAACGTCTTCAGAGTGATGACGAGCTACGTCTCCTGGAGCCTGCAGTGTGAGTCTGCTTCCTGCCTTGTGAGAAAAGCAGAAACTTAAGGGCGGTGCAGTTGTTGATGCAATCAGTCGACTTCACCCCGGAAATGTTTTAGTCAGTCAACCTGCTGAGGAGACAAGAGGAAGATTTTCAACAGCAGCACAAACATTTTATTCCGTCTGGAAGTCGACACATTCACAGGAAGGAAAAAGGTGCAGAGGAACCGTTTTTCTGCCCTCACAGTCTTTCACCACGTGTCGTCATATTGATCCGTCAGCGGCGCCGCCAAACTTTGATAATTATTTATTTTTTATCCTTTATTTGAACTTTGAACTCTCACTTGGAGACTTGACTTGTGCTTTGCTAGACAGCAACTTGGGTGGAGGGCTGTCACCTTCTTATCAGACTTCCTGCCAGCATTTCCTGGTCAAACCAACGGAACACATCTGCCATTGACGCTGTTCGGAACTGAAGAACCTCATTCTTGAACGACGCTCGCAGCCACACAAGTAAAGATGACCTCTTGCAGTGGATGCAGGAAGTAAAGGGTTAAAGAAGAGTGGCCAGTTGAGCTGCGCTCCTTCATCATCTGACATGTCTCAGTTTCTTAGCCATTTGTTACATCGATCAGACAGTTGGGAGGTGGCAGGAAATTAGGAGCGATCAGGGATGGAATGCAACTTATGTGGCATCTTGAAGCCTGACCAAGAATTTACCAGGTTGCACTGCAATAAAATGCAGAATACAAAGCAGGAAGCAATAAAGTGGCAGCATACAAAGTGTTGTTGTTGTTGTTTTGAGCTCTACAGCTGATTAACATCAATAAGACACTTTTTGGTGGAATCACATGACCTTCATCTGTTGTCTGAGTGTCAGAGCATTTTTATTCACTTCTAATCAATGTTCAGAGAAAAAAGTTGCGCCAGTGTGAATTCAGCTCATCATCAAATACAAATTCAGAAAATAGATGTGTTGTCCAAAGAGTTGTGGTCGTTGTGCATCAATCAGAACAGACGCTTCACACAAAAAATCACCTGAAAATATCAAGAAACTGATGCATGCACAAAAACTGAGCCGCATTTAAAAAATAATCAAATTCAATCAAATTCATGAATCTAGAAGTTTGGGACTTGCTTGAGTCGTCATGATAAGAATGCATACAATCATGCATTTTCATCATGACTTTCTCATTTGTGGCAAATTGAAAATTTCTCCAGAGAAGCAATCAATGAAAAGAGCATTAATGAATCTATAAAAGTAATGTCAGGACCGGAGAGTCGTAATTCTAACTGAGATCCACGTCGTGGCTGAAGCTGTCTGCAACGCTTGGGTTGCAGCGGCTTTGAATGGCTCTTTATATTTCTGTCCCCTGCAGGCCAGCAACACAACAACAACAACAACAACAACAACAAGTGCATGTAGACTGGTGGTAAATAAAGCGTGTCTTCTGTGCGTCAGACAGGGTCGACTCATCACGTCCTCGCTGGTCTCTCACCCAGCTGGCGTCCATGAATGTCTTTCTGTCTGGGACATAGAGGAGTTGTGTTGTGGTGTGAACAGAGAAGCTCACAGTAGAAGCAGATGATGGAGGAGAGTGTTACTGTAGTCACACCTCCGCCCGTCCTCTCCGTCCGACCCATGGATCAGCATCAGCTGACTTCCTCCCCTCTCATCTTCTGCAGAAACACAGACAGAGTCCATCCCACCTCCCGCCTCGTCTCCTTGCATTCACATCCAGCGGCTCTGGACCAGCTTCAGGTTTCTCTTCACTCCTCAAACAAATACTTCAACAAAAAAGTGTTTTTTGTTTCTCTCAAGAACTCAAGTGTACTCCAGAATGTAGAAGGAGCCAGCCATGTATCTAACATCTGTTCACACACACTCAAGCCCACGAGCTGTTATGGCTCTCAGACCGAAGGCTTTGTTGATTCCTGGTCTCAGGGCTCCATCAAAGGGAGATGCATTTTACCAGAGAGCTCGCAGACTGACATTTTTGGACAGGCTAGCTGTTGTTAGCCATCAGTCTCCATCCGCTTCAAGCTAAATATAAATGTGGCTGGTTCTTACTCCATTCTGGAGCCACAAAGAAGTCATGAAGGAAGGAAAAACCTCTATTTGTGACTTCAAAACTCCTGTGTGTCAGTACTGCATCAAGAATAATTTCAGATCTTTTCAATTTGTAAAATCTATGTTTGAACTACAATTAATGAAACGGCAACATTAACTGAAGTTTCTTGTGATTATTGTTATGTCCTTAAATCGTTTTTGGAGTCTGGTTTTATGAGTGCAGTTTTACTTTTGGCCACTAGATGGAGGCAGAAGTCTCCAGAGCAACCGGTCCAACCCATGGTGGTCTCACGGGGTTCCCGGCTCCAAGGTGCACTGAAGGTCTCAAAGCAGAGCTCTGAGTGAATGAATTTTGAAACTGTTAGCAGAGATGTTCAGATCCAGGACCGTCTGAGCAGGACTCTTGTCTGCTATATGTACTGTACACATGAAACACTGTAAATACGTGATAGAAAAGTGAGAACTGTGCCCAGATGTATCAGTGTAGTTCGAAATAATATTGCTTTATGAACTGTAATGTTTAGTTCTGGCTGAGAAAACTTAATATCTGAAAATACACAAGGGCAGCAGGGTGGAGCAGTTGTCCAGCCGGGGCCCCCCAGCAAGAAGGTTGTGGGTGGAGCCCCGGCTGCAGCACGGGGTCTTTCTGGGTGAGTCTCCATGTTCTCCCTGTTCCTGCTGGGTTCTCTCTGGTACTCCAGCTTCCTCCACAGTCCAAAGACATCAAGAGGGACCAGGTTAATCCAGACTCTAAATTGACCGTAGGCGTGGCTGGGAGAGCCAATGGTTGTCTGTCTCTATGTGTTGGCCCTGCCATGGACTGGTGACCTGTCCAGGGGGAAGGCTGCTGGGATAGGCTCCACCCCCACCACCCTGAACAGGGGAAGAGGATGTGATGGGTGGATGAAAATAAACAAATATGATAAATATGCATCAACGTCAAGATAAATAGAAATGTACGCCCAATTTTCTCCTCAAGAGGCTTCAGTTTGAGAAAATGGAACATAGATACATGTTACCATGCTGCTTTTTGACTTTTTGCAAATCAAGAGAAAGAATCAACAGGATAAAACATGATGCTGCAGTGGGATTTACAGATTTGGGATTAGGAGCCTTGTGAAAGCAGAGTGAGGCTGTGTGGCTGCCACTTCCATCTCCATCTGAGAGCAACCGGATTAAACCAGGATCAGGTCGCTCGCTGGCGTTTTACTAAATGAGATTAATGTCTGCAGAAAATATCAGTCTTCATACATCATTTAATCTGGTAATGACTCATCAAATCGGCCTGTGTGGTGCGTTAAACCTGTTAGTTTCAATTATGAGGCAGTTCAGTCTCAAGTCATCATCACACCTTTCACATTCCTCCTTTAGTCATTGAACTTCAGGCCTTTTATGTCAGAAATTCAATTTCTAAATCAGACAATCAGATGGAGCAGCTGAATGTGTGTCAGCGCCTTCTTTGCTGTTAAATCTTATAAATTCACAGGATGATCATCTGCTGCTGCTGGAGTCCAGTTTGGTTCAGATCCTGGACAAAATAAAAAGAATCTCTACATGCAGACTCACGCTAGTTAGCTTAGCATAATGAATAATAGAGGGTGGGAAGTGTCAGCATTTAAAAAGTACTTTTCCAACACTGGCCTGAAATAAGAGCCAACACATCAGATCCACCAGTAAACAACAGACTGGTGGATGGTGGAGGTTCAGTTCTACATCAGATCCACCAGTAAACACCAGACTGGTGGATGGTGGAGGTTCAGTTCTACATCAGATCCACCAGTAAACACCAGACTGGTGGATGGTGGAGGTTCAGGTCTACATCAGATCCACCAGTAAACACCAGACTGGTGGATGTTGGAGGTTCAGGTCTACATCAGATCCACCAGTAAACACCAGACCGGAGGACGGTGGAGGTTCAGTTCCACATCAGATCCACCAGTAAACAGCAGACTGGTGGATGTTGGAGGTTCAGTTCTACATCAGATCCACCAGTAAACACCAGACTGGTGGATGGTGGAGGTTCAGTTCTACATCAGATCCACCAGTAAACACCAGACCGGAGGATGGTGGAGGTTCAGGTCTACATCAGATCCACCAGTAAACACCAGACTGGTGGATGGTGGAGGTTCAGTTCTACATCAGATCCACCAGTAAACAACAGACCGGTGGATGGTGGAGGTTCAGTTCTACATCAGATCCACCAGTAAACAACAGACCGGTGGATGGTGGAGGTTCAGTTCTACATCAGATCCACCAGTAAACAACAGACCGGTGGATGGTGGAGGTTCAGTTCTACATCAGATCCACCAGTAAACAACAGACCGGTGGATGGTGGAGGTTCAGTTCTACATCAGATCCACCAGTAAACACCAGACTGGTGGATGGTGGAGGTTCAGTTCTACATCAGATCCACCAGTAAACAACAGACTGGTGGATGGTGGAGGTTCAGTTCTACATCAGATCCACCAGTAAACAACAGACCGGTGGATGGTGGAGGTTCAGTTCTACATCAGATCCACCAGTAAACACCAGACTAGTGGATGGTGGAGGTTCAGTTCTACATCAGATCCACCAGTAAACACCAGACTGGTTCAGTTCTACATCAGATCCACCAGTAACACCAGACTGGTGGATGTCAGAGGTTCAGTTCTACATCAGATCCACCAGTAAACACCAGACTGGTGGATGGTGGAGGTTCAGTTCTACATCAGATCCACCAGTAAACACCAGACTGGTTCAGTTCTTCATCAGATCCACCAGTAAACACCAGACTGGTGGATGGTGGAGGTTCAGTTCTACATCAGATCCACCAGTAAACACCAGACTGGTGGATGGTGGAGGTTCAGTTCTACATCAGATCCACCAGTAAGCACCAGGCTGGTTGATGTTGGAGGTTCAGTTCTACATCAGATCCACCAGTAAACACCAGACTGGTGGATGGTGGAGGTTCAGTTCTACATCAGATCCACCAGTAAACACCAGACTGGTGGATGGTGGAGGTTCAGTTCTACATCAGATCCACCAGTAAACACCAGACCGGAGGACGGTGGAGGTTCAGTTCTACATCAGATCCACCAGTAAACACCAGACCGGAGGACGGTGGAGGTTCAGTTCCACATCAGATCCACCAGTAAACAGCAGACTGGTGGATGTTGGAGGTTCAGTTCTACATCAGATCCACCAGTAAACACCAGACTGGTGGATGGTGGAGTGGTGGAGTCTTAAAAACCTGGGTTGCTAACAAGAGTCTAGAGGAGCCCACAGAGGTCATGGAGGTCATTAAAGGTCATCAGGGGGAAACACAAGAAGCCTGAAGCTTAGTGGTTGTGACCTTGAAGTCATGTGACCCTGGTGTAGCTCCTCCCTAGGCTAACGTTAGCTTAGCACTGCTAACCGTAGCATCCAGGCTTCCAGCATCATCAGACGGTTCATTAGTGAAGATGATCTTGATGAACTAAACCTGGAAGATCATAAACTTTTGTTCACCAGAGCTGATTTACTGATACAATCACATGGAGCGATCCTATTGGCTGCTGGGGGAGGAACCAGGAGATGACCACTTCCTGCTGGTGGAGGAACCAGGAGATGACCACCTCCTGTTGGACTGCAAACAAACCTCATCCCTGATATGCTATTGACAAGAACACTGACACTTACAGGAAGTCAAAGCTATAATCCGTTGTTGCTTTGCTACATGAGAGCCTTGTGTTCCTCTGCTCTCCACCATTTGGGGTAAAACCGTTTTACTAGACAAAACAGGCAAATACAAATCTCATGACTTCACATTTTCTTCTTGGTCATTTCGTCTGTCTCTCCTTGGACGTTATTGTGTCCCATTTCCACTGTTGCGTTCAGTTTTTAGTCAAAAAAGCCCCGTCAGTTCCAGGCCTCTCTGCTCTTTGATTAACGCTCCATAGAAACGGAATCCTACAGGGAAAGTAGCACAAATGAAGCTGAATTCAATAAATGTAATTTGAGATAACATCAGAAGATTCCACAGATTAAAAAAAGAGAGAGAGAAAACCCTCTCCTGCTTGGCGAGTACAATCACCAGAGCGTCTCCTCCAAACTTGGAACCGTCCCTGAAAATATTTTCTGATTGCTGGAGGACTTTCCTGTGTGAACCATCTGCCGGCGGAGAAACATGACGTCTGCCATGATGCTGTCAAGGTCTCTTTACCAGAAATAAACCTGAAGAATATGAGGACATCTGGTTGATCCAAATAAAACATGTCCCTCATCTAACAGCACCATCTGGCCCTCCGAGCTGTAATCTCCCTAATTTATTATGGTGTATTTTTTTTCCCTTCACTGAAGTGAATAAACGCTAAATCACTGCTCATTAATTAAACACATGTTGTCACTTCTCCTGTGGCAGTTGGCTGAAGTCAGCCTGGATGAGACCAGGGATCGGGTCCCCGTCCATCGCGGACCATCGGGAGGTGGAATTTATTTGCGGCCTGATTCCATCCTGATGCTGTCCAGCGCTCTTCAGGAGACATTTGCATTTTGAGTCTTCAGCTTTTGCCCACTCACAAACGTCCACCTTCCTCCAGAGCAGCACGGAATCCCAGCGTTCCTTCAGTCACCACAACTGATCAGCGTTGCTCTGTCGCGTGCACAGCAGATGGATGAGGCATGCGGGGCCGAGAGGCGAGGCCACGGCCCACCAACAGCCAGCAGGGGGTGACTGCTTCCTCAGACAAGACCTCCTCCAGAGCGCTGCAGGGACCTCGTGCGTCTGCCCGCACAAAGTTTGCATGGCAGGGTTGAGTGTGGGATTTGGATGGAGCAGAGCATTGAAGTATCTCCAGTTCTTGTTATCACAGGCCTGATTTCAGGTGCGTAACCCTAACCCTCAGACGTGGGAGCGAGGGACCCGGCCCTCGGCAATGAGAGCTTGTCAGACTGCGGCGCTACAGTCAAACTACATGAACCACAAACACCCGTGACTGCAGCGACTTTTTTAATGCTGCTTTTACAGGTTCATTCATGATGACTCACTGTATCGGGGGAAAAAAGCCGTCACCAAACCAGCTTCGTTACTCATAGATAAGTCTCATTTGTGGTTGGTGTCACATGCGGGATTGGGGAGGGGGGAAGTAGACCCAAGCGCAGACAGTAGACTGGTGCACAAACGAGGTTTTATTGATAACGGGGAGGCTGGAGACTGACGACTGGACTGGAGACACTCAACATTAACAGGAAGCACGTAACACATAACTAAACGGACGTCCACAAAACGCAACGGACCCAGAACGAACAGGGGAAAACACAGGGGTTAAATACATGAGGGAACAAGGCGCAGGTGTGGAAATCAACCAGGTGAGACACATAAGGTGATCACAGGAGGGAGGACAGGAAGACCGGACAAGACTACAAAATAAAACAGGAAGCACGAGACAGGGATCGTGACAGTTGGTTCTCGACCAACAGCGAGGTGATTCACCCCGGTAGCTCAGGATTACAAAGCTAATTTTTGTGGAGAACTTCTGGGTTGATTATCCAAAGAAAACAGGAGAAACAGCAAACTTCTGCTGTTTTCTTCAGATAATGGCAGACTTTTTTTTGTCTTCGTGAGCTAAAAGTTTCATTTTTCTCCTTATTGATCCAAATATTCACCAAAACTTTCCATTTGCAAATGGCAGGTGGTCTCTTTTCAGTTTCTGAGCACGACCCCATTGAAGGCACTTTTATAGCTGCAGCCATGACTTGAACGTCATCCATGTCTTGTCTTCTCTGCTGGTGTTGAAATGACGGACTGATGTCATCACTTCTCTGAGGTCTGAAATGGGATGTTTTTGTTTCACAGTTTTAGAGATTTACAGAACAATGACTCACCAATCAGCTGTGCTCACAGGACCCTGACTCGTGTGTCTTTGTGTTATAATCAAGGCGCCCCCCCCCCCCCCGACTCTCCAGCCGTCACCTCTCGGTTGTGAGTGAATCAACTCAGCAATGTTTCCAAACTGCAGCCTACTTCTGGGTGATAAGTCTTCTATTTTGGGCGCTGTTAAGACAGGTAGCATCACCTGGGACCGAGCAGAGCTGCCATAAATCACGGCGTTCAGCAAGAGAAGCACAGAGGAGGAAGAGGAGGAGAGGAGGAGGAGGGTAGAGGATAAGATTAGCAGCAGGACACGTTTCTTCTCCAGAAGGTAGAAGCAAAGACAACACATAAAGGAGCTCTCGAGGAAGCACAGATTAGAGCGCCGTGATAAAAATAGTGACAAACTCTCCTCATAGCAGGATACCCCCCCAACACACACACGCGCACACACACACACACACACACACACACGCACACACACACACACATACACACACACACACACACAGAGTCTTTGAACATCTCAGTATCAGTCCCCAGTTTTGCTGCTCGATGATGAGGAAACAATGCGGTATATATGAGATTTTTGGGATTCTCCAGATGTTTTGGAAGAGCAGAAACACAAATCCTGATGTCCTGACATGTACTTTTCAACATGAACAAAACGTGAAATTTGAAACAGACACAAGTAATAATAGTAAATATCAGCTCAGAGCCAAGCCAGCTGCAGAACATCAGACAGCAAAAGAAGCCCGAAGTCATGAAACTAAACTACTGAAGCACAGGTTGATCTCCAGACTCACACAGACGCTCTTAGACTTCCACCTCATCCTGAGGATCGGCCCGCTTCCCTTCATCAGACTGGAGACCAGAGGATGAATCCGTGTGCGGTCTGAGTCTGTCGGCTGAGCTCTGCATCCATCAGCTCGCTGCTTCCTCAGCAGGAGGATATGAGAGGCGGCGTGGAGGATGGCAGCGCTGACGGAGCGCCGGCAGACGCAGGTCAGGATGTTTTTCCTCTGATCCGTGCGAGCTCTGTGGGCAGACTTTCATTATAAATGAGTTTATTATTGACATACGAGAGCTTGATGTCTACCACTGAAATCTTACGTCACATAGGTGATGCAAGAAGAGGAAGAAGAGGAAGAAGAAGAAGAAGAAGAAGGAGAAGAAGGAGAAGAAGGAGAAGAAGCCTCTTGATGTGTTTATTGACCAGTGCCAGGCCTTCATGGTCAGGATATCTGTGGCTCATTTTTCAACCTTGTGGTCTTTTATCCTGTCTTTCATTTCTCTAAATGCATTCATAAGTATCCTGTGCTCATTGTTTTCCTGTGGGAGGACAGAAATGTGAAGATTCAAGTTTTTGTGATGTGGTTGAGGACAAGCGACCACTTCATTGTTACTCTCCGGACCAGCAGGGGGCAGCATGTAACCAGTGTGTTGTGGTGTCCACTTCTAATGGAAAAATCAAGGGAATATGAACTTCCTGAGCAGGATTCTTCCATGTGAGGATGTTGTGAATGTTCCTCAAAGAGCCAATTAATGAGGAATAAAGACCAGACTGATCGGTTCAACTGCGAGGCCTCTGAGGTCACAGCAGGGAGACGTTGTGCCAGAGGTTGTCCTTCGTTTTCAGACAGATCTCTGGAAGACATTGTTGGTGACACAAACTAAAAGCAAGTCAAAATATGTCACCTTTGTTTTATGCCGCGGTGACCGTGACCTTGCCCTTTGACCCTTGACAACCAAAAGCTTTGTAGTTCATTCTAAAATCCCAAGCGATTCTCTACAGGGTGTCCGGAGTCACTGGGATGTCCAGCAGACGGACGGATGGACTTCCTGAAAACATCCCGCTTGCAGTCCTCAGCCATGAGACCATCAGGTCAGACATACTGGGAGCTGCTGAACGCCTCACCAGTCCATCTCTGGGTTTTGGGTTAAGATCCACAAACAAGATGGGATTTGATCAAAACATGTCAAACATCTTCCTGGTGCATTAGAAACGTCTCAAACAAAACAAACTCAGGAATCCTCAGGCTTTGTGTGTTTGGACGTTGACGTTGCCATCTTTCTTTCGTCTTATGCATGCAAACATTTATTTCACTGTCCATGCACGTTTGTCTGTGTGTGCGTGTGTGTGTGTGCGCGTGTGTGTGTGTGTGCGTGTGTGTGTGTGCGTGTGTGTGTCAGACTGCAGATTTCTCTGACCTTGGATGCCCGTGAAGCTGCTGGAAATGCGCAGCAGCTCATCAAATATTTACGGCCTCATCTAATTGAGGGTTTCATGTGGTCTTCCTTCCTGTGGCCTCGGGTGCTCGGCTGTAGGCTGCTGGAGACGAGAGGAAAACACTTGAGTCCAGACTTTAAACATGGAACACACCGCTCACGCTCCATCCCATCATCAGCACCTACACAAGGTGATACTTTGAACTTCCTGGGGCCTTAAGAGTGACATAAAGTGTTTTGTAGATTGAATATTTATGTTTTCAGGAAGCCGTCATTGATCATCTGATAATTATTGCAATTTATCAATTGCTTGTTTCATAAATTAAATCTTCAAAGGAACACGCAGACTTTTAGTGAAAGACGAATCATGTCCATCGTCCACCGAGACAGACAAGAAGACAGAGCCCCTCCTCCAGGGAGCTGAGACCCAGGCTAGTTAGCTTAGCACAATGGCTGGTGGTGGGTGGGAAGTTAGCATCAGCTAGCTCAGGTCCAGGATGCTAGTTAGCTTAGCCCAATGGCTAGTAGTGGGTGGGAAGTGTTAGCATTAGCTAGCTCAGGTCCAGGCTAGTTAGCTTAGCCCAATGGCTGGTCATGGGTGGAAGTGTTAGCATCAGCTAGCTCAGGTCCAGGCTAGTTAGCTTAGCCCAATGGCTGGTAGTGGGTGGGAAGTGTTAGCATTAGCTAGCTCAGGTCCAGGCTAGTTAGCTTAGCCCAATGGCTGGTAGTGGGTGGGAAGTGTTAGCATCAGCTAGCTCAGATCCAGGATGCTGGTGTGTCCAGCAGGAATCCTCCTCCTCCTCATCATCATCAGTAGCAGCAGTTGCTCTTCTAGTCCTCAACAAACCTTTGGTTCTGTTGACCCAAGTTCCATTGTAGCTTTGGAGGTGCTGCGTCAAATCACTGCTCCCAGTCGGGAAAGTAGTTCCGGCTACGTATCCACTCTCCTGATATTAATGCAGGCAGAGACGGAGCTACGCTAACACTTCCCACCCACTACCAATCACTGTGCTAAGCTAACTAGCCTGGGTCTCAGCTCCCTGGAAGCGGGGCTCTGTCTTCTTGTCGTGTGGAGACGATGGACAATAATGTTTCCTTAAAGACAACCAGAGCCGATATCTGACCCTCCACCACCTGATTTCTATAAGGTGAAACATTTTTTACCAGAAGGGGGCACTCTGCTCTCCATTCTCCCACAGACTCTCAGAACAAGCCTCTAATCCAATAATATAGTCCAACAAAAGCAATTTTTTTTAATAGAAAAGTGGTCTTGGTTCCTTTTTCCTTGATGCTTTAATGTCCCTGAATGGAACACTGCTCACATGTCATAAAGCTGTGAGGTCATTCCGAGCGCTCCCGTCTCCAGAACAATCTTTTCCTCAGAGCAATAAACAGCATTTCCAATCTGATAGTCCTATTATGGCGCCTGTGGAGTGGAAGCCATTCGCTAACACTGACTGTTGAGATGAAAATGTGTTTATGAAACTGCTTCTGTCCACGCTGATGATTTTTTTTGGCCGTGATAAATCGGTTAATCTTCCTCTTCTTCTTGCAGCATCTTAAAAATGTGCAGTGTCGCCATTTACATGTAAGAGAGGATAAGAAGCAGATGAGGTGATACGAGGAAGTTCACCTGCCTGGTGGCCCTGGGAGGCAATAATCACAACCGAGTTAATTTGCTGCGAACAACAGAGACCGTCACTGCCGCTCGCCCTGTCCTCGTTAGCCAGCGGCGAGAGGGAAACACGAAACATTCAAAACACAAATAAGAATGAACTTTGACTCTCAAACTGTTGTGTCTTGTAAATCTTGCCTTTGCAGTGGAGGGGTTTTAATGTGGATTAGTTTGCAGCGGGGAGACTTTTGCACGGGGATTTTGATCAGCAACCCAAAGCTTGATGTTCCGCATAAAATAAAAGCTAAATCAAAAAGCATTTGATTTGATTCAAAGATATGAAGTCTGGCCAGTTCATTCCAGGACGCAATGGTACAGAGGCTCAAAGCTGACAAGAACAAATAAATCAGACAGAGGAACTCTCTGACCAGCCTGCGAGACTTGAAGCTATTTTACTTTTCATTCACGACCCTCGGCGGCTGCAGAGGCTCCCTGCATTTAAAGTCTCATGAGAGAACTTATTTTGACCTTCGATGTAGTCCTGCAGACAGGAAGCAAAGCCTGATGGTTATTTGTGGCTCCGTCCCAAACTGGCTTCCGTCCACTCACCCAAATGGGAGCTGGAGGATAAATTTAGCCCAGCATGAAGACGGATTTAGTCACCAGATGTCAAATAATCAGAATTGCATTAAAAACCCTGATGGTACAAAAGTATTTTCTTCTTCGTGCTGCTCTTGAAGCACGTAGAATCTAATTATTCACTATGTGGCGACAGAGTGACACGCCGCTTGTTGATTTAACGTGAGAGACAAAGTGGAGCAGCAGACAAACGATGTTTTATCTAACGTCACCCTGCCACTGACTGTCAGTTTTCGCCCTGCAAAGGAGCCCCGGAGGTTCTTCATCAGCTGAGAGGAACAGACGGCGGCCATCGTACAGTGTCCAAATTAAATGCCTTCCACACGGATCTCCAGGGTATATCTGTCCACCGACTGAATCCTCCACCTTCATATACGGGTCTGTTCTTTTTTTTCATGTGACATATTATTTTTGTGTGGTCATAACTGGTACAGCCACTAGATGGCGTTGGTATTTCCACGTGAACGTATCACGAACTCAACACTCGTACTGACAACCTGTCGGAGGGCTGAAGTGAAGCCTCATGACCAGGACAATTGTTAAAGTTCAATCATGATCAACCTTCCGTAGCCCTGCAGGCTCGTATGAGTGTGAAACGAGTTCTGCGGCGCCGACGTGTGAAAACACACAACACAACTTGTGACTTTGTATGAAAATGTGCTGCTGCAGAGAGGAGGTTCCTCGGTCCACCTGCTGCTGAGTGACGCAGGCGGAACACACACACACACACACACACACACACACACACACACACACACACACACACACACACACACACTGTAACCCAGCACTTTGCTGATGCAGCAGAACTACAGCCAGTGTGTCTCTCCATCTAAACAGGGTTACTGAGCGCTCAGCCAGAGTGGTGCAACATGACAGTGGAGCGTCATGCTCCTCGTCGCCTGGAGGCCTGGTGATGCATGGAGCTCTGGATGGACCTGACGTCTGTGGTGTTACCCACGTACCAGATGGAGGGCATCAGTGGTGTGTGTGTGTGTGTGTGTGTGTGTGTGTGTGTGTGTGTGAAGCTGTGAATCTTTTGAATGTGAGAAAAACAGACAGGAAAACGAGGGCAGAGGAACATGAGCACTAACTAATCAGCTATCACGTGTTCATCAGCTTGGTCTCGACCACTTCCAGCTAAAACGGTGCGTGATTTTTCACCTGAGTGTTTAATTTGAAAGAAACGCCAACTGAGCGTGGAAACGACTGTAGTTAATTGAATTCTTGACATGACCTGATATAGACACTCATTAGGTTACTACAGCATGAATAGGGTGCACTTTGGTGCTTGTGGCTGCACGCTGGCGGTGACTCACCAGCAGGCGGTTCTAGTGTTACCTGAAAAGCTTTGCACCTGAGAGGTGTGAAAACATGAAGAGCTGTCACTCTGCCGAAGCTTCTCCATCCCGTAAGCCCTGCGAGAGCCAGTTATTCTTGTCCCATCCATCCATCCACTTTCTATACTGCTCACCCATACAGGGTCGGGTGGGTGGAGCCTATCCCAGCTGACGTTGGGTGAGAGGCGGGGTTCACCCTTGACGGGTCACCAGTCCATCGCAGGTCCATCAGGAGCAACTAGGGGTTCAATATCTTGCTCAAGGACACTTGGACATGGTCACCGGAGGGAGGGAGTGGGGGTCAAACCAGCGACCCTTTGGTTTCAGCTAAGTGGCTTCATTCCTGTGACCACTAGGTGGTGCGACGATGTGAATTCAGTTTGCAAATGTCTTCAGGTGAGGACGCTTGCGCGCTTAAAATTGCTTTAAAGTCTAAAAGGAGGGAAACAAATATCCCTTTCACGTCAACCCAGCGTACGAGGCTGGATTTCAGTCAGCGTGTCACCAAGCACAGGCGAGAGGCTCACCAGTCGGCAGAGCTGACAGGATGGTTCTCATGTGTTCAGCCTTTATTGGAGAGGGACTGCACATATTAATGAACATCAGTAAAATATGGCTGTAAACATGCCAGAGTTAGCAGAGATGCTAACAGCCGGTCTAGACACCACAACCAAGATGTCTTACATAAATAGAATATGACTTTGCGGTAAAAACAAATCAATTTACGTCACATATTTTAAGGTTGACATCCTCTCCCTCATCACACCATCTTTGTCGTATTTATTTCTCCCACTGAGGAGGAATGTGACACGTGGTTGAAACCTCAGGAGGTGGAGTTGATTCGGAATGTTTCGAAGGGAACTGAAGAGTGAACGCGTTGTTCCATTCATGCTAACGTGTTCCCAGTTGTTTTGACCCTGAACGTGTTCGCCGCGTTCCTGAGCATCTCGTGACGCGATGATCACGGTGACAACAAAACCACAACAATCTTCACGCCTCAGCTGTGAATTTTCACACAGATCCCGCTGTGCTTTTCTTGTATGCAATCAGCTTCGTGTTCCAACATGGGATGATGAAACGCATCACTCTTCACTCGTCACTGCGGCCCAGCGACGACCCTGCAACCCCAACAGCCTCGTCGCTCGTCTGCTGCAACCCTCCAACTCCCCTCAGAGTTGCTGGGTTTCAGTTTGTTTTTTTTCCCAAAATCAAAAGCTGAAGAAAAATCAGATTCTCCAACGTTTCAGGTTGGGATTGCAGACGAGTTTGTGTTTTTATGCCTTTGCTCCAATGAGAGCTGGCGACTGGAGGCTTCGTGACATCAGCTGATCTGATCGCCCGCCCTGTTTTTGTTCATGCAGTAGCTCAGGAACATCGCTTCAGTTGGGATCGGGATAAGCAGCGCCGGTGCTGGATGGATGGATGCCCTCTGGGATTCAAGGATCAACTGAACACGTTTTGGAGGTCAAAGGTCACTGTTCAGTCACGTTGCTGCCACATACAAAATGGAGGCTGCGTCTGTTGTTTAAAAGCAGTTTTGACCCTCAGTCTGAACTCCAGAACATCTGGGGTCCCCACAGTGGTGGCACATGAACATACACCAACAATTACGCTGCCAAAGAATGACAGATGATTTGAAATGTAGAATTTCTTTTTAAGATATAGAGAGAGACAAATAATGGCGTGGTTTTACCCGTACAGTAAATTTGTAACACAGAAATTTACTTGATAATGGCAGGCTGACATTAAACCTGGAAAGTAAACCGTGGATGTGAGGTTCTCCTGTGGCGTCCCGCGTCGGTCGGCCATGATTCAGAAGGAAGCAGCCCACAGAGGGACAGGATAACGGCACTGCAGTTTTCAAAGTAAAAGAATCCAGACGGGGAAGTGTTGGAAAAATACTTGATGGTGAGGCTGGAGCTGAGAGTTGCATCACTGATATTCTTGATACCTCAAAGATGTGACTTTCGTATTAACACTATATTCTATGGTTAGAAAAACACCAAAGCACTGCAGCATGTGAAGGTTTGGAGTTCTGATCACCGAGAAAACAACCAGCAACGAGAAGAGGTAACGATGTATAAATACTTTGTTCAGTACTTACAGAAAGTAGATTTTCAGGTGTCTGTATTTCAATGCACCACTTTTCTACTTTACTTCCTCCATGCCAGCACAATCATCTGTTGTTCCCTCTGCACATAAGACAAAAATAATCAGACAAACAGACAAGAGTTTTAACGTCGGGGGCAGGAACCTCTCCAACGTGTCTGCCAAGCATGAAGACGTGAACATTCAACAGTGACCTTGAAGACAGCCTCCATATCCACACGTTCAAAAGAGAAGCAGACATAGCGACACTTGCCGGCTCATGAAGAGTTTTTTTGCAAATACAAATTAAAAAAGGCTCTGTACTTTTTACTTTTGAGTAAATGTACTTTATTTCCTTTGCAATGTTAAGTTCAAGTGCAAAGACACTTAAATGCAAATACTCGAGCAGCAGAGCACCTGAATAAAATATTTTCCACCACACGTGTGTGTACTGTTGGCAACTTTGTAAAAAATACAGCAAAGAACGGGAAGCGTGGCCCCGCAAGGGGGTTATCAAAGTGGACTGGTACGATATTTCCCTCTGAGTGAGCCACCTCGTCACGAGACGATCTTTGTTCAGCAGCAGGAGTGTGTATGGGGCGCATGCGCAGCCGCATCCTCCGCTCCCCCAGCGCACAGCGGTGACAGCACCAGCAACCTGCCCGGAGACCGTCGCTCTTTCCCCGCCGCTGCGGTTGCTCCCGTTGATGCCGCCGGCTTCTCCCTCTCCGCGCTGTGAGCCGCCGTCCGGATTCAAACTGGAACCACAACTGGACTTTATTGCTTTCGCGGAACCACAGGAACAAGACGGAGGCGCGGACCCCCGAGCTGCCCCTCTCCCGTCCTCCTCCCGGTGCTGAGCGGACCGTCAGAGGAGGTAAGTGTCCGCTGTCCCGCACGGTCCCCCCCCCCCCCCCCCACGCACACACACGTAAAACCATAAAAACGGAATAACGAATAACTTTTCTGCCGGTTCGCCGTCCCGTCCTGCACGCGCAGCTAAACGTTCACTTTCTACCGTTTTTTTCCCGCTAAATCCACCCCCCCCCCCCCGCCACGATGCTGAGGGAGCACGCGCGTCCACCTGTTAGTACCGCTCCCGTTACAGTCCGACTTCAAACCCTCTCACTTGAAGTACTTCAGTCGTAGTACTAGTAGTACATTGAACTTATACTGCAAGAAGTCCAACCCTGACTCGGCAGGACGTCCTGCTGTGGTGCTGAGGAGGATCGAGGAGATGTGATCGATACTGGCAGGCAGTATTGATCAGTAAAACTCAAAGTTTTGCCCCCCCACCACGGTTAAAACTGTGCTTTTTACTGTTGGTGGTTGCTGCAGTTGAAAAATCCTACAAGTTAAATGAAGAAATGTTGTCGTGTGTTCAGGTTTAGATGGAAAAACGTGGGTTTGTTTGATTTTTCAGGACCTGGGGACACTCGTCTAATTTGGCACAAAAGTAACGGTTTATCCCAAGAGAACAAATGATGTCGTCACCAAAGAAGAAAATGAGAGTTTAAATAAACCAGCACCGTTTGTGTTGCTAAAGAGGGTTTAAAGCAGTGTTGTGTTGAGTCTAGTGACACCTCGTGGTGGAGTTGCAGGCTGCACCTCCTGGAAAGCAGGATTTTTTCATTTTTAACACATTGAAAGTGGTTGTGAAAATAGAAGTCGTAGGTCCATTTTTGTTGTTGATTTAAGTGAAGTCACCAGACGGGAGCCTGCCTCCATGATGCAGCTGTGACATCATCAGATCTGCTGCTGGATGACTTTCAGATTGAATGAGTTGTTTGTTGGCTTGAACAGGGAATCCAAACTGTGTTGAAATTGCGTCATGACGTAGTGTTGGGATCCCAAAGACCCGTTTAATCCGGAACCGGAACGTCCGTGTGAGTCTCTCCGAGGTTTGACGTCGTTCCCTGGAGGTTTTTTCTTCTCTCATGACAAAATGACCCGATGACTGCAGGCTTGCTGAATGGCCGCTTCGTCCGGCGCTACGCCCCAATCACAGGAGGGAGGAGTACTTGTTGACCAGGGGGTTTGTTTGGATCGGTCCAAACTCACCACAGCTGCTAATGGACGGGCCGCCACCTCCGTGCTGGCGCCTACACGTCACTCGGTCTCCCACTCGGCTGATGGAGGGACTGGTAATCTCCCACCTGAAGTTTCTCTGACACTTTAACTAAGAGGCGTTAAGTAGGTCACAGGTTTTCTCATGTTGTGACATCACCGCTAACTCGTTGCCCCCGCCGCCGTGATGTCGCTCCACGGACCAGGAGTGGAAACCTAACGTGTCTCGGTCATCCAGCTGTTTGACTCTCGCCGTTTCCCTCATGAAGCTGATGGTCCGCCTGTTGCCTCTGAGTCACGGGTTCAGGTTTCGTCCTGGCCGAGCGCTCGCTCTGCCTGGAGCAGGTGGCTCCTCTGAGCCTGCGGAATGTAAATAGAACTGGTAACTGGAGCCTCATGTTCCAGCGCCGCCGCTCTGCCGGCTGCAGCCTAACGTGTTGACCAGGATGCGACGCTGCATCTGTAAATGGGGATCAAGTGTGTGTGACATTTTGTTTTCAATTAGACACGTCCTCCCTTGGATGGAAAGAATATGCAAATGTTCTCAGTACAGGAAACGGCGTGTTCAGGCTCTGGCGGCAGCTCAGTCCCAGATGTCGCAGCAGCGTTTCATTTGCATGTACCGAGGAGCGAGGGGCAACACTGGAGCGCCGGTCCTGCAGGACCCACATCAGCTCAGTACGACAAAGTAGAAGCAGATCAGCGAGCCGCCACGGCCCTGCGACGACACGGGAGCGCACGAGAACCACGAGGTCCGCGTTTCCTTCGATGAGGACTTATGACCAACAACACGAGTACGCGAGGCTTCTCTTCATGTCTGCCTCCAACTTTTTTATTTTATAGCGTCACTGTTGTTAAACCACTTTGTATTGGTGACTGAATACTGTGAGCTCAACAACTGAAAGGAAAACAAAAATCGTTTGTTCTGTCAGTTTTATTTTATTTTGTTCAAATGGATTTTATAGAAGTTCGCACCTATCTGATGATGCAACGGTTAACAGAGCTAAGCTAACGTTAGCCTATAGAGGAGCAACACCAGGGTCACATGACTTCAAGGTCACCACCTCTAAGCGTCAGGCTTCTTGTGTTTCAGTCTACGTTTAAAGTCTCATTAGCCACTTTTTAAAGACGTCGTTGTGGAACGTGGTTTTATTTTGTGGAGCAAAACATCTGATGCTCGTGTGAACCTCTGGCCTTATCTCAGGAAATTAACAAACATTGACTTTGAGATGAGGGAACACTTGTAAGTATTTAGTATTTGTTCCTAAAATACGCAGTACTGGAAAGCTGAAATAGTACACATGTCATTGCCATCCCGTTACTGCTAACTTCCTGTGCCTGCTGAGACCGAACGCATGAGGCTGCATCCCCGGCATAAACAGTTCCTCTGTAGCTGTGGTCATTAAAGAATTTCCACCATCAGCGTTTAGCTACACAGCTGCAACAGGCCAACCGTATCGGACTGTAACCTTATTAATTATGGATTGATATAAATAATGCCAGCTCAGCATATTGGTTTCCTCTTCCTGTTTCCAAGAACATAGGAGTGTTGCTGGTGGGGCTGCAGTGGCCGCCTCCCTCAGTGGGACTGAGCAGGTCTGGTGAGGTAAAAGAGTGAAACCTGAGCAGAGTTTCTTGCTGCCATCAGCTCCCTCCTCTTATTTCAGCTCATCCTTCCCCCTCATGTCACCAACGCTGCACTTCCAACCTCTGAAAGTGGCATCTTTTAAAGGCCCGGTGATGACAGAAGCCAGGGAATCTGATCCGAACCGGCTCTCTCTCTGACTTTGGCCAGCTCAAATAAATCCCCCATCATTCCGGACACAGTTGTTTTTATGAGCGTCCCCAAGGACGCGTCTTCTCCTGATCCGTTTGATGTGCTCTGAAAACAGAAACCCTGCAGCACTGTGGATGTGTGAACTGCGGTTGCTGCCAGTTGGTCGCTTCTGCCAGCCATTGAACTGGGACGCCAAACCCCACATGGGCCTCCGTCACAGGGCCACCAGCTCACAGGTCTGAGGCTGTGAGTGGCCTGCTATCCGCTCAGCTGTGTTAGAGTCAAGCAGGCCGAGGCCGAATGAGTGAATGAAGAGGCAGCGAGACAGTGCCACAGCACCAATTCCGGCCTGTATTGCAGCAGTAACCAGAGGCCTTCAGCGAGCGCACACCTCCACCAAGGTGACCTCAGCCAAACCCTGTCCTCTGCCGAGTGCGGCGCACTCAGGGATCAACGCCACGTCTTTCTAACCTGCCTTGGTCAGCGGCTCCCTTTAACACGCATGAGCACGTTAATCCCAAGCGGACGAGACCAGGATGGCCAGGTGCAGACCCCCGCCCCCCCCGTGACGCCCATCCCAGCATATCAATGCGTAGTTTTTGCAAAGCTCGTTGGGAGACGGACAAACAACCATGAGTGACAGCCTCATCTCCTGGGCTGATAGCATGAGCAAGGTGACACGTGACTGTAGCTGCCAGCTCATAACCTGCAGTGTCAGACCAGAGCATCGAGACCTGTCTCTCCTCCGTGCTGCACCCCACACTGGGTAGCTTAGCACAGTGAATGGTGGTGGGTGGAAAGTATTAGCATAGCATCACAAATGAAACGGTTCAGGAGCAGAGAACTTTGGCAGGGGCGGCGGCGTTGGTAACTTACTCAGTGTCGAGCATGAGAGGCGATAGAACACGAAACATGAACCCAACAAGCTCGATGGGCCTGGTTCATTCTGAAAGTGCAGCAGTCGCAGCAGCAGGAGTTTTTCATTTGTAATACGGCCTCTGAATAATAAATGAAGATGTATGAGTCGTACACTTGGAGCTCAGCTCATTGTTTTTACCTCTGCATCAGGTGAGCGGTCGGGATTGTCTGGCCAGATGTGATGAGTTTGCTTTTCAGAAGAAAAACACATTTCCCATCTCATGTCCAATGAAGCGTGAGAACAAAAAGAAAAAGTTATAAAAATTCTGCTGTCGGGTTCAAATCGACAAAATAGAAACTATAAGGATGTGGAACTGACGCCTACTCTTCATCTGCATGCCGTCTGTCAGCACTCCTCCACCCCAGCTCCCTTACATGCTCTCTCTGCATCCAGATCTGGTCTGATGACGACAGCGTAGTCAGATGAAGACATCACATGACCGAGGTGCCATGTAGACGGGTGCACCTCAGCGCAGTCCTCGACAGCCGCGCCGGCCCGACTGCTTCACCACACCGGTCCAGCTACTCGTTAGCATCACTCACTCTCCTCGGAGCTCAGAGTTCTGCATTATGAGCAAGAAAACACTGAAAATCCTCCAACATGACAAAGGTTTCAGAAGGAAACTGGGCCGTAGTTACTGGCGTGAACCACCGTGATGTCACGTGGGTGTGTCTTCGGTCATTAGCTGGACTGTGGCCTGTAAACAACTTTCATGGAAATATTTTCTTACTTACAGTGAGGTCAGTATTTCAGGTCTGCGTGAATGGAGCCACGTTTTCTCCTGGCTCAGTTGTGGAACCTTCGGGGGTCTTTGCTGCCGCCCCCCTCCCTCCCTTCCCTACCTCATGGGAGGTTCCAGAACAGAGGCGTACCACGAACATAAACGCACCATGGCAATCCATTTTTCTTTGTTAAATGAAAGTGTCCTGACAGAATTCCCAGTCTCGACGCTATCGTTGAATTACCAGCTTCAGGCGCCGAGAGAAGAAAAGGACAATACGTTGGATGAGTTGGTCGTCAATCAGTGAATCATCATGTTGATTAATTCATTAACCATGCAGTAGTCGTGTCAGTCGTTCTGTAGGTCGCTACATCGGAGTCCAAGCTGAGCTCAGTTCAGTGTTTCTCTTCCGAGCTGTTTTCCATTCTGGCTCCGTTGCCTGTGCTGTGAACCGGCCCACCTGATCTCTGTCAGCTCAGGTAGGAAGCGCCGTGCCAGGTGCCGTCTGTGCCCTTAACATCTCCCTCACATACAGTATCTTTAAGTGGCGCTCGGCTGGTGGAAGACAAGTGCAGCGTGTTTGAGGCTGACTGAAAAAAGACCCTCAGAGAGGCAGAGAGCTTTGCCAGCAATTTCATAGAGACTGAAATATTCATGCAGGCTTTTCTGCTCTGGCAGCATGAAAGGACAGTCTTCACATGCTCGTCTGTGCTGGCACATTCAGCCGGCTCCCCCAGGTGAAGGACACAACTCGTACACAAGTCTCAGAAGTCGGAAAAAGCATGAAAATGGGATTTTCGGGTTAGACTGATAGATTGAGCTCAAATTGTTTCCAGGGATCGTGCTGTGTACTGCTGACACTCTGAACACAACATCGTCAGTCCCAGGCAGCCGAGACATCTCCGTTTTCCATGAATTAATGAATCGTTCAGTGCTACCTGTTTGCGCCTGCTAGAACATTTGTTTTTGAGAAGTTCTTCAGAGATGTGGGTGCTGCCGGCGTGCCTCGCGGCTCGCCAGCTGTCAGCGACTGGGCAGCCAGTGTTCACGGTCCCCCGCCGACTCCAGCCATCGGTGAATCGTTTTGAAATCTGCTGCTAGCCTGGGTGCCTCCGTTGTGGCTCAGCGGCTTAGCCTCCGCCACAATCAGCGTCACTCAACTGTAGCACTGATGTCCAGTTCAATATATTCAACGTGGATCACCAGCAACAAACGCGTTCACGTCGTTGCATTGACTTGTGAAGAGGTTTCTCCAGTTGGAACGTGTCGTTTTGGACAGCAGGCAGCCCAGCCACTCCTGCGTGGCTGTTTGATGGTGCAGTCACAAGCGTTCAGCCTGGCCGCGATCGGCTCCAGCTGCTGTGACGAGGCGGCGCGTGGAGGAAGCTTCGGTCAGTCAGCTTCACAAGTGCCAGTTGCTGTTTGAGTGTCCAGTGGTGGACTTCTAGAGAGGAATGGAAGGTCGACTGACTTGAAATCATATTTTTGAGAGCCAGTCTACTCCGCCACTGGAGAAACGCCCGTGGTTGTTCAGTCTATTATAATTGATTTTTTGACAAATTGGTAAAATGTCATTTGTGCTAAACTTGGTTTGCTTTGCACGTTAAAACTTTTTTTCTAATTTTTCTTTTTTCGATTTTATTGAATTTATTGGGAAATTTAACTCTAAGTCCAAGTGGCAAGTTATTAGTAGGAGAGAGAGGTGGTGCTCCTGAACGGTCTGTCAATGGTCCTCCACTCTTATTTCTAATGCTGAAAACAGCGTTTAATGGTAAAGTGAATGAATAACGCTACATGATGGAAATCCTCAAACAAACTCATACTCCATCTCGCAATCGTCTCCCAGACTCCTGTTTGGAGCGCCCGCGTCCCAAAATGCACTGAGACGCTCTTCAACTGTTGTGGCGGGTTTGACACCTGTGACCGAGGTAGAATTGTAAAGCTGCATCATTTTGGATTGGGCGGTGGGACTCGGCCGTGTCCCCCCCCAGTGGTGAGGCTGGTTCAAGAGCGCTTGATTTGTTCTGTCCTTGCTCTTGATGGCACAGTCGTGTGCAGCTGGACGTGAGCCTTGGGAGATGAGGACGTCCGGGGGGGACTCTTGCATCCATAGTAGCATCAGTGAAAGCCGTTAGCCCAGTGCTGCTGCAGGCTCCTGCAGCTCCACCTGACCTCAGCGACCCCTGAAGGCCGCCAGGGTTCCGCCTCAGTTGAAGGCGTTGAAGCTCAAATTTCTTTCTTGTGAGTATTCAGGTTCTGACTGGTGGGGGGCACAGGGGACATTAGACTTCAGTGCTCAGACTCTTGTGGTTCATCCTGCTGGCTTAGAGGGTGACAAGTTTTAAAGGATTTTATTAATTGTGCCCCTGCCATTATTTCTTTAAAGTTTATTGATCCCTGATCAGTTTTCTGTGTGGGAAAACAAATAGACTTCAGGCAGATGAGTCTGATTGTGTTGTTGAGTCCTTGGCCTCTGCTGGGTACCTGGCGAGTCAGTGCACTGTTGTGCTCAGATGTCTCACAAAGGGAGAATCCAGGAATGTCAGTTGGCAAACAGCTCAACACCAACAACGCCTCATCCTCTGCCGGTAGAATCCCAACTCTGCAGCCTCGCAGCTGCACTCGGATTTGCGTGACGACATCACTGTGATGATGCGTGGACGATCGAGTTGTTGATACTGAGAAGTGAAGCAAGTTATCAATATTTTGCAGCAGTGGAGTCTCCTGGATGATCCGTCTGAGCCTGACTGCTGCAGACTGGACGTGGAATCAGAGGTGCAGCTCCCAGCTTTGTTTGGTACTTCAGGTGTGGAGCAGTGAGGGTGAAACGTCGTTGTCCCGGCCTGCAGATCACATGAGGTGAACAGATGCAGAGATTTGGCCTTGGCCCACGAAGGCCAGCTGGGCTGATGCCCAATACTACGCTGCTGGATATTATAATTAGACTCTTAGACTGAGATTTCATTCAGAGTACACACACAGCTCCACGGCTAGTCTGGGAACGGAATCTCATTCTGCTCACGTCCTCCGAAATATATACAACTGTGCTCAAAATGAGTCCCACGTTAGAAAGAGAGGGAAAGGTTGAGTTCATGAGAGAACCCACCAGAATACGTTCACGAGGAGCTGCACACTGTCCCCAAAACCTGAAACATCAGGATTTAAACAAACCATCAAGAACCACTGTCCAAGTGGGAAGTTGTTAAAGAATAGCAGGTTATCTTAAACGCTTGGATACACAGACAGTCGTTTCCTCTGATAGGACATCCAATAACCTCTGGATGTGGGTGGAGGAGGCAGCGTCACCCTCTCAGGCAATGTCGCCATTACCTGACACAACACAATGTTCTCACTTCCCAAAAATGTCCTCACGCTGTTGGTTAAAAGTGGACTCTGGTCCTCAGTATGTAGCAAGTACAAGAACACACACACTCACACCGCCTGCTGCTCTCACACACTGCAGGTGACCCGTTTCATGCGTCACTCACCTCTGATTGGTTGACGTTTGTGGAAGGAGCTGAAATTACATCCAAGCGGTGACGAACATCTACGCTGAGGTTATTGTCCGAACTGCCTGGTTGACACGAGTGGACGAAGGAACGCTGGGACTGTTGGGAGGCTCTCAACCGTCGCGTTCTTCATCTGAAAGCAGATTTTTTTAACATTAGGAGCCGTTGACAGCTGATTCAGGAGGACGACTGCTCCTTGCTACAGTCATGACCCTTCAGGATAGGCAGAAATATTCTCACGCGGTTGTAAGATCATTTTCACCTGGAGGTCTGGTCCAGCACAGTACTGGTAAAAGGTTCCCTTGACTGGAGGTAACATTGTGGTGCTGCAGAGACCTCTTGCCTCCGGACACGTATGTACAGAAAAACATCTTCATCATCACTCCATGAATACCACACCATCATCCTTTCAGTGGGGTTCCAGTGAAAGTGAGAAGAATGATAGAAATCAACATTCACTCTGAGATTCCAGGTCCTCTCGAAAACCCAAACACAGTCAACAAAGAACCGATCCGACCCGTTAACACCGAACTCTGGCTCGACTTGAATTCTGTGATTTCCAGTAGGAAAATACACAGTTGACAAAAGTAAAGTATAGAAGTTGGTTCTTCAGATTAGTGAGTTCTTTACTGAATGATTTTGTCTCGTAGTTGTTTGGGTGGGGACTCCCATCACAAGACTTTGCTCAAAATGACCACAGTGTCACAGCACAGCGATTCTGTGGTGATCAGTGTGTTGCAAGAGAGTTTGCAACGATACATCACAATCTCTGGGACGGAGGAAGAAAACCTTGTATTTGTACTGCATCGTGATGTCAGCTTAAAAGACACAGGAAAAGTGAGTTTAAAAACTGTCCAGCAGTCTTAGAGCGTCTCTAAGAAAAAGACACCCGTGCAGTAACTAAGTCGTCACACTGGTATGACCTCATGGCATCAGCGTCATAAATAAGTATTGATATTTGGCACCAGTGTACTGATACTGCGTCCGGAGAGGAAGTATTGTAATATGCTGTCGTGTTGATGGAGTCCCTCTTTAGGGCGCTGATACACGATGGCAGTAATCTGGCTGATGACCGCCGCTCCCGTGATTTTGCAGGTTTTTATTCAGGTCACAGACTTTCCATTGCAGCTCAGCATTTTTTGAACTGTTTGTGATTTTGAACGACTGAAATCTGTTCATGCATGTTTGTCACAGACTTTAACGTCCCTGTGGTGGATCGCATGTCTCACACAAGCCTCCAAATACGACAAATGGCACGATTCATGAATCAAATCACTGCACAGCCATCGAAGACTTTTATCCCCAAAAAACAACCATGTCAGCGGAAATGGAAAGTATGGGGTACTTGATTCATGTCGTAGGACGTAAAACTCGTAGGTCTTGGTTGAGGCTCTTCAGCCGCTCACACTGACACGCGGCTGTAAACAGAAACACACCCCCATGCAGCACACGGCAAATGATTCTGCTGTACATCAAGCTGTCCTGTGCGGAGCCAGAAGTGCTTCACAAACAGTAAAGAGTAATAAAGAAGATAGTAAGGAGAGCCATAAAAATGCAAGGCAGGCGTCTTTCTGTGGACCAGAATAATCGAGCGCTCGCTCTCTCCTCCTTCTCAGAAATCTGAGGTAGAAATTCTCCTGAGTCTCGATTCAAGGAGATGCGGTTCTACCATGTGAACATATCCTTGCTGGCAGAGAGGGAATCTTCTTCTTCTTGGCTTCACAGAAAAAACTTCTCAAAAGGTTGTGAGAAAGTTTTGAGACTTTGACTTGTCAGGGTGGTTCCAGTTGTATCCAGCTGTAGCGCTGCAGAGGCAGGTCGTGTGGAGAGGGGCCCCCTGCTGGCTGGAGGCAGTGGCAGCCTTGACACGGACCCTCACATCCCGGTAATCACCGGGGCCGCACAGCTGATCGTTCACAAAAGAGCAGTCTGAAATCAGCCGGGTGGTCTGGCGTCAGGACTCCTCCTCCAGGCGTTCACGTCACAGGCGCCACCACTTCAGAACAAGCTCAGCTGCTCTTATCGCTGCTACCGTGTAAAGCGAAGCAAACAGTTAACTTGAACAGTCATGATGTGTTTAGTCAATATTCTCTCATGTCACACTCGCTGCCAGTCCCCGTTACCATAGTAACCCAACATGACACGCCGGGAAAAACAGGAAGGAAAAAGAGCGGCTCTGAGGAAAATCCTGGCGGCAAGGTTGACATCGGTGTGTTCGTACCGAACTGAGGAACTTCTTGGGGTTTAAACGTGATGATGATTTACATGACAGCCCTGCAAGTGAATGCATCAAATCTCCGTAACCACCTGAGCCACCGTTCTAGAGTCGAGTCTGAGTTAGTTAGCAGCAGGAGCCTCGCTCTCTAACCTCTCAAGAGTTTGTATTAAATCACATCAATGCAAATGCAACCATGACCAACACTGTCCTTCATGTCATGTCGCTGAGGCTGTGTCCTAGATGTTGTGTCTTTAAAGGCCTGCGCTACAATGTTTTTGTTGGAAAAATAAGAGGAATGTTCTCAGTTCTTACGCATAAAAATTGTATTCACATTTGATCAATAACCCTGCTGCTCTGGTATTAATCCAAATCATGAAAGTAGCTGGGATCAGTGGACGGCTGGAACCAGATCATGTCTGCCATGTTCTTTCTGTGCATGTCTCTAACCTGTAGGTCATGTGACCTGGGTCCCTGGAGGGGCACGGACAGACGTTTTTTTTTTGGGGGGGGGGGGGAGAATAAAAGCTTAAAAACAGGAGCTAACTGTTGTCATGTGCAGCTGCTGAGTATCCTGGTCACATGCTCGCACACAGGAACGTCATTCGTTCCAAACGTACCACCTGGACACGTTCCTAAGTACCAGCACTGGGCTTCATTGAAGGCTTTAGTTTTGTTCTCTTGAAATCGTTCTCATCATGTTTCAAAGTCAGTGTGTTATTAGACACACACACACACACACACACACACACACACACACACACACACACACACACACACACACCTGATGCTTTTAGCTGCAGACAGGAATTAGATTGTTGTGCTTACTGGGATGTTTTCAGGCCCACAGCGTACCACTGATCCATTAACGGATTAATGAAGTCCAAATCCTCTGCTGAAATAATAAAACCACCAAGCTGCTGTTTCATAACAAAGCAGCTGTGCTCCCAGACCTGCGTGGGCTTATAAAGGCTCTTCAGGCCAAATATTTACATCCACTGCAGCTTCCTTCACACATCCCTGACTGCCAGTGACCATGCAAATCATAGCCCGAGCCATGCTAACAATGTTAGTGTGTAAAAATCGAAAGTCGACTAAAGTTACAAATGAGAGCTGAATGGTTCCAGCAGGGGTGCAGAGATACCGGCCTGTTGGCTACTCAGTACAGGACAATCAGCCTGTTTGGGGTCCGATTCGCCCCTCCAGACAACGGCGAGGGCAAACATCCGCAACTTCCCTCATCCGCTCTCACGCCACACTCAAGCACATCCAGTTGCAGCGACTGCCACCATGCTAGTTTTGACCTGAGCTAAAGCCACGTTTGATCAGGTGAGACTTTCTCATCTCTTTAGGGTTTTCATTCCAGTGTTAATGACACAAGAACGATGATGTCCTCTCATATGGTGACTCGGGGGCGTTGTCTGTCCTCAGGCTCCTCGAAGTTCGATGAAAAAATGTGAATTATTAAGAAAAGTTTGCTGCTGCGGCCCAGTTTGGAGAGCTGTAATCATCTTGCTTATTACTTCCTAACCTGTGAGCATCATTTCCATGTTGTCACAGTGGATAACAAATAAGACGCTGTCAATAAGACGCTGTCCGGCTCCACTTAGCAGCGTTCCAGATCCTCTGATCTCGTGTCCGGTCTTCAAACCGTTGTGTGCTGCAGAGTTAGCGTCTCCCACCTGAGACGCACAGCAGCAGCTCTCTGATGAAGACGTCCCGTCAGCAGTTGAACAGGACTTCTGCTGGAGAAATGCCTGTTAATTAACATTTTAGCTTATGAGGTTGAGTGGTGGGGTAAAAATGTCTACCGATATTTAATCGACATACATTTGTAGGAAGATTGTTGATACATAAATCCCAGTATCGATCTTTTAAAATGCATTAGATTTTACCCCTTTATTTTTTTTTGTTTTGTTTGCCCCTTCAGTCTGGCGTGATTTAGTGCGTAGTGCAACGTTATTGCAGTCTGATGATCAGACCTCACCAGATCCAGGCCATGTGCCTCCGATCAGAGAACAACAAGATGGCGGAAGCGCAACTTTAATCTCCGGCAAATTTAAGAGCCGATGTCTGGCAGCACTTCGGCTTTAAGAAGCAAGAAAACTGCGCCCAACTTGACAAAAATAATGCTGTGTGCAAATTGTGCAAAGTAGAAGTTGAGTACAACGGAAATACTACTAATCTCTGGAGCCATGTGACGAGGCATCACCCAGAGGACACTCAGCAACCAGGAAACTACAAGTCCCTGCAACAACCCTCGCTGGAGACAGCATTTGGGACCAAGTTTCCGTCCACGCCTCCACGTGCAGAGAACATCACTTCGGCTCTGGCAGTTTTGATCTGCAAGGACCTCAGACCATCCTGTGAGGTAGAGAATGTAGGCTTCAGACCCCCGTCCACACTGGAACCACGCTATGTGCTACCGACACGGAAACAACTGAGTCAGGTCACAATCTCAAAGATGTTCAGAGAAGTTAAAAACAACTGCAATGAAATCAGCAGAGAGAGTTGCCATCGCTGGTGACAGCTGGACAAGCAGAGCTACGATTCCTGCTTGACCATCACCTCTCAGTCCACTGACAGTCACTGGTCCCTCATGTCCCACGTTGACAAACGCGGGCGATTGAAGCTCACCACACCGCGAGTCCTCCTGCTGAGCTGCTGACGGTTTGTGGAGGTCTAAGTTGCCCTTTTGTTTTGAATGACGGGCAAATATTTAAATAAAAAGTGCATGATGTTGTATAACTATTGTTTAATGGTCAGTTCTCAATGTAAATATTAACATTTAATGATGCAGCAGGTTAGAGGGTTACTTTTACAATTGAATTTACAGCATCAGTCCTTTGAGAAGCTCTTCCATTACCAAAGCAAAATTGGTATTGAAACTAAAATATCGTATATTGGATCGAATCGTATCGACTTGGGACCTAGTGTATCGGAATCGTATCGACTTGGGACCTAGTGTATCGGAATCGTATCGACTTGGGACCTAGTGTATCGGAATCGTATCGACTTGGGACCTAGTGTATCGGAATCGTATCGTATCGGGAGGACAGTAGTGGTGCCCAGCTCTAATTAGGTTGGTATTTCACACATTGTTGTCACTTTACCTCACCCTTACACACATTGTTCAGGTTTGTTTCTTCTGCTGAGTCACATCTTTCTCACACGACACTCCTAAAAACTGGCTGCTATTTTCACCTGCTACCCTCCATCGGGGTTGTTGTTGCTCCTTCTGCTGTGTGTTTCTTCCATTCTTCCCAATGCAGTTTGATGTGATAAAAAGCTTTTTATCATTTTTTAATAATAACTCAACCGTGTGAACTGAACTTCTTTAATATTCCTGACTCAGAAACGTAGATGTTGGCTCAGATCGTTGCCTGCCATAATGTCCCCTTCCTCCCCTGCTGCTGCTCACCATCGGGCTGTGAGCCCCGAGCATGCTGGGAGATTTCCATGGTATTTTTAAAAGCAAACAAACTTTATTTCTTTTTTCTTCCTGTCCGAGGTGTCTGTGTGTTCATGTTGCCGAGTCTTGTTGGCTCAGTCGCATCATGTTTGTCAGTGGTTTCTATAGGCTCTGCGGCAGTGTTGCAGTCGTCACTGAGCATCTGTGCTGTCGGGGAAGTGAGGCCTCTGCTGCGAGGAGCTCAGGGCTCCGCGGCGGTGACCTGCTCGCTGGCGAGAGCTCTGTGTCTCTGAGGTTATGGGTCAGGACTCACACCGTCAAAGAGAATTATTCCTCTATATTTTCACTGAAAAAATATAGTAACGATGATTATGTGTTAAGTTTTAAGTCATCAGAGTTACAAACAAGCATGTTCCCTCACTCCGGACGCTTTCTCCAATGGGAACCATCAGCAGTCTCTCCTGGGTCACATGACCCTCACTAGACAGGGGTATTTATCAGCTCCAAACACAAAACCACCACGCGGCCAATGGTCGGAGCTCCACTACCAACAATCAGCATGTTTCCAAGACAGCATTTTGATGCGTATTTCCTCTTTTGTTCAAGTAAACTCTGATGCTTTGAGTCTTTAACTCACGTGACTGAGCAGCTGCTTCTGTCGCTGTCGTCCCCAAACGATACTGGCTGGCACCAAAGGTGTGTTGCAGCTTGTTCAACCGAAGGTCATTCCGTTGTTGACTGGTGACGCCTTCAGACCGAAACAATGGACCTGTTGAAGTTGTTTGTCTTCTCTCAGCAAATAAACCAGTTTTGTACTTCATAACCAGGTTCTTTCACTTCTAACCACTTGGTGGAAAAAGGCTGTAAGATGCATTTCTTCTTACGTGGTGTTTCTAACATTCTCATTGATGGAAACACAGTTTGTGAAAGCCTGGCTCCTCCACTGGTGACTCCTTTGACTTTCTGTCGTTTCAGCCTCAAATTCTACTTGTCTGAGTTCAAGCAGCGACCAAAAGCTATAAAGTGGTAACCACAGAAACCTTGTCGCTGACCTCCATGCTGCTTTCTTCTTGTTTACCATTTCTCCTGTTGTGATAAATGTGTTGCACTGGGAACAAAAAAGGCAGAAAAACACAACAGGAACAAGAATAAATGTTGTTGTTTTTTTTATAGCAGGTTTAAAAAGCCTGGCCGTGTTTACAGTGGGAAAAGGGGTGTATGAGGCTGGGCAGGGACGCCTGGTCACATCAGTTCCGCTCATTGTTGATAGATTTCTTTAATGTATTCTGATAATTCAATTATAGCCCAAAATAGAGCCAATAGTTGGTGCCAGCGCACTTTAACATTTCCCTCCTCCGGCCAAAATCCCCTAAAACTGCCTTTGTTGTTGTCGCTAACAATCAGAATATTTGATTGAATAATGTTTTACAATGTGATCAAGAAAACGTTGTCGTAAAAGCAGAAAAAGTCATGTCAGATGTTTCAGATTCAGGAAGAGATTCGTGGAGTTAATGAGGTGCGGCTCATGTCCCACTGATTAGACGACCAAGTGGACACATCGAATGGAGCACCAACCAAATACACCATCCGGGGCTTTTATTGTGAAACAATCACGTGAAAACCCCAAGGTAGCGCAGGAGGGTGAGGCAGATGAAAGGAAAGAGGCACGTGTGCTCAGACGGGAACGTCTTTGCTTGAACAACTGCGATTTGTTTGGGGTGGCTGCAGATTTTGTTGGTGGTGATCACAAAACGGGCCTCCCCAGCTGGGCTCAGTGTCCTTGAAGAAAACACAGAAGCCCAAATGGGATAAATGTGCATGAAATGAATGTAATGAATTTGTGTTGTGTGTATCTAAACAGTCAGTTCAACTCAATTCTTCCCTTTCGGCTTGGGCTGCATCACATTGCTCTCCACAGCAGCGTCACACACATCCGGCTGCAGACAGCATCCAAATCTAATTTACTGAGCTGCTGCGAGCATTCATCAGGGCTGGTGTTCATACGTCTACACATCAGCAGCAACAAATAAATGGGATCAGTTACAAAAAAACTGGGCTTATTTTGTGGAGGAAGATCTCATTAGCGAAAGGTCAGCCTGGGTTATCTGTCTCCCATCACCTGCTCTCCCTTCCACAGCTTCAGACTTCAGACCCTCCTGCCAATTTCTCACTGTTTTGTTTTTCCTCACTTTTTTGGGGATTCTTGTACTTTTCTTTGGATCCATCATTTTCTCTCCCAAGCGTTGGAGTATTTGGATCCCCGGTGCTTGGATTATTATGAGAGAGCCTGTCTCTTGCCTTTTGTTGTCAGATCAAATGTTAGTCACAAAAGCTTCGTATGCGAGAGCAAGGCTTCCCTTCCTGTCTGCAGTGAGCTCGCAGGATCGCACGGGGCATCATTTGAAGCCTCGTATGAACATAAAAGCCTGCTCATAAAAGTTCCCTGCAGTGAAAACGACCTAAATAAACATGACCCTAAAATAATACCCTCCCCGGGTTCATCTAACCTTCCTCAAAATGGAGGACAGGGATGGGACAGGCTGGGGAGGCATGAGGGAGAGAATACCTGAGCTTGTGATGATTTGTACCTCACCGCTGCCATTTGGTGGATGTTTTGGTCCAGAGTGCATTACGGCTGCATGAGTGGATGCATTTTTAGCACGAGTGCAGTCTGGCTAGATACTGAAGCATGAAGGACCACTGAGATTGTGATGTCAGGAGATCCCATAGTCTGGAAACGTAACACTGCTTCTTTCTCCACGCTACCAAAAAGTCCTGCGATTGTGTATCCGTCCTGTCGGCTGCTTTCAGAGGGAGCCACGTTGCTTCCAGCACTGGTGATGGAGACCTCTGTGGATGAAGACTGGCTGTCAAAGCCAATCAATAAAAGACAAAGAGGAGATTTCTCACCAGAGTTGCTTTCAAAGGAGCTTCAGTCGCGCCGTTCGTGGATCTGCAGCGCGTCAGACGTCGAGCTGCCCAACTGTTGTGGAATTAGCGCCATCGCTTTCAGTGGTTTCTTTTCTAGGCAGTAACGAACAGTTGTGTGATTAAAAAACTTGTCTTTGATGGGAGTGTAGCGATGTCAGTGTCTGCTGGGTAAATTCAGAGCTCTGCAAGCGTCGGTTCTGTCTGAAGGTGGCCGGGTCGTCATGTATTGTTTCTCTGTGTGGGCGGTGCGAAGCCCCTGAGACTCCAACTGTGATTAAGGCTGTGCAAATAAACTTGACTCACAGGGAATCGATGCCTTTAAAGCAGTATTTGAATCGTTAACTGTATTGGAGCACATTTATGTAAATCATGTCAGTGCTACTCGAAGAGATGGAGTTTATTTATATGTAAAGGGAAAAGCTGTGGATCTTCTGCTAACATTTTCTCACTGTTTTTTTAATCAGCATTGTCTTTTTGTCACATGCTGAGCTCGCCATCTGCCGCGACTGCAGCACAGTCAACGGCCTTAAACAGTCATTGCTCTATTCTTAATTATCTTCATTTAATCACATCCCCTCTTCAGGGAGATGAAGGTTATTAAAAACAGGCCTGTGCGGGGTATTTATTAAAACTGCAGCAGAACACCGTTGGCTCGGACTCACACACAGGATGCTGCTGTAGGTCCTGTTGTCCTTGTGCCGTGTGTGTGTGTGTGTGTGTTTTTATGGCACGACTGCTGTGATCATACGCCGCCACTGTCTGTAAAACTCAGCTGTTTGTCTGGCTCGGTTGTGTCAACTTCCCTGTATTCTTTTTTCCGTCATGTCAGCTTGTTTGTGCGAGGTCTGGAGCGAGGAAGATCTCTGCTAGAGATGAAACACACACTCCAACTTGTTCTTTGGCAACAGCATGCAAAAGCATCACTGACAAATGTTGAAGGCGGCAGGTCACAGCAGCCTCGCTCATTCATATTCATCCCATCAGCCGTTAGATGATGCAACAATTAAAGATGTTTTTTTTGTCAGGTTGGTTCTTTTCTCTTCGTTAGTGGGGCGCATTTTCGGGGAGGTGTAACAAGCTGCTCCTGCAGCGCTCCGACAGGTGGGAGCTTCAGTCACACGAAGCACACAAAGACAATTGATCCTGTTTTGGATGAAGACGCCATGCTGGGAACAAATGTGTCTAAACCACAGTTGTTGTCTGTGCAGAGCCACCGCTGAAGCTCCACCTGCTGACAACATCAAGAATCACAACAAATGTTGAAATGATCCATCCATCCACCTGTCATCCACCCATCCATTCATCCAATCATCCATCATCCTTCCATCCCTCCATCCTTCCATCCATCTTCTCCTGTTCAGGGTGGTGGGGGTGGAGCCTATCCCAGCAGCCTTCCCCCTGGACAGGTCACCAGTCCATGGCAGGGCCAACACATAGAGACAGACAACCATTGGCTCTCCCAGCCACGCCTACGGTCAATTTAGAGTCTGGATTAACCTGGTCCCTCTTGATGTCTTTGGACTGTGGAGGAAGCTGGAGTACCAGAGAGAACCCAGCAGGAACAGGGAGAACATGGAGACTCACCCAGAAAGACCCCGTGCTGCAGCCGGGGCTCCACCCACAACCTTCTTGATGGGGGCCACCGTGAGCACCACTGCTCCACCGTGCCGCCTGTTAAAATGATTTCACTTGAAAATATTGTGAAATTAAAAAGGTCTTAGAGAGTGCATACCTCCATTTTGGGGTGTGTGTGTGTGTTTCTTAGTGGGATCAAGGTTTTTCATAAAGAAGCAGACAAACAATGCACTGTGGTACAAATAGCACTTCCTGCGTCCACAAGGTGGCGGTGGAGAACCTCTCCTGTAGATGTCGCTGCACGGCTGGAGTTCCCTCCCATCACGTCCAGGCACCCAACACGATTTCAGTTCGTGGATGAAGTGTCATGGTGGAAAACTTCAGCGTAACACCTGCAGCTCTTAGATCCGATGTATGGATGCCCTTCAGTTTGAAAAACTAACCAGCAAGTGGAGAGTTGGACAAAAGAAAAGTGAGATGGACATGTGATCAGTCGACCGAGCTGGTACGCCGCAATCTGAATATTCAGCTTTGTTTTCAGTACATTGTGTAGGGCAGTCACTCAAACCATCAAACACAGGCTCACTTCCTGTAACCACTAGGTGGCACTGTGACTTGAATTCAGCTTGCAGACATCTTCACACTGGTCTACCCACTGGGAGGACGACCTCCCAGTACACCCATCAGCAGACCACTCACATGAAGTCCACATCATTGGTACTGCACTGTCAAATCGGTGACTTATGACCAATGTCGTTGGTCACCCATGAACGCCGTCGTCAGACGATGTTCCAGTGAGGTGGAACAGGAGCGGTGAAACCACACACGTGGAAACTCATGATCTCGACGAGTGTGTGAAGAGGTGGAGGACTTATTATAGCTCTGACTGCATTGGCGGCGTCCCGCTCCATCAAGTCATCTTCAGAGACGTGTGAGCCAGCTTGGAGCAGCGATGTAGCACCGACGGTCACGTGTCATCAAAGTGAACCCCGACGAGGAGACACAGCGCTGTCTTTGCTCTCTTCTGGCTGTGAGAATGAAGCTTGTTTGTATTCATGTGTTGCGTTCTCGCTCTCACACACGTCCTCCATTATTGAGCAGTTCTAAATGCTTTGAAGTTTGGGTGTTTGGGGAGTTTTGTTCCAAAACAGAGAAGAGCAGAAAATCTCCCTGCACTGTTTGTTGGAGGTGATGGTGGAGTGATTCTGGACCAGAGGAGCGCAGAGCTGCTGTGCTGTCAGCGAAGAGCAGGTCAAGGTGACGGAGAAGCTAACTGACGCTCAGCTTGACCCCCCCCCCCCCCCCCCCGAGATGTGCTATAGCTGCACCACAGGCTTCAGCTCGCGTCTCATTAGCATTTGACTGTGTGAGCACACCTGCAGCTTCGTCTAATGCGTTTGGTTGTGGGAATAAATTCTGCCTAATTTAAGGAATGCTAGTTTGACTGTGTGTGGCCTGATGGGATGAAAAGCTTTGATAGCAACATCGCCAAATCAAGAGGTTTGGTTCCAACCAGTCCTGTCGAGGGTTAGTTTGTTCTATTTAGCCATGTAGCGCTGACATCATCGCCGTCAGCGCTGAATTCCTTCGTTTCAGTTTTTGACTCAACACCTGAAATCAGGTCTGTGGTTAACAAAAGTTGAAGGTTTTGCTCCGACTTGTGATTGGCCCACTCAAACGTGGCTGGGTATCAATCACAAATTGTTCAGTACCGGAGCCTGTTGCTCTGCCGTATCTTGACTTCGGTTCCATTTACAGACAGAACCAGAGCGTCTCGGTTTTGCCTCTTTAAAAAAATAAATACGTTTTTGAGCAGTTTGGCGGCTGTGAACATCAGTCTCCATGAGCATAAGCAGAATGTACATCCGTTAGCTACAGTAGAGCCCCTCTGGGTCAGCGCGGCCTTATATGGGCACAGATGAATGGGAGTGAGTTGGTTCAGCTGAATGTGCCAGCTGGTCACGCTCTGCGCTAGTTTTACTCTTGAGCCCCGCTTCCTGTCTATGGCGTAAGAAAAAAGTTAGGAAGTAGGTGTGTGGAAGAACTTGACTCGAAACATCTGTCACTTCAGGGAGGAAGAGGAAGAGGAAGCCAACTTATCAGCCAACATCAGTGGTGAACCTCTAAAGCTCTTTGGGCTGATCGAGGGCAAATCCCTGCAGTCAGGTTCTAAAATCTGCTGGAAAGTCTGAATGTGGCAGAGCAGAGTTTGTTATTGCAGCAGATTAATGCTGGTGCTTTTGTTTGAGTGTCGGGATCCCATAGAGCAGCAACGTGTGAGTGGCGTCTCTTCATCTCCAACAAGATCAAACATACTGAAGTTCAGGAAAGCAGCTTCACTCTGTAGAAATTGAAAAACAGCATCTCTGGTCGTTGTCCCAGTTCAGGTTTCTTCTGGTCGTCGTGATTCGTGTCACAGAGCACAAGGACTGGAAATATTTGAAATGATCATTTGAGCCCCGATGATGCGACGTCATTTTAAGCTTTAGCTGACGCTTATTCGGATCAACTTAGATTAAGCTTTTAAATCCACGATCACTCACATTATGAGCACAAATACAAGGTGTGTGAACTGCTGTTGTGCTGAAGGACAGACACGACTGTGCTCTTTCTCCCATTTGTTCCTGAACAGAAACAAGACTGGATCAAGTCAACAGGTCAGCAGCAGTCAGTGGATGACGAGGCTGAGTGACAGGACCCTGGTCCTCACCTAGACCCCTCCCACGACCCCCCCGCGGCCCGGACATGGTGAGCCTTCTCTGATTCCTCTGGTAACCTACAAGCTGTCAGGAATCTTCGTCAGCCATGATATGAGAGGCTCGTGCACACTTTGGTTCAGCAAGTATCTTTGCCTGCATTTAAACAATCAGACTTGTACGTAACAGTCGCTGCAGAAAACATAATTATGATCTGTGGTTTTATCAGATACAGACCTGATCTCCTTGGGCTGTCTTGTTTTCTTTTTCCAAAGCCTGCTGTCCCTCCTCTTTTTGTGTTCCGGTTCAGCTAGCTCAGGTCCAGGCTGGTTAGCTTAGCACAATGGCTGGTAGTGGGTGGGAAGTGTTAGCATCAGCTAGCTCAGGTCCAGGCTGGTTAGCTTAGCACAATGGCTGGTAGTGTGTGGGAAGTGTTAGCATCAGCTAGCTCAGGTCCAGGCTGGTTAGCTTAGCACAATGGCTGGTAGTGGGTGGGAAGTGTTAGCATCAGCTAGCTCAGGTCCAGGCTGGTTAGCTTATCACAATGGCTGGTAGTGGGTGGGAAGTGTTAGCATCAGCTAGCTCAGGTCCAGGCTAGTTAGCTTAGCACAAGGACTGGTAGTGGGTGGAAGTGTTAGCATCAGCTAGCTCAGGTCCAGGCTGGTTAGCTTAGCCCAATGGCTGGTAGAGGGTGGGAAGTGTTAGCATCAGCTAGCTCAGGTTCAGGCTAGTTAGCTTAGCCCAATGGCTGGTAGTGGGTGGGAAGTGTTAGCATCAGCTAGCTCAGGTCCAGGATGCTGGTGTGTCCAGCAGGAATCCTCCTCCTCATCATCATCAGTAGCAGCAGTCGCTCTTCTAGTCCTCAACAAACCTTTGGTTCTGTTGACCCAAGTTCCAGTGGAGCTTTGGAGGTGCTGCGTCAAATCACTGCGCCCAGTCAGGAAAGTAGTCCCGGCTACGTGTCTGATTCTGCAAATGTGAAACACAGCTTTAGCTCTCTGAATGAAGCCCAAGGTCCTTTTGCAGATGTGCAAAAGTATATTTGATGACTTCTGAGACAGTTTTCTCAACTGACCCAATGCTTGCGTTCATTGCAGCTAAGCTAACTAGCAGTCAGCTCCCCTCCCTTCTCAACAACACACTCAGCAATGATGAAGATGCTCTTTACAAAGAAGAGAAATCACTGGTTTGGGACGGTTATGGATTCAAATCAGCTTGTAGTGTAACAGACGGAACCAGCAAGTCAAAGGGCTTCAATTAAGCAACTTGTCGTGTTTGCAAACAGCGCCCACGAAAGACTCCACCAGCACCAATGGATGGTTCTATTCACTGCGCACGCTTTCATCTGCACTTACATGCTAATTATTTTCTGAAATTAACTTTTGAGGGAAGCAGACCATTAACTTAGCATAGTAAAATGTTAAAAAAATAGACCTAATCGGGCGGCATGGTGAAACAGTGGTCATCACTGTGGCACTGTAGTGGAGGTTAATCCAGACTCTAAATTGACCGTAGGCGTGGCTGGGAGAGCCAATGGTTGTCTGTCTCTATGTGTTGGCCCTGCCATGGACTGGTGACCTGTCCAGGGGGAAGGCTGCTGGGATAGGCTCCACCCCCACCACCCTCAACAGGAGGAGAGGATGGATGGATGGACCAGTTTTCTGCTCCAAAAAAAAACAACCCAGCTGATACATTCATCCAGACCCAAACCCTACAAAAATGAAAATGAATAAGAATTAAACCAACACACTGCAATGAAAGCACATTTTGAGTGGGGGAACTTAAACAAAGGGAACGGATACTCAGCTGTTGTAGGTGTCAAAGTTTCTCCTAGAGATGGACACGGCGACGGGTTCCACAGGTCTGAGTGTCCCTGGAAGGCTGCAATCAAGCCCTCCTCCATCTTCAGCTTGGACCTTTCAGCCAGACGGTGTGACTTCCTTGGACGGGAACTTGGAAGCAAACCTTCTCATGTGACCTGCAATGTGCTCTCTGTTTCAATACGAAAAGACAACTTGGCAGCTACCGTCAAACCTGCGATGCGATGAATGCAAGTGACTGTTGTCATCTTCCAATTGAACAGGCAGCTGGAGTGTAGGGAACGAAGAAGAGGGCGTGTCCTGATCTGGGTGCAGCCGGGTAATCGCTCATGATCACCGTGTTCATGTTTGTGTGTTATGGTCGTTGACGCTGCCCACACCTGCTGCTACACAGCTCCATGTGCCCTGGAGGCTCCGCCACAGATTAGCTGGGTTGTGATGAATGACCCTCGCAACTCCAACACAATCCCCTGAGACTCGTGGCCATGAATTATTGAAGCGGCATCATAAATAACTGACCGAAATGAGAGGCGGTTACACGCTGCGGATGAAGAGGGAAGGAAGAGGGGCGAAGGGGAGAGAGCATTGATGGAGAAAGCGAGAGAGAGTTTGACCTTGGCCCGACCCTTGGCCGGCAGTCGGGTGAACTCAGGTTCGGGAAAACCAGCGCTGAGCTAATTTTTTTCACATCAGCCCTTTTGTTAGTCTCCTTCCAGCGGTGGGCTCATCCCTAAGTACGTGTCATGAATGCTAATGCTAAGTAACGGCGTCCGTATGTAGGCCAGGCAGTGATTGGCAGCAGCTCAGGTCGCTTCAGGTGTCGCTGTCACCGTGGAGATTGTGATAAGTGTTTGTGACGGAGCAGCAGCCGACACAGAAAACAATCCTCTGTGTTTGCACCGGCGTGTCTGAGGAGGCAGGCGAGGAAAACAACAGCAGGCGAAGAATTAAAAACTCTGTGTTCGAGTTCAAAGAAATTAATTTGGCTCCGGATTAAATCTGCCTCCTCCAGCAAGTTAGTAGTCAACACTTCCAGATTAGTTCCTGTGCAATAATTACCCTCAGTCACTACTGCTTTGATGATGATGATGATGATGACGACGCTGCGGTGGAACCACAACGCCAGTTCCTGATTAGTCAGTATTCATACCTGGTAGCCAGTAGTTAAGTGTGTGTTCTTGTTCATGTTAAAACGCAGCTGAACTCCCCCTGAAAAATATGAAGCAGTTCTCCAGGATTCATGACACAGCACAGCTGAAGCCGGACCGCAGTCCAACGTCCATTCCCTCGGTGATTTCTGTAAGATTTGAATCACAACTTCATGGAATTTAACCACAACAAAGTTGAAACACATCAGGCGTGACTAAAGTTTTGAGTCTTGCTGATCCAAGTGATGACATTGATGAATGACTGCAACTCCAGCCGCTCCACTCACGTGAGGCAGCACGGACTGACCTGCACCTCCCACCAGGCCGACGTTTGCGGAGCGCCGCTGCTCCTTCCTGTGGATTTGTAGGGATCTTTACCAATGTCAACGACACCTGGACAAACAAGTTTATATGACATCCACATGCTGAAAATAAACTTTTCTGCCTTTATGACACTGAAACACGCACACTGGTGTTCTATCAAAAGTTCCATCAGTTGGCCTGCGTCCTCCCTGCATGTCCTTGAGCGGCTCCACCTGCCCGCTGTGGGTGATTCATGCTGGATGTGAGCGTCAGCTGCTTAAATTAGAATGATAATGTCTCTCCTTCCCTTGTCGCATTCCAGAGGTCGTTCCGATCGTTTGCCAATGACGACCGGCATGTCTTGGCCAAGCACGCCAGCATCTATCCGGCACCGGAGGAGCTGGAGGCCGTCCAGATGCTGGTGTCCACCGTGGAGGGCGCCCTCAAGAAAGTCTCTGATTGGATGGAGGGCCTCAATAAATCCTCAGGGAAGACTTCCAGCGACGGAGAGGCTGATGATCAAACGGAGGAGGACGCCGCTGATACCAAGTGAGTCTCTGTCACGTTTCATCATTAGGAGTCTCGTGTGAATTAGAGCCTCTGATTTATTCTGACAGTTTGCTCAAGCTACTTAATTCAAAACCATTATTGAATTATTTATGTGACATTAATGGAAGTTTAACTGCAGAATATCAGAATTAACATCACACCATCCACCGGACCAGAGAGGAGACGTCTCACTCTGGGAGGGAAGTGAAGCACGGCGTGACGTGGCAGAGCACCTGACCTCACATTTGATCTTTGACTTGAGCTTCAACCAAACATGAACTCCACAACAACCTTTACAAGACATGTGTTTCTTGTTCACATTACCTGGTGTCCTGCTTTTGTGTATCATCATCTCCATGGCAATGAGAGAATGTAACGCCGGCTCTCATCCATCAGACCCGATAGCACGCCGGCACTGTGTGGGGTGACACGAGTCGGCCTGGTGGCCAAAGGCCTGCTGATCAAAGAGGACATGGAGCTGGAGCTGGTGCTGATGTGCAGAGAGAAACCCACCAAGCTGCTGCTTTCCACCATTAGCGGCAATCTCCCCCTGCAGATCCAGGTACAGTCAACCACACCGCAGGCACTGCAGTGGTCCGCATCTGAAATGAACCATGAAAGCACCGCTGAGGAGGCGGTGGAAAAGGTTTTCCACAGACAGCAGAGCAACGGTTTCATGTGTGCTAAAACTTTGTGATGGTGAAGAGAAGACGAGCTGACAGCCTGAAGACACCCAAGACATGACGGTCATCACCCTCGATCTAATACACGGACGCAGACGGGGCCGCTTTCTGGAAATCGGTGGCTTTGAATCCTGGGCCCGGTTGCATAAACCACCTCAAGTTTTGCAGATAAGGAGGTCCGTTAAGGCGGCGTGAAGCCCTGAGGTTGCGGTTGAAACTAAGCTTTGTACGATAGTTCCTGTCAAAATACAGCGCACGATGCCTCTGATACCAAGGTTACACGTCACTCACTTGAGATTGCAAAGGCATGAAGCGTTAACTGCCATGGTTATCAGTGTGTTAAGGAAGCCAACTCCCTTCTTGAAAATGAAAGAGAAAACAAACGTGTTGTTCTCCTTGAAGAAACTGGGAACGTCAGCAAGAACATACTTGTCAGGTGGGCGCAACACTTCCTCCGGTCCCGTTAGCTTCGCCCTGGGGTTTGAGGGAGGTGCTCAGCCGCCACACTGAAAATGACAGAAGATGAAATTACTTCGTGGCAGTTGTGTTTCTGTTGTTTTCATATCTCGGCAGTTGCAATGGCAGTAAAAAGCAATCAACACGTTCAGAGTGCGTCGAGCCGCTCAAACACCGGCCCGAGGCACTGCGGTTATGATGGCCCTTTACTTTTTGTAATCTTGCTTCAATTTCTTTTGCTTCACTCTGACTTCTTTCGGGGTGTGAACAGTGTTCAGTTCGACCAATTTAGCTGAAATCTTTCTTGTTTCAGGTCGCTGTCTCCAACTCCCGCTACGTGTCGTCATCAGCAAACATACCGAGCAAAGCTTGAAACTCGTCGTCGGTCCAACAGTCGTGCGTTTCCTTCCGTGTGTCCATAACTCCTGAAATACAGCTGATGCACAAAAAACGATCACGAAAAAACACTCAACAGACTCGCAGGTGAAGTGGAACACAGTCGTTACTCAACAATCAGAAATGTCAGCATTGCAAGCCTCAACGCGACGGTTCCTACGCCAGGCTTCGTTCTCGGGGTAAATTAGTCACCCAGGAACTTAATTAAATCTCTGGTTCCTGCAGTCGGAACACAGAGTTCCTCGCAAAGTTCCTGCTTGCTGGGAAAAGTTTCTATGGTTGAAATGCAGCTTTTTTTTTTTTTAACCATTTTTAGACACATAAATATCAACATTTATCAATATTTCATCTTGATTGACAGAATTCAGGAGGAATGCACACCTGAGCCTCCTGATAAAATGCAGTATTAACTGTTAGTACACATTTAAATCATTAACAATGGCAAGCTTCAGCATTCTGAAACGTCCGTCTGTCCCAAGAGAGGTTTTCGGCTGAGAAATACATTTTCAGTGCGAAGATTCCTTTTCAAACCAGGGAAAATGATCCTTCTTGGAGTGGAGATGATGTGAAATGGAACTGCTATCTGAAGGTAGCGGTCTGTGCTTCTCAGGCTTGATTTATTCCTGTCCTTCTGTCTCCTTGAGATGTCTAAAGCCCAGACTGCTCTTTATTCCCTGTCTTTTTATTTTCTTGTCATTTCCATTGAAAATGGTGACAGCTTAATGATTTTTTTTAACACAAATGCTGATTTCAAAACAAACATGTCAGTTTTTATTGAACGAGCGCTGCATTTAAATGGGTTTCCAAAGTGCTCCTTCAAAGCATCAGCTAGTTAACAAAGCCCAGCAGACATAGACGGCGCCTCCATGTGCTTCCTGGTCTCCTTTCTCATTTAATTGCCGCCATCGCTGTGGCGCTGCTGCTGCTTCATCAGTGGGGGAAGTTGTTTGAAGCTCTCGCTGCCTGAGCCAAACTGGAGGGGATTGATGGGGAGAGGGCTGATGGATGAGGTCAATTCTCACCCCGACAACATAGAGGGAATGAAAACACGCCACCGAAGGCAACAGAAATACAAGGAAACACTGGAGTTTACCGTGCATGGAATTGGCTCCCGATAACAACGGGAGTGGCCATTTTACTTATCTGAGACCTAAACGTCATGATTTCATGAGAACTGTTCCACAGGCTGGTTCTGTAGAACAGTAGGAAAATAGTTTTGCCTTGTGTTGCCTTTGGGCTGTCACAACCTTTGCAAAATGACTCTGTTCTGAAATATGATCTGATTTGGTCTGATAACATCTGAAAAACCTGTGAGGGCAGAGAGCCGACAGCAGCCCCTCTCACGTGAGCGCAGGGCGGTCTCAGCCACGGATGCAGGCTCTCGCATTCTTTGCTGATATCCACGATGCTGGTACCTTTACAGCTGATTTGAATAATAGCAGACATTTACTGACGTGGATATCATCTGTACAAACACAGGGCTACAGTCACCGCTCTGCTGAAGACACGTTGGGATTAATGTTCACTGATTGGTCAGCGGAAATTATATTCCACTGCGTCCCGGATTGCAAGGTTATTACATTTATATAAAAATGGATTAGTAGGTGTGTGATCAGTCATCAGTTGCTCAGCAGCGTCTTCGACTTCTCCTCAATCAGCACACGTCGATGTTGTGATGGTGATATTTGATTGTGATTAATCGTTCACTCCTGCCTTGCAGACAATGACGGAGGACAAATACGAAGTGCGCTCATGTGTTCCTGAAGCTGCCATCTGGGTCTGCAGCACCAAAGACCCCCAACTCACCCTGAAGATCACCCTCTCCTCCTTAGACATGAGGGAGGAGCACAGCACAGAAGGTAGTAGCTCCTCCTCCTCTAACCACTTACCCCTCACACTCCTGCACCCCTCTCTTAAGACGGCGCTTCTCCTGTTTTTATTTGACCTTTTATGTGACAGCAGCTGGCTGAGGGGGAGGAAGAGGGGGAGGGACATACTGGAATGTGAAGGTGTTATGAAATCTCAGACTGGAGACAATCTTTGTGAAATGAGAGGATGAGCCATCGAGAGAGCCGCCGGCCGAGAGGCGAACAGGGTAAAAGGGGACAGGATGATATGGATCGGGTCAAGTGTGGTTGAAATAGCAGATGGCCGGCGAAGGATGGTTTCCGCGGGGGAAGTGTCAGGTGGTGGAAAAGCAGACGTCTGTCTCAGGTGTCCTTGGTGCATCTCTGAGGAGAAAGGAAGCAGCGATCCTGATTCAGGACTTGTTAAAAACACACATTACTCGAGGCCAAAATCGACACATTTTAATTAATATTTGATTCATGTTTGATAACATCCCTCAAACCAAAAAACTCAATTATCTATTATTGACTACAATGTTGCCCAAAATGGATGCCCCATCGCTGACTTCCTGTCATGTGTGAACAACGATGCTTCCACTGTGTTTATTTTCTCCCTCGAATGGGAATGAAATTAAAAATGAATGAAAGGCGAGTCAGAAGTGAAGAGCTGCCATTACGGAACAACGAGTCTCATTATGGTCGCGGTCCCAGCGGGACAGATGGAGTCAAGCCCTCACAATAGGGAGAGAAATAGACCGAAGCACATGGGAGGGCAGCAGCTCACGATTCAGCCGTCGAGTAAAGACACCAACACTGTGACCTCTGCCTCCACCAGGCTGGTGTGGTCTTTCTCCTCCTGTGCACACAAAAAACCCCCAGGATCGTTTCCTACTCTTGAAGAGTACAACGATGCAAATGGCTTGTTCAGAGTGAAGAGATATGAGAGTAGGATTCACTCCAGACTGGAGTGGAAGATCATACGTGATGTCTCGTCTAGCAGGCGACGTCTTTACTTTAGGGATGTGAACAGAAAATGTGGTTTAAGACGTAAAGAAAAGAAAAGTCTAAGTTTCAAGGTGTGCTGCTAATTTGTTTACCCAGCTTTTCCACAGGTTAAATGTCCAGCTTTGCATTTCCCAAGACAAAAATTGCAGGCGTCGGTCAAGTAGAGAGTCATGTTTAAAACCCCCCAGCACTGCAGCAGATAAAACCTGCGACAGGAGCTGAGAAGAGCGGCTGCTGCGGGTGAACGGGACGGCGGTGTGTGACTTTTAGCTCTCAGAATCTAATTTTTCAGTTCAATCTGCAGGTGTCAGACAAAATGGCTTCTAGTTAACATTAACACCCAACGAGCTACGTCGCACCTTCAACTGCAGGTTTGATAACAATCACTTGGGAAAAATACATCATTTATTACTGGTTTTACATTACACATTTAATACTGCAGCGGTTAGAACCAACCCAGGAAGAGGGTTCTAGGTTCCTCTCTGCCAGCCGGCTGAGGCCGTTCTGAGAGGAGCTTGTGTGTTCTCCCCCTGTCTCTGGGGTTTCCAGTACAGCAGAACCACAGAGTCGGGTTAACTGGAGACTCTTAATCGCCTGTAGGCGTGAACGGTTGTGTGTCTCTACATGTGAGCCCTGTGACGGACCGGTGACCTGTCCAGGGTGACCTGTCCAGGGTGACCTGTCCAGGGTGACCTGTCCAGGGTCAACCAGCTCTCGCTCAGTTACATCTGGACCCGATCCTGGACAGGATGAGGATGGATGGCTTACCAACTCTTGTGTGTCTAAAGTGAATATTTTTGAAATGTACCTTCATGGCCTTCTCAATTTAACACTGCAGATTGTTTATGGTAGCCACTTCTGAAAGCTAAGCTGACTCAGTGGGAGTTTTGAACGATTCTGATTGGGTGACTGTTGTTTGAAGCGTTGCTGAAGGCCACCTGAACTCTGCTGTTCTTTCCTCTGGATTGTAGACTCCCAGCTGTTTACGGTGCACCTCCTAGCTCGCCTCTGCTCACTGACTGTTGGTTCTGTTGCCGTAGCTCCGCAGGTCAGCGTGCCGTGTGGATTGAAACATCTCTGTGGCCCCGCCGCCGATGAGGCATCCCCCCACCCGGCAGCAGGAGACCCTGGGTACAAGGGGCTTCCCCGACAACCAGATCAAACCAACCCACTCACTCTTTGCCTCAGACATGCTACTCTTCCTCCCCCATCCCCCCTTCCTCTGTTGACTGGACCTCCCTCTGGGTCACCATGAAATTCTGGTCCATGTCTATGAACGAGCACACAGACTAAAAGGACAAAAGGGACTTCATTACCCAGCAGCCCTTGTCCAGATCAGAGCTTCTCTGCTTTAGCTCCTGGGGCTGCCCCTTGTCTGATGATCCGTTTTTATTGGCTCAGAACGACATCCCATAATTTCATGTGGTAAACTGAATTAATCTGATGTCCTGGTCACTAATCAATGATGATGTCAAGGAGAATCTAGTGGGGTTGCCCTTACCTGTTTGTGGTCCTGACCTTTGAGTGACCGTTCCTTCATGGGCTGCCTCTGGGAAACACACCATGCAAATCACATCAATCTGGGAAAATGAGGAAAATTAAGATTTGATCTCCCTGGTATTCCATGAAATGTTACATTTGCTGCAATTATTTCTGGATTGTGGCACCTAAATAATTCAGATATTAAGTCTCCAGGCTTAAAACGAACCGAAGCTGAGTGTGAAGGAATTGAAACGAAATAGAAAAGGATCCGGATATATTGGGATAGATACCAAAAGAAATGCGAATAGGCATCTTAAAAAAAAAAAAAAATTTCATCAAAGTCACACTTAAACCTTTTTACACATCAAATTCAGTCTATTGGTCAGTAGGAAAAAAAAGCTGATAAAAAGCAGGTGCTAACTTTTAGGGAAAATAGATAGAGATTCTTCTCTAACGAGCCAGGGCCCCAAAGTAGTTAGCTTAGCATTGCATTGCCTGCATTAATATCAGGAGGGGTGTGTGTAACCTTGGTGATGAATACCAGTTTAACATGAGCAGACGTTGTAGTGGTAGAATCAGACACGTAGCCGGAACTACTTTCCTGACTGGGAGCAGTGATTTGACGCAGCACCTCCAAAGCTCCACTGGAACTTGGGTCAGCAGAACCAAAGGTTTGTTGAGGACTAGAAGAGCGACTGCTGCTACTGATGAGGAGGAGGAGGAGGAGGAGGAGGGGGGTACCTGCTGGACACACCAGCATCCTGGACCTGAGCTAGCTGATGCTAACACTTCCACCCACCACCAGCCATTGGGCTAAGCTAACTAGCCTGGACCTGAGCTAGCTGATGCTAACACTTCCCACCCACTACCAGCCATTGGGCTAAGCTAACTAGCCTGGACCTGAGCTAGCTGATGCTAACACTTCCACCCACCACCAGCCATTGGGCTAAGCTAACTAGCCTGGACCTGAGCTAGCTGATGCTAACACTTCCCACCCACTACCAGCCATTGGGCTAAGCTAACTAGCCTGGACCTGAGCTAGCTGATGCTAACACTTCCACCCACTACCAGCCATTGGGCTAAGCTAACTAGCCTGGACCTGAGCTGGCTGATGCTAACACTTCCCACCCACTACCAGCCATTGGGCTAAGCTCACTAGCATCCTGGACCTGAGCTAGCTGATGCTGACACTTCCCACCCACTACCGGCCACTGTGCTAAGCTAACTAGCCTGGGTCGCAGCTCCCTATTGGAGGATGCCTGGCTGACAGGATGATAGACCATAAGAGGCTTTCCCTGAGAGTGGGTGTGTCCTTCAAGGTGTCCTATCTCAGCTTCTCTGCTTTGATTTTGACAACTATTTTTTGCAATTCCCCTCCACCACATTAGATGCTAACATAAATCATTATTATTAGTAAAAGTAGTATTATAATTAAACAGTGCACCAAAAAGTCACAGTTTGACAAATCCTACAATTCCAGCACTTTCCAGTGCCACTTTACCCAGAAGTCCCTGGGGCAGAGCATGAAGGTCCTCGTCCTCGGTCTCGGAGGGGTGACACGGGATGATCCCTGTGTTCCTCGTCAGCTCCTTCGTTTGTCTTCCACCTTTTCCATCCTGTTCAGCTTCCACTACAGTGTCTACAGCAACAGACTGCTGAACCACACGCAGCTCACGCCGCCGATGACATCACCAGCAGACGCAGTAACCTGAGATTTGATTGTGGCAGATTTTCATTGCTCTGTGTCAGCGTTACTGTCAACTTTGTGGAAACAAGCTGTGATTTAATCTCCACATCTTTGCACCATGTTATGTCTGAGTTTATCAAGATCAGATATTTTCAGGCGGCAAGCTGGAGAGTTGAGATAAGGTTTCAAGAAGAGCAGGAGTCACTATTGTACTTCCTGATAACCTCAGTGAGGCCTCAGAGCAGAGCTCCGCGGTGTGGTCCGCAGTCTGTTCCCCCTTTTTGTCCGTCTGCTTGACTGTCCCACAGTGGGCTCCCCCTTCGCTGCTCCTGAGAACAGACAGCCTTCACTTTCTTTCCAGGGTGGCGTTCTCACTCTCAGATGTTTATGTTGTTGTCGTCATCTGCTGTTGCTCTTCTTCTGCTGTCGTTCTCCCATGGCTCAGCCTCCAGTCATGGCAGGAGTGCTCCCCACAGGAACCTGGTGTGGAGAGACTGTTTCAGTCCAACATAAACATCTGACCAACCTTGCAAGAGTGAAAATACTAGCATGGCGCTCCAGAAAACTGCAGAGCTAGCTGCCTGTGAAGCAGGATTTTTTAAATGTGTCTGCACTTTTCTCTGCTTCAGCCCATTCTCCAGCCTCCCTGAGTCAGTAACCATGAAATGTCTCCTCATTCCAAAGTGTTATTTTAATCTGTAATCTGGCTTTTGGTCTTGAGTTGTTGCCATGCTCTCATTTTCGTCCTGCGCTGCAATTGATAACACACTAATCTGGCGTGTTCCATCGCCCCCAGCCACTGATCTGCATCTAGAGTGAGACTCCGGCTGGGCAGCAAGGCGCATGCGCTCACATCTACTCTGGTTCCTCCTGTCAATGTTATGAAAGATCCTGCCTTGTGCATGAGAACCCCCCTCTCCCAGAAAATCATGGACTCTCTCAAATTTCCCCCTCCTAGCTCATTCAGTCAGATCAGTGGATTTGCCCAACAATTAGCCGTCAACCCTGCTGCCTGTCTGGGTTTATGAGATCAAACAGTGACACTCAGTCTGTCCCGTCTCATCCTGTCCCTCTCTCCAGAGGAGGGCGAGCAGGAGGTTGACAGGGAGGTTCAGCAGGACAAAGAGGAGGAGGAGGACGACAACGAGGTCTTGGACAGACAGAAGTGCCAGGCTGCGCTGGCTCTGCTCCGACATGCCAAGTGGTTCCAGGTGAGCACAGCGGTGACTTTACATCCTGGCAGCCAGGACTGTCTCAGTTATCATGTCAAAGAAACATAATCCCACAGATTCTGATTTTAATGAATCTGCACAGCCGATAAATGTTCCCTCATGCATCCTGGAAGAGTTCAGTGACATTTTCTATTTTCGATTATCAACCTGGTCCATCCTGTTAAACCTTTAGCATCATAGAAACACAGAACTCCGTTAGGGTTGGAAAAGGATCGCTGTGCCCCAGCAGACGTGGACCATTAACATTCAGAGGTGCTGTTGGGTTCAGTCCTCCTCCACACGGGGCGCAGACAACAGATTCCTGTGTTTTAATCAATCCACTACCTAAAAGACAATGTCAGAACAAGAATACACCACCCAAGAAAGGTTTTTGCCTTTCCAGTAGTCACCAGTAGGAGTCGAGCTCCCAAAAATGTGCTTCCCTCCTGCATTACATTTTTGTGACTCAGATGCCCTGTATATTTAGCTAACGACAGCTATCTATCCCGAAACCTCCATTTAAAAATGTTGATAGTATAAAGAGGATAAGGTTAGTACCAGATGAGAAAGTTTGTCAAAAGACACTTTTTGAAAGCTTTTAATTTTTTTTGGTAGCCGTCAGCTGCCATTAGCGTCAAGCTAAATATACGTGGCTGGATGTTCTTACAACTAAACTGCACAAAACATGCGTTGAATAACTCACGAGTTGGTCATGCAGTGTAATCCCCTTCTTCTTTTTCCAGCTGTATGCTCAGTAATCCACAAACTCTTAACTGGAGCTAAAACCAAACCGACTCACACACTTGTGGTTGTTTCTACCATGAATGAGTGCAAATGGGAGCAAGTTGGTTCACCACTGACACGACCCGCGCTCAGAGCGGTTAACTAGTGCCTGGATCAGCCAGGACACGTCAGTACCGTGTCGGAACTCAGCCTCCGAGAGGAGGTCATGATAACACAACGCCCCTATAATCATCTCGTGTAGTGCCAGCCTGGATTTTCTCTTATAGCTGAATCCTGAGATTCTGTTGGTATTTTCACTTGTTACTGAATGATGATTGCATTCGGTGCCTTTACACAGAATCAACACCTTTAAACTAAAGTTAATTTAGTTGCCAAAACCACTGGAGGACGACAGGAGAGTCGCTCTCATCTCTGCAGTAAATGCTCTACGTTTGCACCCCGACTGTGTTACTGGCTGGACTGGAGAGGACGTTGGCAGTGAAGCTCATCCAGCACTCAGTGTCCGAAACATCCATCATCCATCATCCCTCCATCTTCTCGCTCTTCTCCTGTTGAGGGTGGTGGGGGTGGAGCCTATCCCAGCAGCCTTCCCCCTGGACAGGTCACCAGTCCATGGCAGGGCCAACACATAGAGACAGACAACCATTGGCTCTCCCAATCACACCTATGGTCAATTTAGAGTCTGGATTAACCTGGTCCCTCTTGATGTCTTTGGACTGTGGAGGAAGCTGGAGTACCAGAGAGAACCCAGCAGGAACAGGGAGAACATGGAGACTCACCCAGAAAGACCCCGTGCTGCAGCCGGGGCTCCACCCACAACCTCCTTGCTGACCACTGCACCACCGTGCCACCTGTTGGAAACATCTTTTCCGAAAAACCTTTTTGGTGACATATAGATGTGATTTATAGGAGACAGGAAATCAGTTACACATCACAAACATCCAGAAATATGAACATTTGTAGCGTGCATGCAGGAGAAATATTGTACAAGAATAAGCTAACAACAGCAACACTTCTGTCCTGGGAAAGACGAGAGCAGGGAGGGATATCTGAGATTTCTCTCTAAATCCAGATGAGCTTCAACTCTGCTCTCCTCACTGAGGTGATGTGTTCTTCCCCCCTGAGGTGGGAGGAGCTAAATGGGAGTCAAGGTTAGGTGAAGCACTGAGCAGCTTCCCTCAGGGAGGAAACGCTTAATGCCAAGTCCAACTGCAGGAAGGTGGACTGGAGGAGACGTACGGATACAAACCAGAACTGATCTACAATAACTGCAGATACAATTAGTGACGCTCCTCTTGTCCTCCGGCCACCGGCTCTCAGGTTTCAACAGCGTTAACCGTCACCCTCATCATGTGAAGAGTCATCCTGTGCAAATTGAAGTGTCGATAATTTCCAACATCATTTGTTTTTGATGTATTTTCATCATCATCAGAAATCCAGCCTCGATATTTCTATGACGTCTTGGTCTCGTAGGAACATGGAGGAAGGCGATGAAGCATCTTTAGAGCAGAAATAATTCAGCAGTCAACAGATTATAATCCAGTAATGAGAGAGAGAGGATGGTATGAATGTTTTCATGTCACATCTGCAGCCGAACAAGAATCTGCGCACTGACAGAAAACCTCCATGACTCAGTGTGTCTCTAGGTCTCGTTCAGTCATTGGATTTTTGTAAATCTGATCCAAACCATGTTTGGAGTTGGTGAACTGGTTTTAATCAGTTTTTTAAAGATGCCCCAACAGGATTACAGCTGTTCCTCCACTGATGCTGACCGCCTCACGGTCGTGTCTTGTAGATAGGTTGGCTATGTCTGGAAACTCACTCATCCACTCATCGTGGACAGCAGTCTAAACCTCAGACCCTGAGCTGATGTGTGATAGATGCCACTTTTAAAGTTTGAGGCCGCAGGTCAGTTAGACACACTCCCGCAGTGATGTCATCACATCTGGCGATGTAGTAGGAGAGGAACGTGACCGTAGCAACAGCTGTCGCAGTCACAAATCACCCTGATCAGCTACATTGAGCTCCAAAGTATTATTTTGTGGCCCCATGGTGCGGCAGCATGGTCCTCCAGGGATACGTAGGAACAGGAACCAGCTCCATTTGTGATGCGGCTGTGCAGCGCAGTCGCAGATCTGAACTCTGTCTATAGATTTGGAAGGTGCAGCCAGTAAGTTTTGTCTGTCTGTCTCCTCAGGCCAGAGTCACGGATCTCAAGTCCTGCGTCATCGTCTTGAGGATCCTCAGAGACATGTGCAACAGACTGCCTGTGTGGCAGCCTCTCAAAGGATGGGTAGGTGACGGCGCTCATACCCGCCATTAGGATGTCAACTAATGACTAATCACTAAATCATACGCTTAGGATCGCACGCGATGTGACAAAAACTTCACTTGTTAATTTGTTCTTTCTTTTAATCCCATGTACCTGAGTTAATAGATTTATATCTTGGTAGATGCCAAATATGTCAACTACATGTCAATATAAGATGTGATATTATAATAATGGGGAAATTCAATCAAACATGGCCCTCTGCAGTTTTTTTCAAGGCAAGAAGACAAAAAAACGAATTGTGAGTCAACATAGTGTTTTGACGGCGGTGTTGCAGTACTGGTCATCTTCTACAGCGGGTAGAAAACGTCCAGCATCTACAAGTGTATTTCTACCATGGATTTCTAGGCTGTGTCTATGTTGTCTGGCTCTGGGGACGATGGCGAAGAAGTGAATTTCCCTAAAAAGTTCTGTGAGTTCAGTTCGGGCACTTGAGGTGAATTTTTCTGACCTTGTTTCACATCAACTCCCCGCTGGTGACTTGTGACGATGGAGTCGCCGCTGTCTGTCCTCTCCAGCCTCTGGAGCTGATCAGTGAAAAGGCCATAGCCACCTGTAACCGGCTGCTGGGGCCAGGTGAGGCGCTGCGACGTGTCATGGAGTGCATCGCCTCTGGGATTCTCCTGCCAGGTCAGTGATCAGCCGCCCCCCCCATCGCCTGACTTTTATGTCTTCATCTCCTCGAAGCCCTCGGCTGCACAACATCCACGGCTGGTTGATGAATCCCGTTACCAGCCTAGAAAAACTGTGGTGAATTTTCAAAACAGCATGTACACACAGAGAATTTATAGAAAGACCTGAAGAGGAGTGTGTGTGTGAAAAGAATTTAAATGTCTCCTTTCAAAGTGAAAAATTAAACGTGAAGAAACGCAGTGAAAGCAGATGGAGTGGAACAGAGAGGAGAGGACCTGCTGGAAGGAAAAGTTCCTGAACCCACGGCACCAAACATTTGTGTTTCTAACTCCTTCACTGGAAAATCAATCAGGACTTTTCTCGCCTCACACACGTTCTGGATGTGAAAGGGTTCAGTTCCAATTATTCCAAGCTGAACCTCATTTGCTACTTAGCATTGCTGACGATGATCAGTCGAGTTCTTCCTCCATACATTCCATGTTGCTCCCCACACCAGCGCTGGGGGCGGGGTCACGCTCCTCTACATTCAGGTTCACTGAGGATGCACGAGGACACACTAACTTTTGGTGCTTGCTGGGTGTTAAGTCACACAGTCGAGAGTCTGAGGCTGAGCAAACACAGATGTGGTTTCTTTTGACAGGAGGTCCAGGAGTCCATGACCCCTGTGAGAGGGAACCTACAGATGCCCTGTGTGACCTCAGCGTCCAGCAAGCCGACGCCATCACACACAGCGCACAGGTCAGTGCACTTCACCCTCGGCTGTACAACCACAGCTGGAGGTCTGACTGTGACATTGCACACTCAAGACGGGGGCGATAACACATTTAAGGTTGAGGAAACGATGGGAAAGCAACATGAAAATGCTGGAGAGAGAGAGACAGAGACAGAGAGAGAGAGACAGAGAGCAGAACCAAGCGCTACCCTCCAGACAGTTTCCAGGAAGAGAGAAGCCTAGAAAACTCAGGGAGCAATGGCTGCACGATCAGTCCCCATCGTCTGAGTCAAACAATTCTCCACGTGGTTAAAGGGACGGCTGCTGACAGAGCTGCTGACAGAGCTGCTGACAGAGCTGCTAACAGGCGGAAACACAGACCGGCACGCAAACACGTGGCTGATGTTGCGTCTGTGGCATGACACCAGTGTTCATCCGACACTCCCGTTACAGTAGAGCTGAAACGAACGCACTGCATATTGAGCCGGCCCTTGATTCTGCTGATCAGACTCATCCCGATTCTTGTATTTCCGTCGCAATCCCCATCATTGTCCATCATCTCTGAGGCTGAACACGAGCAACACTGTAGACGTATGACATGCAAAAACATGCAGAGCCTTCAGAGGACTTGATAAGTGAGGAGGCGGGATGTTGGTTCTGAGTGAGTGACACCAACTCTCAAATCAATTCTGGTCTTTGACTCCCGTCCCTGTGCACAACTGCATCACTGCAGCAGGAGGTGAAGCAGTTCAGATGTCACGCAGCAGCAGAGCAGCAGGAGGCGCCGACACACATTTGTGACAAAATCAAGTCCTTGAAATTACGATTGTTCACATTTCAGAGAATGAACGTTTTCTTCATTAATGATGTATTCTGTCTCCCTCACGTTGTTTACTTGCCCCGCCCCAACCTGTGGTTAATCACATGCATCACTCGAGGCCATGATGGACTTCCTGTTGTGAGATAGAGTCTAAACAAGCTCCTTTGAAGCACCAGCATCTTTTTGATCCCCTCCAGGAGGAGCAGCCCTGGACATCCAGAGCAGCAACAGCGTCATTTGTTCAAAGGCCTTTTTTTCTCTCTTCTTCCAGTTGAAAATCAGAACTCTTCAGAAAGGCGCCGGTGTCGTCTCTCTCTCTCGTTTGTGTTGTGCGGGGACTCGCCCCGTGATAACCAACACGGCGGAGGAGAAGTTTGCTCTTTATCCCGACCTATCTCTGTCCTAACCAGAGAAGGTGTGAACACCGGGTCTGAGGCTCCAGGAGCAACAGGCTGTTCTAGCACTGCTGCCAGTTTGGTCTCCTTCAGTCGTTTCCTGCCTGAAGGGATTCTTCACCCCAAAAGTGTATTATACTTTTCAAATCATGACAAATATGAAGCCTTTTTTCCCCTCCTGCATTGCTGCAGTGTGACTTCAGAAAGCAGAGAGAGTGAGCCGTGTACACTCAGCCTGAAATTAATGGAGGCTGATGGCTAACAGCAACTAAACGTTCCAAAAAGGTCCATGTACAAACTCTCCTCGTTGTCTTACCCCAGCCGTCTGATCAGTTTGATTGAGATGAACTCTGAATGCTGGTTCATGGTGACGCTTAAGTGTTGTAGTACATGCAGCAGTAAACAGTGTATAAATGGGCTGTGTGGGTGCGGGACAGATCCTCTCATCTCCCTGAAGCAGCAAGAGCTTTAATGGTCAAGGACACATTGATGTTGTCCATCTATATTATTCTGGTTCCTCAGGCACCTCCATTTATAGACCCTGGCCAGGTTTAACCATCCCCAGGGAGATGGAATCAGTCTGCACACAAATGAAAAGTCAGCCTGCATTCAATCAGTTCAGAGGAAAAACAAACTAAAATGTCGCCGCTGAGCTTGTAGTAAACGACAGAATGGAAAGAAACAAATTGGAAAAGTAAGAAATCATCTCCTCTAGCAAAGAGGGTCTGGGATGGGCTTGTTGGTTCCTACCAGCAGGGACGTGCTTCAGCTCAGGGAACAAAGCCATAAAGTTAGAGAGACAGATATTGATCGGGATCAGATCTCGTCCACGTCGTATTTCCTGAAAAGTTGATGACAAATGTTAAGACACAAGTGCCACTGCATGTTTAACACCTAGATATTAGACTCACATTAGACCACTAATTTACTGGTATGTCATCGACTCTGATTTGTTACCTTAGCTACACACACACACACACACACACACACGTGTCATCAGCTAGCTCAGGTCCAGGATGCTGGTGTGTCCAGCAGGAATCCTCCTCCTCCTCATCATCATCAGTAGCAGCAGTCGCTCTTCTAGTCCTCAACAAACCTTTGGTTCTGTTGACCCAAGTTCCAGTGGAGCTTTGGAGGTGCTGCGTCAAATCACTGCTCCCAGTCAGGAAAGTAGTTCCGGCTACGTGTCTGATTCTACCACTACAATGTCCTAATTTTAAACTGGTATTCATCACCAAGGTTACACACACCCCTCCTGATATTAATGCAGGCAATGCAATGCTAAGCTAACTACCTTGGGGCCCTGGCTTGTTAGAGAAGAATCTCTATCTATTTTCCCTAAAAGTTGGCACCTGCTTTTTATCAGGTGAATACGAATACAGAGACAGAGCTACGCTAACACTTCCCACCCACTATCAGTCACTGTGCTAAGCTCACTAGCGGGGCTCTCAGCTCTCTAGAGGAGGGCCTCTGTCTTCACATCTGTCTCTGGGGACGATGATTTTGTCCACATTATTTAAAGTTCAGCCTCATTGGATCTTTCAGATCTGAGGCTGCTGAAGTTTATTTGAGACAAAAACTGATGTTGGAAATCTTAACATCCAAACTAAAGTTCAGTTCAGAGGCAGAGCAGCTCCCTGGAGTTGAGGCCATTACATGAAAGTTGGTGTATCGTTGTCTGTCCCTCAGAGCACTGTAAAAATCTCCTTCCTGTTTTCCTGCAGACGCAGACTCTTAATTCACTGAGTGTAATTATGAGCTGAGCTGGAAAAGAAAAACTCATCAGACGTGTGACTCGTGAGAAAAGGAGCATCCCACTGGGGTGTGCTTCCATGCTGCCCACTGCACCCGAGTCAGCACTTCATCCAAGAAAACGCTTGAGCAACATCTGCTCCTGCTGCCTTGATCGAAGAAGGGTTAGATAAAGTGTCTCATCACAGCTATAAATAGCTGAGTGGCCACACAAACCGGCACCCTGACCTCAGATAAACACCGCTGACCTCAGCGCTGCCGAGGCTTGACGAACTGGCAGCCTAATTAGCCACCTAATGAGCGTGGGAACACTGGCTGGTTAACACCCCCACCAACACCGCCACCGCCGCCGCTGCTGCACATGAAACAACAAAGTAGGCCCCTGGGCGGTAAATGTGGGACGAGAAACATCCTCAAAATCATCTTCCCCCTCCTTCTGCCTTTGTTTTGCTCTCTGGAGTGAGATGAAAATGCCTGAAATGGAAGTCTGGGAATATGTTTGTCTTTTTCTCTGCTCGCTCTATAATGCATGAGGTTAGCTGGTTGACACAGACGTCAGGCCTCTTCACCGCAATTAAAGCACACTGACGGCAGGATAAATGTTGTCCTTGTTGTTTGAGCTGGGCTGGGAGTGGCACTTCACCAATACTGAGTGTGTTTTCCAGCACGCCTTACGACTCCTCGCCTTCGGACAGCTTTACAAGATCTTGAATATGGATCCTCTCCCCGCCAGCAAGCCTCTGCCAGGCCTGCTAGAAGGTGTGTGTCTGTGTCTTCATGTTTGTCATCGTGTGTGTTCATGTACAGTAGATTTTGGGTTACGTTTGACTGTCTTTTCTATGGCTGCCATGTAAACTAGACAGAACGTAGGGAAGACTTGTACGATCATAACAATCCTTAAAGTAATAATTGCAGCCGCTGAAGGTGATACTTTAGTGGCCATGCACCTTGGCTCACTGTGCTTCACGTCACTGCTCATCAACTTGTGTTTCTGCTTGGCAGGCGGCTGTCAGAAGAGGCTTCGGGACGACGTGGGGTCCGATGACAGAGACTTCATCAAGAAGATGAAAGGTGACGTTGACCATCGACCGCCTTGTTTTAGGAGTCACGTATAATCCTCGTCTCCCTCATGTCACCTCGCAGAAAACACCAGAGATAAAGCACTGACTTCATATCAGGACTTTGTCCAGGGCTCCACCACAACTGGGACCTGTGCTGGGACCAAGACCTGACCAGCACATCCTTTTAGTCCTGTGGGTTGCGAGATGGGCGGGGCCATCTATCAGACTTGTTCGTCCAGCACATCCCACAGATGCTTGATTGGGATTGAGATCTGGAGGGTGTGGAGGTCAAGTCAACATCTTGAACTCAGTGTTGTTCTGTTTGAAGAAGTTGAGGCCAGCAGATCTCAGGCTGCGAGCGTGGTGCAGACACACGTGCACATCCAGACAGGCTTCACGTTGAGGGAGGAGAGGTGAGTCTGTGCTTCTGGAGGAACTGAGCAGTGAAGCTTAGGGCTCGCTGAATGATGGACGAGAGGAAATAAATGGCAACCTGCCATTATGGCTTCACTCCAGTAACTACCGGAGTGCAGCCGAGACCCCAACCTGCCTGAACACCACCAATCATCCACGTTTGGAATTCTTGTCCGATATCTTCACAGGATTATATTTTTCAGTCCAAAATTGTCACAATAACAACCAGCATCATGGAACGGGTTGAATCACGTCCCAGGAGGAGGTCTAGGTGGAAGGAAAATGTGTTCTCAGAGCAGAAAATGGTGAAGCTCTTAGATTATAAATGAAGCTGAAAGAAGAGCTGTAGGAGCTGAGACGGACTCAGAGAGGTCAGGAATCATCTGGTCTGTCAGTGTCATTGTGATTCCAGTCAGAATCAGGACAGAGGCTTCCTCTCCACATGGTTTCCTCTGTAGCAGTAGATTCATCATGGATGAGATCAAAATAGGAAGTAGATGTCTGGATCTTTCGGCAGCAGGGTGGAGCAGTGGTCCTCCCTGTGGCCCCCAGCAAGAAGGTTGTGGGTGGAGCCCCGGCTGCAGCACGGGGTCTTTCTGGGTGAGTCTCCATGTTCTCCCTGTTCCTGCTGGGTTCTCTCTGGTACTCCAGCTTCCTCCACAGTCCAAAGACATCAAGAGGGACCAGGTTAATCCAGACTCTAAATTGACCGTAGGCGTGGCTGGGAGAGCCAATGGTTGTCTGTCTCTATGTGTTGGCCCTGCCATGGACTGGTGACCTGTCCAGGGGGAAGGCTGCTGGGATAGGCTCCACCCCCACCACCCTCAACAGGAGAAGAGGGGGAAGATGGAGGGATGGGTGGATGGATGATGGATGGAGGGATAGATCTTTTTCAGCTGCTACTGAAGGATAGATAGATTTAAGAGGATGTTGACCTCTAACGGCCGTCAGGCGAACGTGCCATGACGAGGTCTTGTGTGGTGGTTTGTACCAGTTGGTGTATCTGCTTCCTCTGCTGAGTATAGAAGTAGAGCGCTCTCGCTCGCTCTCTCTCTCTCTCTCATTAAATCAGTCCTCACTGGGACGATCGTCCCCGGCAACGCTCATCTGCTTCTAGTTCAAAGGAGGTGACAGGAGGAAGAGATAGAGAGAGATTAATACTGCAGGCTGTCGCCATGCAATTATCTCATCACCTCCCACCACACACACACACACACACACACACACACACACACACACACACACACACACACACACACACACACACACACACAACACCTCCCCCTCACTTCATCCCAGCACCTGTCCATCAGCACCTTCATATCCGTATTCATAGTCTACTGCTGCATAATGATCGTGTGAGGAGGCGGAGCTTCTCTTCAGGATCTGATACATCACCATTGGCATCTGTGATTGGCAGAATCAGGCAATCAATTATAAAGTAATTACCACGGCGTGACTTACAGTTGATGTCAAACGCTCATTTCACTTTAAAGAGCAAAATTAAAACTCGACATTGAATTGTTTGACAGATGCTGACAAAGCAGTCAGTCAGGAGCCAATCAGAACCCCAGAGGAACGTCCAGCTGCAGCTGACGGGCTTCTACAGGAAAGTGGTACTGGAACCAAATACTGGGTTGTTTGGAGGTTCGGGTGGCTGGAGGCCTTGCTTTGTTGTGTCTGAGGCCTTTCCAGTAAAGTAAAACCTTTACGTGTTGAAAGCATCTACAGGCGGCACATTTGGAATAAAAGATGTCAGCGAACATCGCGGTTTCATTTTCAGCTCATTGTGAGATATTGGTGCTGCCGGCGGCGAGCTCTCCTCTGAGCTGTGAAGTGGCTTCGACTCTCGTGTCGGCGGTGCAACACAGAGGGCAGCAGGATCTAAATCCCATCAACTGGTTATTAACGGCAGCTCTTCCCAGCAAATGAAACGCCGTCTGAGACTTCCTGGTTGTGTTGAGGTGTGAAGTGACTCTTAATAGAAGCAGAGAACACAAGCTCATCCTGCCGGTTCCAGCGCAGCCACCAGCGTCTGCAGGACTCGAGGTCCAGGGTCTAAATTTAGTTTGGGGGGGCTTGATCTGCCCACATGACAACTGGCACACAGCTCAGCTTGGCTTTTGGCTGGAGGAACAAAACCTAACATTTATTAGACGAAGTATCTTTTAACGAGCTCCACCTGCGTCATCAGCCTGACTCGCGTGATCTCCCGGGACTTTAGGATGTGGTGGAATCAGAGACCACAAAGGCCCACAGCAACTTTTGGTTCTCTGAACACAAAGTGCACCTTTCATCTGTTGCACCCCTTTCACGTCGTTGATTGTCCCTGGTTTTCCACTCCCTCATTCTTAACTGCAGAAATGCGATTAAAACTTAATTTTATGTGGCATTAAAACATCTATGACTCAATTTGGGGAAGTCTGATGATAAACTGCTGAACAAGATGTATTTTCCAGAAGAAAGGACATCTGAGATCTGTTAGACCAGAACCTTGACTAGCACTCAGCTAACCTGCGGTTGCATCTGTGTTTAGTCCTGGACTGGAGGATGATGGATCCAAACCACCCCATGAATGCCCTCATGCGTCTGAACCAGATCCAGCCAGGACTCCAGTACCGCCTGCTGTCCCAGTCTGGCCCGGTCCATGCTCCAGTCTTCACCATGTCTGTAGAGATCCACGGAACCACCTACCAGGCTACCGGGAACTCCAAGAGGACCGCCAAGCTGCAAGTGGCCCTCAAGGTGCGTAGCAGAGTTTAAAGCTAACTCGCCTGGGCCTCAGCCCTGGAGGAGGGGCTCTGGCTTCCTGTCCGGCTCTGGGGATGACAGACAAAAAGAGACTGGAACTAAAGGTGGCACGTTGTGACCAAGTTCACGCTTGCTCTTCCACTTCTTTATTCATCCAGTCACACGTTCACAGCTCCCAGTACAGACCGTCTTTGTGTTGTTGTTGTTGGTCACTTTGCGCTGCAGCAGCTGTCGTCCTGCTCAGAGACGCTTCAGTCATAAACGATGAAGGCTGAACGCATGACTCACTCACTCCTGAGATGATAGACAGCTTGACTGGAGTAAATCTATACTGTCAGTGTGTGTGTGTGTGTGTTCATGTTCCGTCAGGCACTCCAGGCTCTGGGCTACATGCTCGGCAGTGATGGAGACGTGGACTCACTGAGTGCTGATGAGAAGTCAGATGGTGAAAGCAAGAACGACAGGATGTCCACCAGCTCCAGCTCAACCACCTCTGTCACCTCCTCCACAGACACGCAGGAGGTGGGAACACACACACACACGCACAGATGGACAGAAACCTTTGGTGACATTCGTGTCTCCTCAGTCATCTCACGAGTCAGTAAACACACCAGCGAGGTTCAAGGTCAACATCAGCCCAACGTCTTCTTCCGCCTCACTAGACATTCATCAGAGTTCATCAATCCAGAGGAGCGACATCCACAGACCGTCCTGGTCTTCTTCTGTGGTTGTGCGTGTCACAGCCTGCAACATACAACTTTCTAGGAATCTCTCTCTCACTCACTCACTCACTCACTCACTCACTCACACACACACACACACACACACACACACACCCCGTCTAAATGTTATAATCCATAACTTTTGCTTACATTGCCAGTGCCAAAACTTCTTCCATGTCCTCTGTAACGTCTCCGCACCGTTGTGGGCGGAGGCCTCACATTTTTCAGTTGTCGGTCCATCCGTTCAAGTGTGGAACGAATGTCCACCGGGACGTGAAGGTGGCCTGAGGGAAGGGTCCTGGTCCGAGGAGACAACAGCAGTGTTGTGTCCTCAGTTCATGATGAAGAGTTCTTTCAGGATGAGTTCTGCAGTAGACACAGTAAATGTACACGGTAAATACAGATTAAGATTAAGCCTGAGATTAATTATGTCATGCAGAAGACAGAAGTCCAGGCTACATTGTTGGGATCCACAAAAACTTGAACGTAATCTGGAAGTGCGGAGCTTTTAACTCTGTAAACGGGGGATTTTTATTTTCTCAATTTTTTTGTGTTATTTTGTTTCGTGTCTTGGCTGAAGTGTTTTTCGTAGTTCTTTATTTAAATCTATTCTGACCAAACTGATTTCTTTCCCTTATAAATTTCATGCTCTTCCGTCAAATAGATTGTGTGCATCAAACAAACCCGCAGACGGCAGCAGCAGAAGGTGAAGTTGCTTCCACGGCAACAATTGCTGAGCTGCTGAACTTCAAATGTGTTTCACAGTCAATGTTTTTTTTGATGCTCGTTTATCCACTTATGCTTGGAACCAACTTTGACACCAAATCAATATCTTGCTAGTGAACATGAGTCAACATCTGTCTGAGGCCAGCAGATGTTCACGTTTAAGAAGTTAATTTTCCATATTTTGGATGTTGCTCATGCTGGCGTGCTGCAGTCACCTGCCAACCTCTGGTCATTGCCAGTGACCACGCACAGATACTCAACAACAGAACTGATCGTCCCTCGCGACAGCCAAACACATTTAAATGTACTTTTGTTTGTTTGTGTGTGTGTGTGTGTGTGTGGGGGGGGGGGGGGGGGGGTCTACAGTCCAGAGCTCCTGGTCCGATCCTAACAGCTGGAGGAAAAAACCCAGTGATGGAGCTGAATGAAAAACGCAGAGGCCTCAAATACGAGTTGATATCAGAGAGCGGCAGCAGCTACGACAAGCGCTTCATCATAGAGGTAGAGAAACACCCGCCCACACACCAATCCATCTCATAGATTTCCTGTCTTGCTTTCACAGGGTCTTATTAGGAATTGATGAGAGAAGGAATGTGTTTGATGTCTGGCACTTCGCCACTTCCTGTAGATCAAAACATCTTCACACGTTTGAAAAATGCCAGAAAAGACAGCTGAACGTGGCACCTGCTTCATCCATGAAATCTGTCTGAAAGAGTTTTATCATCTGCAGAATCACACGGAATAACCAAAGAAGCTCAATGTTTTCCTTCAATAAAGATAAGAGGCAGCTCTCCTTTGGCGATTGGGGGCTATTCTAGTCTCTGGTCCAGGCTAGTTAGCTTAGCCCAATGGCTGGTAGTGGGTGGGAAGTGTTAGCATCAGCTAGCTCAGGTCCAGGCTAGTTAGCTTAGCCCAATGGCAGGTAGTGGGTGGGAAGTGTTAGCATCAGCGAGCTCAGGTCCAGGCTAGTTAGCTTAGCCCAATGGCTGGTAGTGGGTGGGAAGTGTTAGCATCAGCTAGCTCAGGTCCAGGATGCTGGTGTGTCCAGCAGGAATCCTCCTCCTCCTCATCATCATCAGGAGCAGCAGTCGCTCTTCTAGTCCTCAACAAACCTTTGGTTCTGTTGACCCAAGTTCCAGTGGAGCTTTGGAGGTGCTGCGTCAAATCACTGCGCCCAGTCAGGAAAGTAGTTCCGGCTACGTGTCTGATTCTACCACTACAACGTCTCCTCATGTTAAACTGGTATTCATCACCAAGGTTACACACAACCCTCCTGATATTAATGCAGGCAGAGAGGGAGCTACGCTAACACTTCCCCACCCACTACCATTCATTGTGCTAAGCTAACTAGCATAGTTCTCAGCTCCCTGGAGACGGTCTCTGTAGTTGACGTGTTACTTTAACATCCCTACAGACCCAGTGTGCTTATGTGGTTGCTGAGTCCAGGACCTGCAGCTGTGAGCAGAGCAAAGCTTCACGTGTTGACACGGGTGAGGACACCATCTCTAGAAGCTCCTTCAGTTCTGTGTTGTGTTCCAGGTGGAGGTGGATAAGCAAGTTTTTCGTGGGACGGGTCCCAATAAGAAAGTAGCCAAAGCCAGCGCTGCGTTAGCTGCCTTGAACAGCCTCTTCTCCGGCTCGAAAACCACAACCAACAAGAAGAAGCGGCCCAACCCACCGGTGAGTACAGAACCAGGCTGCAGACAGAGACAAGAACATGGAGGACAAGCAGCACCTGCATCAGCTCAACTGCAGAATATGTACACATACAAACATCCATTTTCTATATATATGTATGTGTGTGTATGCAGCCGAAGCGACCGGTGGCCTCCATGCTGACACTCCCAGCACTCACCACCAGACCTCTACGAGTCCCCGTCATCCCCAGAGCTCCATACATCAGCACCCCGCCCACTCACGGATACATGCCACCAGGTGATGAGCAGATACCGGCACACGCCTCTCAAACACGCTTATCTGCATGACTGGTGGACAGAGGCTGATCTCTGGGGTGATTCAGACATGATAAACGCTTCCACTGACGCTGCTGCTGATCAGTCAGAACGGTTGGACTTGTTTGAGAATTACACTAAATTATTACCGTTAATTACACCATTATATGCCACATAGACCAGCTGGCATCCGGCCATCACTGGCCGGCCAGAGGTGTGGACAGATGTTAGCTTGTTTTGTGGGCTGTAATTCAAGCGATTCTGCACCCAGATCAGTTTTTGCCTCTGAAGTAGCTGCACATGAGCATTAAATTACATGTATGTGGCTGGCTCTTCCTGCTTTTTCGGGTCAGAAAGAGGTCATGCAGGAGGGAAAACGTCTTTGTGGGCTCCAGCCTTTAGTCAGTGATTGCTTGACAGTTGAAGTGAGGTATCATTGGAGAACTTTTTTTTAAGAAAACCACATGAAACCCATAAATTCTCTCCATGTTCCATAAATACTTTCCATTCCTCATTGAGACAAAAAAAGGACAGAAAATTGGAGAACATAACATGCAGCTGCAGTTTAAAATGTCCAGACAGGAGCTGGCCCGGGCTGTCCCAGACACGCCTGACAAGAAATGACAGAATCACTCAGCATGAAGTTAGAATGCAGGTCCCGGATCAGCATCACCACGGCAACGTGTACACAGTGTCAGTGCTCATGTTGGTGTCCTCTGTCATGGCAGGCTATGGTGCTCCCTACGGTTACGGTCCCACAGGCACCCTGCCTGCCTACGGTAGGTTCCAGTCTGATCAATAATCAATCCCTTTGATTTGTTCATCACCACATCCCAATGTTTGCTTTGCTCTTCCCCAGGTTTCCCCTCCAGATTGCCCTCAGTAGTTGTCCCAGTCATCACTGTCCCCCCCGCCTTCCCCACCACCCACCTGTTCCCCTACTAGACCCACCTCACCCCCATCACCTGTTAAAGGAATATCCTGACGGGGCTCTCACCAGTCTCAACCCTGATCGGAGAACCGTTCTCTCCTTCTGTCGCAAGTCAGAGAAGGAAATCAAATCATGAGTAGCTGCACTTCTGTTCAGCTCCGTTCAGTTAACGCCTGAAAACACACCAGGTGATGTTCCCACCTGCTGGAGGAACATGTCAAGAACATATAGAGGTGAATGAATGGCCGGCGCGCTGGTCGCTACCAGAATTGTTAGACGCCATTAACTGCACTTCCACCGTCCAGTGGGTTTGATATCCATCCTGTTGGTTTGGTTTCCTGAGCAGGTCAGCAGTGCGGCCGCTTCGTCTGGTGTGGTCGACGGGTGAGTCGGCATCACACAGCTTTGCTCCGGCTGGCAGTGACGAGCGGCGACGGTCAGCTAGCAGTGGAGGTTGTTGCTAACTGGCACACTGGTGGAGCTCCCATCATACCAGCAGAAGTTTTTACCTCCAAAACAGAGCAAAGTAACAATGGCAGCTGGTTGCTGGTGCCCAAATTCAACGTGCGTGAATCGCATGTCGACGTCTCATTATTTGAGGCGCTGTTTGGTTCGTTTGCTCCATCTCTTTAAAGTGTCGTAGTCTTAAAGTCCTCCAAGAACCACCTGAAGTCAACACCTCCTGCTTGACATTTCTTTGGTAGGGAGATCACAAGATACAGAAAATAACATCAGTGTGATCAGAGAGAGGCGGAACTTCCTGTGGGAAACCACCAAGAGGAACTCAATGAACCATCTGGACGGAATCAGCGGAACCTAACCACGTATAAAAATCCATTCATACAAATGCATCTTAGCGACACAATGACCTGCCTTTGTTTTTAGTTCGCCATCATTACTCGTGGTATGCGTTTGAACGATGACCCACCAGCGTAGAGAACAAACCTCCACGGTGAGACGTGAGAACCCCACCGTCCTGAGTATTCCTTTAACCTCACCGACCCTCACTGGCGCCGGTGAGGGTTCCAGTTGTGTGGTCGCACTGAGAGTCTCGTTTACAGTTTTGATGAATGAGCCATTTAGAGTTGAAATGTTTCCTTTTCAGAGAGATTCTGACTTTGTTTGTAAGTAACACTCTTTTTAAATAAATGAATATTTTTGGCAGCAGTTGTGGTTTGTGATGTTTTTATGATTCTTTTTATGCAAACGTGGAGGCCAGGTTTCCGTGTTTGGGACTCAAACACCTGAAGGCTGCTGGTCCACTGAAAACTCTCCCACCTGAACTCACTTCTTTTACAAGAGCTTCTCCGTAAAGTTGACCGTGGCAGCCATTTTGGCACCCTGAGGAGGCGTGAGGCGTTGTGGAGCGGTAGAACGTAGAACACATCCTGTCACTCTCAGCAGTCTCACGAGTACCACGCAAGGACACGAACCAGAACTCAGTATTACTACAGAAAGTATCATGTTGTACTGAGGAGGCTGTCGGACGTCTGCACACAGCACGCGTCTCTCGCACCGTCTCCCCCCCAAGTGCACCTTGAATGACAGTTGGGAGTTGATATTAATAAGATTGTGTTCAACAGGTGTGGTGTCCTCGCACGCGCCTGAATCCGACATAAGTCTCCACACTGGCATCACTTCGTGATCCCAGCCCATACCCAGACTTGTTAACCTTGTAACAGTGTAACGTTCCGCTTCCCTGCAGCCCGCCGTGGTTCTCCTTCAGAACAGTTCAGTCCTTGTTCTCGCCATCAGTGAGGGGGAGGTCCCGTTACTCTGGTCTTCTTATATCAGCATGTGTCACAGCATCAGGTCCTCTGTAGCACAGGAACAAAAATGGACCCGGGTCGCACGTACGGGAGACACCAGGAGCAGGCGATGAAATTCCAGGCTTGGCCAGCAGGATCAGATCATCATCAGAGTCACTTTACGATTCCAGATGATGAAAAACTGACACCAGTAAAACACGTCGGGTCATAATCCAGGCCGTCATAATCCAGCCGTGGGCTCAGTAATCCAGACACTGCTTCTGCTCACACGAGCAGCTGAAATCCTTCCAGCTCATTCACTGCCACCACATCTCAGCAGGACAGTCCAGTTCTGATGTGGGTCGTACGTCCAGTCAGCCTCTAACCTGCCGTAGGTGAGGTCAGCTGGTCTCTGGAGGACCGGAGTGATGCGGCAGAGCAGGCCCGTGACACCAGGGATCACTTTGGTGCTCCGGGTTTTGGCAGGTGCCTGCATGCTGACCATCAACACAGGCAGGAGAGACGCTGACGAGGCTTCAGTGCCGTACATCCGATTAAAATTGAAAAGAATCCAGGTGATGGAGCAGACTTCCTGGCGGTGGCCATGTTGCCTGGTCATTATGTGAACGCATCATCACAGCGGCGTGAGACAGGTTTTCAGTGGTCATGGCAGCGGTGGTGGCATCACTGTTGTCTTCATGGATGTTCTAACTGTGTCTCCTGTCTGTAGGCGGCCTGTACTTCGACAGTGCCTACTACCAGCCACAGACCATAGCCACGCCCATTATCATCCACCTGGGCCCTCAGGATCTTTTCTGACCCTGCCGAGGCACCGAGACCAGACTCTGCCACAGACTCCACCTCCTGGTGACTCCACCTCCTGGTGACTCCTCCCCCCTTACTAAACTTTACCTTACTGCTACAAAGCACCCTGCCCCTCGCCACACCTGAGACTCGGCAGCAATATTGAAAGCAATATGATGGAGAATGTTGCCCAGGCTGCAGACCACCTGGCCGGGCCCTCCTGACCGGCCACGCCGGGCCCTCCTGACCCACCAGGCCGGGCCGGGCTGGTTCCCCCCGGCGCTCTCAAAGCAATACTGAACAAAGACTGACTCCATTTTTCAGTGAATTCAACATCAGGAACTCCCAACCTTCTGTAATGAATTATACTCTTTACTATGTGTGTATATATGAATGTGTGTGCGTTTGGATTATAGACATGTTAATAATTTGAATATATAAGAGCAACAACAGGTAAAGAAACATTTCTAAGATAAATATGAATGTAAATACAGTAGTGACTCCAGTAGCTTTGTATGTAAAACCTCAGATATGATAACCAGAAAGAGAGACACCCACAGCACAGGTGAGATGACGACGTACAACCCAATTAATCGTTATGACATTTAGTCATTTAGCCAAAGGGCAAATATCAGAACTTGGAAAAGAAAAAATAAAGTTAATGACTTTAGTCCAACTAATTACTGAGGTGGCCAGATTTTTGATGACTGATGATTTGAATGCTCATTTCTGGGATTTGTGGTGCTGCTGAACTTTACTGGCTGACAACTACAACTGCAACAACGACAACAACTACAACAGCAACTACAACAACTACAACAACAGCAACTACAACTACAACAGCAACTAAAACAACGACTACAACAGCAACTACAGAGCGGCAGAGGAAGGAGTCCTAAAACCTGCAAATAAGCTCTTAGTGTTGACCACCAGTTCCATCGTCTGAGTTTTTCAGTTTAAGACCTGAAATAAGTAAATAAATGAATAAATGTGTAGTTGCATCACACCAGTAAACACCAGACCGGTGGATGGTGGAGGTTCAGGTCTACATCAGATCCACCAGTAAACAGCAGACTGGTGGATGTAGGAGGTTCAGTTCTACATCAGATCCACCAGTAACACCAGACTGGTGGATGTTGGAGGTTCAGGTCTACATCAGATCCACCAGTAAACACCAGACTGGTGGATGGTGGAGGTTCAGTTCTACATCAGATCCACCAGTAAACACCAGACTGGTGGATGTAGGAGGTTCAATTCTACATCAGATCCACCAGTAAACACCAGACTGGTGGATGGTGGAGGTTCAGTTCTACATCAGATCCACCAGTAAACACCAGACTGGTGGATGGTGGAGGTTCAGTTCTACATCAGATCCACCAGTAAACATCAGACCGGTGGATGGTGGAGGTTCAGTTCTACATCAGATCCACCAGTAAACACCAGACTGGTGGATGTTGAAGGTTCAGTTCTACATCAGATCCACCAGTAAACACCAGACTGGTGGATGTTGAAGGTTCAGTTCTACATCAGATCCACCAGTAAACACCAGACCGGTGGATGGTGGAGGTTCAGTTCTACATCAGATCCACCAGTAAACACCAGACTGGTGGATGTTGAAGGTTCAGTTCTACATCAGATCCACCAGTAAACACCAGACCGGTGGATGGTGGAGGTTCAGTTCTACATCAGATCCACCAGTAAACACCAGACTGGTGGATGTTGGAGGTTCAGTTCTACATCAGATCCACCAGGAAACACCAGACCGGTGGATGGTGGAGGTTCAGTTCTACATCAGATCCACCAGTAAACACCAGACCGGTGGATGGTGGAGGTTCAGTTCTACATCAGATCCACCAGTAAACACCAGACCGGTGGATGGTTGTTAGCTTAGCACTGCTAACGTAGCATCCAGGCTTCCAGCATCATCAGAGGGTTCATTAGTAAAGATGATCTTGATGAACTGAACCTGGAAGATCATCAACTTTTGTTCACCAGAGCTGATTTACTGATTCAATCACCACAATCACATGGAGCGATCCTATTGGCTGCTGGGGGAGGAACCAGGAGATGACCACTTCCTGCTGGTGGAGGAACCAGGAGATGACCACTTCCTGTTGGTGGAGGAACCAGGAGATGACCACTTCCTGCTGGTGGAGGAACCAGGAGATGACCACTTTCTGCTGGACTACAAACCTGTGTCGCTCTGTTGTAAATCAAACAAAGTAGAGCCCCCAGCCGCTCCGTCCTCTGAGGGAGGGCTGGTCCTGGGTGTTCATCGGTCAGAGTTGGATTGTTTTGTTTCATTTGCTGTCTCGATTCATTGATCCATGTTGACTCCTGGTTTTTCGAAGCGTGTTCAGGAGGACTTCTCAGGGTCCTGAAATGTGACAGCGACATTTCTTTTGACACCTTTGGACTTCCACACTTGTGTGCAGCCTCAGAAGTTTCCTGATCCGGTTTCCCTCAAATCTGCTCACTGGCGCGTCTCGGGATCGCAGCGTTCCCCCGGCGGTCACACCAAGATTTGAAAACTGTCTCACAGAGTGAGCTGAGGCAAACGTGATGTCTCAGAAATGTATCTGGTGTTTGTTTCAAAGCTTCCCGTCATCAGAGGACTTCCTCCCCTCACGGCCGGCTGCTACAGAGATAATTCCACCTGAACACTCGCCATGGGCTCAAGTCTGATTAACGCTGCCAGGATCCACCAACAGCCAGGAGACGTTTCTTCCAGCTGCCGGTGACCTCGGCGGCGGTGCTGCGGTGACTTCTATCAGCAGAGCAGGAACTGAAGAGGCTCCATCCAGCGACTCAGCTCCAAACTCAACTTCAATCAACTTTCATCGTCTTAAGTTGTCTGAATGTTTTTCTCCTGTTTGAGTCACTCAGGACGTTTCTAGGCGCCAGCGAGCGCTCGCTGTCAGCTGGAGGATCAGTATCGGAGTGTCAGAGTGTTTCTACATCAGCTCATCTTTGCTCTTCTCGTACAAACACACAAATGTTTGATGACTAATCCTTTGCCCGCCGCCGCTATCACAACCACACCTTTGGTCTGATAACACAAGAGCCACACCATTGAAGCATTTATACGCATTCAAGTTAGCGGAGGGCAAACAGGAAGTAGCTTGTAGCACCACAACAATTTACAAAAAAATCAATGCCTACAGCAAGCCCCGCCGTCACTAAGCCCCGCCCTCGCTTCAGGTTCCACTGGGCCTTGAGGTGCGATAGAAGGACCTTTTAGAGTTTCTGGACTTTACTGCAACCTGGGACTTTTACTTCCTGTTCCTCTTCTAAACTGCATTCATACAAGTTCACTTTGGCAGGACTGGAGTTCCGTCCTGTCTCGTTTGGACGATCAACCGCCGACCAGCGATGCTCTTCCACATCTCCGATATGGTTGTCTTCTCCCAGCATCTCTCAGGACCTTGAGGACATCGGCGCCACTGTCTTTTTACATGTGGACAGCTCTGACATCAGCGCAGCACGCCAACGACAATCAGATCTTGATCAAGCTACGAGGGTCAGAAAACACGGCAGGATCAGGAATGCAGTTGTGATGAGGTCACAACTAGATTGACTCTCTCGTCTCCTTGATTCTCCCGTCGCACCTGTTCAGATGTTTAATGGAGGTGACGCGTCTGATCTGTGTCACCACACGGGTCACGTAGAGCCGCTATCAGAGGGTCCATCAGGTCACGCAGAGCCGCTATCAGAGGGTCCATCAGGTCACGCAGAGCCGCTATCAGAGGGTCCATCAGGTCACGCAGAGCCGCTATCAGAGGGTCCATCAGGTCACGTAGAGCCGCTATCAGAGGGTCCATCGGGTCACGTAGAGCCGCTATCAGAGGGTCCATCGGGTCACGTAGAGCCGCTATCAGAGGGTCCATCGGGTCACGCAGAGCCGCTATCAGAGGGTCCATCAGGTCACGTAGAGCCGCTATCAGAGGGTCCATCGGGTCACGCAGAGCCGCTATCAGAGGGTCCATCAGGTCACGTAGAGCCGCTATCAGAGGGTCCATCATTTTAATCAAATATCAATATTCGTTTCATGCTTTAAGTAAAGAGGAACGACGGCACTCCTCAAACTATTAAAGCAATAATATTCCACAGAAACAAAAACTCTGGCTCACATGGAGGGACGTGTGTACTGGACGACCGTGACGGTGAAATAGTCGTGTCTGGATTCATTGGTTAGAGATTATATGAGCAAACCGACTTCATCTGGTGTAAAAGTACTTGAGAAGCCAAACTTGTGAGGGCAGCTTCTTCACAGGCTCCTGCGAGTTAATGCGGAGTGACAGCAGTTCCTCGGTGACACCACTAGATGGCGTCTGTCTGCCATCCTGGCTGAGCTCAGATCAGCTGCAGCAGCAGAGACACAGGAGCTTTGTCTGGTCCAAGCCTGAAAGACATACCACATGCGATTGTCAGCAGCAGATACTGAGCTCACAGGGCCGCTATCACAGGGTTCCTTCAGTCTGGTAGAACCTCCAGCAGCTCATCACGAGGAGCGATCACCTCAAACATGTGTTCATGTGCAGGATCCTCCTGTTCCACAAGGAACCCAACAACACTGCAGGATAGACACCATCTGAACGGTGGATGTCATCCAAGTTCACATGCACTTTTGCATTCAAATTCCCTTTCACCTGCATTTAAGCCTGGACAGAGCAGGCAGGCGTCCTGAGAGCCACTCACACACCTCCTGATACGAAGCTGAGGAGAAAAGTCAACGTAACCTTTTTGAAAAGGGTTTGAATTAAGAGGGAGACAACAACAAAAGTTAAAATCACAAGTATCAATGGAAGTAGGCTCACTTGCTGGTGACCTCAACACAGAGGTGAAGCCGCCCGGGTCTCAGCAGCGCAGGGGGACGAAGGAGACGGCAGACAATCATGAAGAACTTTGTGATTCAAGACATACGTGAATTAACAGTCGACACGTGAATGATGCCACCGTCACCGCTGCAGATGCGTGGCTGCTCATCATGGGACCAGACTAATAACTGAGCAGCTGTCTCGCTGCTCAACACTGGGCTGTATTGTCATGAAGCAGCTGGAGGCCCAAAATCAGCCCAACTCCCCCTGAGACTCCTCAGGAGGACCCTGATAAGGCGGTCATAGACCCAAAAATAAGATCTCCTTTGTTCGCACTGACTCAGAAACTGTTTATCATCTCTCTGAATTTTCCAAAACAGAAAACAGGTCTTTGAATGAGGCTTTTGTCCCTCTTTTTTTTCAAACTAAACTGTTTGTGCAGCAACAGCAGTTAATAATTTCTCAGTTCCATCTTAAAATCTGCACTGGAGTATTTAAAGAGGGAGGAAGCTCAGGGCTGACAGGTAGCAGCTACAGGACACCAGGGGATTCTGGGACATCAATTCAGCGTCAGAGTTTTCTGTTACTGGCAGAAAAAGGACAAAAATGACGCCATTTTCTATTTTTTGTTGCAGAATGACAATTAAACCAAAACTACGTCATCTCAGGTGTGACCATCGTTATGTCCTCCGTGCCTCACGTTTCAGCCAGATTTTGCAGCAAATCCCGGAGCGACCTGAGACACCACACGAAACGAGAACGCACGTCCAGACAGAACATCAGAGCTACTGACAGGGTCACACCGCCATGATGTCATCACCTCGCCAGGGAAGCAAAACCCCTCCAGGTCCGTAACGTCGCTCTCGCAGCTCAGCGTTTCATCAGGTTCACTGATAGTTTTTGTTTATTCAAGGAATTTCCATCTTTTACAACAAAATAAAGAGAGAAGGAAAAACGCAGGTGAACGCAAAGCAAAACCCAACATTCTCATCTTTGACTCCCCGCCTCCTTCTCAGTTGGGTAGCAAAGCAAGCTCAGCCTGATTCTTCCCTCCAGGGAGGTGAAATAATCACCCTGACCGTTTGATGCTGAAAATAATAATCAACTAACGAAGCGCTTCCATGTTCTTCCTTTTCATCGGAATGTTGGGAATCCAGTGGCCCTGACAATATAAGAAGAATCCCAACAATTGGACGTGCTGGTACCGACGCAACCTGTCCAATAGTAGTAGTAGTAGTAGACTACATGCAGTATATGGTAGTAGTAATATACTACATGCAGTATACGGTAGTTGGTAGTAATACACTACATGCAGTATGTGGTATTTAGTAGTAACACAAGTTCCTCTGTTACTACTATGGGCTTCCCCAGATTCCTCTGACCTTTTGACCTCTGCAGTGAGCATCTTTTGTTTTGTTGAATGCAAATGAGGAAATCAGAGAGGGCAACTGGTCTACTGGTGGGTCTCTAAAACTTGAACTGGTGGTGAAGCGTCCCAGTTCAGGTTGCTTCCTCGTCTGAAGACACAAAATTTATCCCATTGAAAAAACATCTCTCACCATTCGACCCAGAACAGAAGCCTGCGAGATGAAATATTGATGCGACCTCGGGCCACGAACACTGCAGCGACACGCCAGCAGTCGGATGTCGTTCAGAGCTGAAAAATCTCAAGATTCGGGGGGGGGGGGGGGGTCTCAGACATGCTGAGCGATGATGCTGACACCAACAAGACAAGATTCTTGCTCCTCAAACTCAGAACCCATCGAGCTCATGTCTCAGGTTTACACGCCCTAGCAAACGGAAGTCAGAGTGTTTCCAGGAGAAACACAACGCGAGGGAGGAGCTTCTTGATTGGCCTTTCAATTAGCTAACAGTTGGTCACCCATGTTTTTTGTTTGGTGCACCTGAAGCCACCTGGAACGCTTGGAGACGACAACGATCAGCTCACCCAAGCAGACCAAACAGACAGTGGATAAAATAAAGCTTTCCTCTAGTTTACTACAGATGACTTCAAATGAACCATGTGATCATGTTGTCAGATCACACACACACACACACACACACACACACACACACACACACACACACACACACACACACACACGGTCCATAAGTTACACTCTTGCTGTTTTCAATCATTAATTAGCTGACGGCTCTATTATTAATGCTGTGTGTGTGTGTGTGTGTGTGTGTGTGTGTGTAGCCCTGAATAATACATGCAGGCTGAACTCTGCTGCAGCTTTTGGGTGGTGGTGAGTGCTGGTGGGAGGAGGCTTGTCACCAGGAAGCAAGGGCGCAGTCAGGATGGAAGGATGGGAGGAAGAAGAGGTCGTGGGAAGAAGCCATGTTCCTCTAGCCATGACTTTGACGGCTGACTGTGTTCTCGCTGTGGCCGGTGCGGAGCACATTCACACAGAGCCCAGCCACAAATGTTTGGGTTGAAACGCTCGACACACACAGGTCGTCTAATTGCTTCTGACTTCCCAAACAGCGACCTAGCTTCTGTCCAGGGCTGCGTGCTGCGACCCAGCAGCCATTCATTGGCTGGCGATGCGAATTTCCAGGGACAGAAGAAGCTGGCAATGGCAGATCTCGTCTCAGCATTGAAGGGTTTTTAGGGAGATGAAGACATCTTAACATTTTGTTGTAGGATATAAAATACAGAGCTGATGATGTTTGGTGCTTGAATCCAGGAACCAGATTTCAAAATTATTAAGATCAGCCACTGTTTAGCTTGCGTGCTTGTAGCTAGCGTGTGTGTGTGTGTGTGTGTGTGTGTGTGTGTGTGTGTGTGTGTGTGTGTGTGTGTGTGTGTGTGTGTGTGTGTGTGTGTGTGTGTGTGTAAAACGTCCAACACCCTGGGAAAACTCAGATTTAAGTTGGATAAATCCAAACGGCCCGGAGCAGTGGGCAGGGTTGTGCTGGTTCCCCTGACCTCAGCCTTATGGAGGTAAAGACCAGTGCCGTCCACGTCCCGGGGGACGCCTTCTTATAGACTCGGGGGCATCTGGGATGCTCCCTGGGCAAAGACGAGGACCGGGACCGTCCACATGCTGGCGTCAGTGAGCAAAGGATCCAGCATGTGCAGGTCTGGGAATTCTTTCCCTGCTGGAGGACAAATTCCCTTTCTTGTCACATAAGGAAGGAGGTTACGTGATTGGTTCAGCTGATTCCTTTGTTAGTTTGCAGGATTTGGGACAATCATGGATTTTCACAAACATGTTTACCAGGGGTGCATCTTGATCTGAGCAAGAACTCCTTCGATGACGAGAATGATCTGGATCCAGGAGGTTCTGAAGGGATTTGGACCACTGTGAGACATCTTGACTGGTGTTACTGGATCAACACGGAGCAGATCGTTGATCACTGACAGGAGAAGTCGTCGCACGTGTCCGGGGTCGCTCATCGTGACGAGCAAACAGAAAATAATACTCTGAAAAATCACGACTATTGTTGACTTCTAAACAAACATTTTTTAAACATTTACATTTTGAAACATCAGTACTTCATTAAAGGTGTAGAGTAGGTGGTTACAAATATGAGAAAAATATCAATATTTCTTACACAATAAAGACAATTGATCAATGTATGTGTTTGAAAATCAAGAGTTCCTTGATGAGCACGTGCACCGTGGGAGGGGACAGCAGGTTAGCATCTGATAACTCCTGCTTGGAGGCTCATTTGGTTTTTGTTCGTTTCAATGAAAACACCACCAATCAGCTCTTGGGGCTTTTCCCAGCAGAGCAGCTGAGATGAAAAGTGCACGAGATAAAACCAAGAGCTGCCTGTTTGTTGTGGACATGAGGAGTTTGATTGGTGATCATGTGACTTTGTCTCCGTTGACCCTCTCCAGCTCCCATCACGGGACACCTCGATGGTTTTAACAGCTCTGGTATCACACACTGGGATGCTTGGAATATTTCCTGATTTTCCTCCCTGTCCTACAGTGACTTGTAGCAGCAGCTGCTGGAGACTCTGAGTGTGAGGAATGTTCACAGGCCTTTCAGGGAAACTCATTTCACTACTGCTGGTTTTTTGTTATGGAATTCATTCTGACATAATCTGCTGACTTGAAGCTGTGAAAACAGATGGGACTGGAGTGACTGACACTCGACAGACAGACAATCACTTGTCTCCACGCCACCCCACTGGACAAGAATCTATCCTGGATGCAGGTGATGGGTGTGTGTGTGTGTGTGTGTGTGTGTGTAACCATTCTACTGCAGGAAAAGCTCATTCTTATAGATCCTAGCTCCATATCTCCTCCTTACATCAAATTCCAGAAAGACAAATCCCTGCTGCCTCTGCAACGGCGATCCTCACATCCACTTCTTTACAGCATCAAACAATTAAAACAAAAAACCAACACTTGAACACCCCAGTGTGATAAAACCCCTCTAAACGACAGAAACAATCTTTGAGAAACGTTTTTGTACTTTCATTTCTACTTTTAGTGGGTTTGCCAGTTTTCCTCACACTTATGACCAATACTCCAGCTACTAGCGCTGCTGCTAATCATGAGGATGAGGAGGGTTCCCACTGGACACAACAGCATCCTGGACCTGAGCTAGCTGATGCTAACACTTCCCACCCACTACCAGCCATTGGGCTAAGCTAACCAGCATCCTGGACCTGAGCTAGCTGACGCTAACACTTCCCACCCACTACCAGTCACTGTGCTCAGCTAACTAGCGTGAGAAGGGTCTCCATCTGCTTAGCCGGTGCTCGGGAGTAATAAGATGGTTTACCTCAAACATGGTGAGTTCCTTTCAGATGATTTAAAACTAAATGTTCTGTACAATTAGTTTGAATATCTGAGGGAAACCTGCCCAAATTGGGAAATCACCCAAACACCTTCACACACACACACGAAGATGCCACAAAGCAAGGTGGCAAAGCACAACGCTTCCTGGCTATGAGGTTGGTCAGCGTGTTCCTGACTGTCGTGGAACTCCACACATTCCACAAGCCTCCATCAATAATTGAATTCACTGGATGTGACAGAGATATGAAGCATTTAATAGCAGCGACACACGACACTGAAAGAAGATGAGAAATGCTGTCTCCCATTCTGGTGGACGGTTTTGGAGTCAGTTTTATTCGTGCCCCTGCAGTAAAATGTTGAACCCTGCACATTTACATTTCTGTTCAGTGTGGCTGTGACGGTTATAATCAAAGTTAGGGAGCACAGTATGTGTGTCCTCATGGGTCTAAGATTAGCTGCAGTTCAAGTATGTGTGTGTTTACAAGGACTCTTTCTGCTTGATGGAAAGGGTGGAGGATGAGCGTCGCTCCACAGTGAGACCCTCCACTCAGCCCCCTCAGCTGGGGGCACTGAGTCCCTGCTGATGTAATCATCAGCCGTGTGTCACACCCCGTCCCATCAGGCCTTTCCCTCTGCTTTAGTGTCGACTACGCTGGATAAAAAAGATAAAGCAGCTGAAAAACCTTCAACTGTTGAGTTGATCAACAGAAAATTTATCAGCTGCTTAATTTTTTTCTCATTTATCCTTGAATGACAGTAAACTAACAAACAACAAGTGGAATGCAAACCACATTTCCTTCAATGACAGATTTTATGTTCCATATCTGAGGTCTGGAAGGAGGTCAGAGCTGTCACGTCTGGGCATCTGAAGGATGTGTGGTCGGTTTTGGTTTTGTCACCGTGCTGCAGGACTGTTGCTGCGCATCACACGAATTTTCATTTAAATATGTGCTGGATTAAGATTTTTTTCCCAAGAATATCAGCATGTAGACATCTTCAGGACTCCCAGCAAAGATCTGACCATGTGACTCCAGTTACTACAGCTTCCTGCTCTATGGTCAGATATCAATCATGGCCGCCTCCTCACCACAGTAACCTAAGTCCTCACAGGAACACGTCACCAAGTTCTAAAGAAGCTCACCACATCTGAGCAGGTCTGTTCCACCTGCTAGGAGGAGGACATCAACAAGGAGAACACATCCTGTTGCCACCGGCTGGCGCTGTGACTCTTCTGACCTGAAATGTAACACGTTCCAAAAACGTGACCTCTTCTGCCGTTCAGTCTTTTACCTTCCAATGCAACAACAGATCCATGAAGAGTTCCTCTAAATACGGCCGCCTCAGTAAATCTGCAGCAAACCACCACCAACTACTCATGCAGCAAGTATTTTCAGAGTAGAACATCCTCCGCCCGCTGATGTGCGTCCTAGTTTACAGTGATTTAGGATTTATGGCTGTTACATCATCAACAGTAGCGGCTGCTGTATTCCGCAGCGCCGTGTGATACACGCCAGCATCGATCAGATGCCGCAGTGTCAGCGCTTGCATTACATGCCGACGGTCAAAGCCGGTCAGTTTAAAGATTTTCAACCAGTTTCAATCATGATTATGTAAAACTATTCAATTACTTTCGGTGCTCCTGGCTAATAAAACACCAGCCAAGATCCGTGACAAGCCCCTCCCCCACTGGATAATTCTTCTGGGAACAGGAAGAATATGGCTCTGACATCAGTCTCGCTGGGCCTTTCAGGAGACTTTGGGTTCAAAGAAGCAGGGTAAAGTTAGGCAACACTGGTTCTCATGGCAACAGCAATAACAACATGGTTCATAGCCGGGTGAGATCATCCTTATCTCAGAAGCTGAAAAGTTGAGCTTTCGGCTGTACCGTCTCTAGAGAATTTTGATCTAGAACGACTGTTACATGATGGCGTTCTCGGACAAGCTCCTCATCCAATCAGTGTAACAACTCTTGTGACATCATCACACAACATCAAATGGCCAAATCACCCCCCCCCCCGTCCCCGAGAACCACCGCGTTCTCCAGTTCTTGAATTGCTGTGACTGCGCTAGTACCTTGTGTAACAACTGCACCTCGACCAACGTCGCCACCTGCTGCGTCCAGAGGCGCCGCCCTCTTCTGCTCTGGGTCTCAGTCCTGGTTCTTACAGTGGTTGTAGACAGGAGGGTTCCAGACGTGGCCACATGGCTCGAGTCCTGAGCGAGGCAGATACGGAGGGTGTTTTACTTGGAGTCGTCTCACAGGAGAATAAAATCACACCACTGTTGAAAAATTAAATCAGTTTAATGTCTGTCTGACGCGTATTTGAAACTCTAAAGACATATTTATGGGGTTATTAGATTAGATAGGGCTTAACCGTTTGTAACTGCGCCCTTTATGTGTGTGTGGCGTATGTCGGTATGCACGTCTGGGATGAGGCGTAGTGGCTCCGCACTCATTTGCTCAGCTCTAAGAATAACCAGCATGAACGGCCTGTTTTCACTCCACTCCTTCTCCCTGAATGCAGATGCAACCTCCACCTTCTTATTGCTCCACTTCCTGCCTGAATTTGCTCATTACATCATCAAACACACACACACACACACACACACACACACAAACACACACACACACACACACACACAGGTTGAATTATCCCACTAATATGTTGCTTTATGGTCTTCATGGTTTCAGTGGCTTGTTTCAGGTCCTCAGTACTGCAGGAGGTTGGCGAGAGCTCATTACTCAAAATTAAATGTTTTTTTCATTTTCAATTACATAATTAAATTTGAAATGAACAAATATTAATGAATAAATAAATCATGTTGACATTAGTTTGGATATCAGGGATTCTTGCAGCTCCGTGTATAATGCTGTTATCTCAACTTAATTATCATCCTTTCACAAAACGTGGGAGGGGTAAGTTTGACGCGAATGAAGCACATGAGCCCCAATGCTGACATAAATCTATGTTTACACATTAGAATCAAGTTTTGCCTCATTATCCTGGAAATTAAACACTGAAAGGAAGCAGAATTAGAACGACGACTATATAATCAGTGAACAAACTGCCTTGCTCCAAAGTTTAGCTTCCAGGAAATTTGTCAGTTTGTTCTGAGATTTCCAGCTTGAATCACTGTCAGGATGGACGCTTTTTTGGCAGTGGAATCCATTCCCGAAAATAAAGCGGACAGAGCAGATTTTTATTACGGAACACAAGACTGGAAAGTAAATTGTTGACTATAATGCAATTACTGTAATCTTATTGCAGCTAATAGAGCTCAAGTTTACTGTGGAGAACTTATAAAACACACATTAGACCAACAATGACAAACTAAAAATGAACCACAGCTGCTGCAAGTATTATGATTTACAACAATACAACGAAAGCAACATTTAAGGAAGTATTGCATTGGGGTTGCATTCCGCTGTGGCCTTTGACCACCAAAAACTTGTCATAAATAGGAGTCGCAAGCCTCCAGATATGTTCCCTTCCTCTGAGTTATGTCTTTGTGACTCCAGAATGCAGAAAGAGCCAGCTATGTGGAGTTAAACTGAAGCTAATGGAGCGTGACGGCTAGCACCTGCTAAACTGTCCAAAAATGTCCGTGTACAAACTCTCCAGGTCATCTGGTATAGTCCGGGTCTCCTCTAGTCCTGAAGTAGAAACTCTGAACGATGAGTCCATGGGAGAGGTAATATCAATGAAACCATTAACTCTAGATCAGGTCAGGGTTAGCATGGTGTCCTGGTATGCTAGCTGGCTCCAGATGTTTTTCGTGATGCTAGCCTGCTGAATTGGTCTCTCTCTGCCTTCACTTGGGTCCTGAGTGGTTCACATGACGTCCTGCTCCTGTGCCAAGTGACGGTTCGTGCTGCGCTCACATGACGCCACTGTTCGTGTTTGATGCAACTGATTCAGTTCACATGAAAGTTATTGATCAGGAGAGAGTACTGATGTTCTGCTAAGGGAGGTTTATGTCAGAGCATATAGCTGTCACATAACGGCTGAGAGTTAAAAGTTCAGCCCCAATGCTGACCTCATGATGTGGATGGGTTCTGATCAGTTTCTGGATGCTGAGGGGCTAAGTGGTCACCAACTCATGAACATGGAGATCAGCTGATCTAATTCTATCTGGATTACGCTGGCTGTTCGGAGAAGTCCAGTCTCAAACTGACCTGACCCTCCATAGAACAGCAGTCTGAGCATCAACTCCCAATGTTTGAATTTTTCCCATTATTATCTTGCCAAGCTCATGTTTTTGGTGCCATTTGTCTGTTCCAAAACACTGAGAGGTTGATTTTCACCAAACTTGGTAGAGGGGCAGGGCCTTGGCCAGAGAGGAAGACCTCAGTCATAGCGCCACCTGGTGCCAACAGGAAATGGCATGATTTCTAAACTTTGTCTCGTCTTCCTCCCAGCATAGCAACGAGATTGCCTCAGATGTGGGCAGAACCACCTACAGAACTTTGCAAGGAGGCGGCTATGTTTGATATTTGACCATGGAGCAGGAAGCTGGAGTAACTGGACTCACAGGTTCAGATCTTTGACGAGAGTCCTGAGGACGTCAGCTAGTGGTAACAGGTAGTACACCTGTTGTGTGAGGCACAGGGGCAGGGTCTCCACTCTGGCTCTGGCTGCAGCTTTAGTCAGGACACAAGCCTGAAGGTTCCAGGGGCCTGAGCTCATCCTGGCGGAGCAGTGGCCTCTCCAGGAGTCTTCTAGTGCTATCAGCAACACGACTGTGATGAAGCTGCTTCACCATCCCGCTTCATGTTTGTTGGGGGCACACTGGATCCCATCAAGCCTCTGCTACACTCGCAGCTTTGATCTCCCAATCAAAAACATCTTATGTCAAAGTTTGTTTATATTTTTCCTGTGGGAAAATCATGATGTTGTCAGACTCAGACGGAACTCAAGAGCAACACAGAGCCTGAGTCCCCGAGGGGGGAAATGCCTTTTCACAGAGAGGAACAGTGCCAAATTTGGACCAGGACTGAGAGCAGGAGAGAGCGTTGGAGGTTATTTAGCTTGGAGCGGTCCGCCTCAGCTCTCCTCCGCCCACACACCATCATCTCCAACGTGAGTTCTGACAAATGAGACATCTGCTGGCATGAAAACAAAATCCTGAATATCACTGAATTGAAATCTAAAGCTCCATATTAATCAAAGTCTGTATTATGGGAGTATTGAACAACAAATATGAGCTAATCACGTTAAAATCTGTTAAATTAAAGCCAGAGGCGTGTGTCATCATCACACCTTCTGATCAGCAAAGACCCCTAGTGACCAGAATCCAATTGGCTTTGTCGATGTGCCCTGACGACCCATCTTAAGGCCCGTCTGTTGCTGCAACTTAGACCTAGGTACCTACGACTGTAGGCCTTAGAGCCATGCTTCACCCAAAAAGATGTATTCTCCCTTTCAAGAACTCACTACAGAACACGTTTTTCCTCCTTCCTGCACCTCTTTTTTGTGATTCCAGAAAGCAGAAAGAGCAGCCATGTCTTTTTAGCTGGAAGCTAATAGAGACAGACGGCTAACGCTACCCAAAACCATCTAATAAAAAACGCTCAAGCCCAGGATAATCTACCTCTCCTTTATCAAGCTGTGTGCTCAGTTTTTCCCTAAAGAAAGACTTGGATTGTACTGGTTGATGTGCTGGAGTTTTTGAACATTTTGGACGATTCTTGACAGTTTTACTTTTTTTAGCCTTCAGTCTCTGTTCGCTTCAAGCTGAATAAATGTGGCTGGCTCCTTCTGCATTCTGGAGTCATAAAGAAGAAATGCAGAAGGGAAAAAAATGTCCTTGTGAACTCAAAGGCACCGATCCATGAGTATCTGAAAGCACCAGGGGCGGATCTAGTTCCACCCCACTGTATCGCCTTGACCTTACAGCTGCCCCCCCCCCCCCAACATTTATATTCTTAGAAGTACGCCATGTCTCCAAGCCCCTAAAAGCAGACTTTAAAGTCACTGGCAGGGTGGAGCAGCATACAAGCCACCTGAGCATCTTAGGGTGGACTAATTTTCCCCAGGTGAAGTTTAAACACACCAGCTAACCTTAAAATGAACAATTTAATGAATCTAATGTACACTAAAGGCAAAGATTCAGCAATCAGAGCACACCTATTCATCACAAGCCAAAAGTCAAACACGTGAAGAACCAGGATTAGGTCATCGATACAGGGACTTCAATCTGTACTTTTCACATCCTGGCTCTTGGAGGCTGGAGGAGGCAGCGAACGATACAAAGGCTGATGATGGAGGGGATCATGATGACGGGGAGACAAGAGTGTGCTGACAACCAACAATAGTTTTAAAGTATTTCTGTGGATCTTTTGTGGTATCCATTTACCCACTCACCGCCCTCCCCTGCCACCTTGCCAAGATATCTTACCACGCCATGTAAAATTATCTAGATCTGCCACTGTAAAGTACATGGTCTTGAAAGCATGTACTTGAACTGAAGTAAAATTGAACTGGGCAGTGGGGTCACATTCATATAACACAGCTATAATTTGACTCAGGTACCACAGTTGTTTCCTAAAGAGTTTATAATTGGTGGCTTTGTCACAGGGAATCAAAGAAAAATGAAAGGAAAGTTGGTGGACTTGGAGGTAATAATGACAGAAGGGGAAAGAGTTCCTTTTAATAACAAATCAATCCAAAAGACAGGAGTCAGAACACGTCATTTTAATATCAACCTTCCTTATTTACAGACAGCACAATGTCAAAGTGTTCAGGTCATACGCATAAAAAAGCAACGGCTCAACCAGAGTTAATACAATCAAGGAGCTTCTATTCGGATTTGTGGTGGTTTGAGAGGGAAACAGTGAGCTGCATGGCACCGTGTCCCACTGCCGAGCAGCACGGCGCGGCTGCCCAGGAAAAACAACACAAAACTTCAATAATACTTCACATGGAGTCAAGTGGCTCTTAAAACTTGTCAATCACTGTATTTGGATGATAATAGAAAAATTGGATTTACTGTGTTACTCCAACTAAAACTCACTTGTAACATCACGTGACAATTACGTCTGTCTGAAATTGTACTTTCCAAAGTTGGTTTAACAAAGACAATGCAGTTGGGAACTGATTTACTCCAGCAGGCACACTCGTCGGCCATCACCAGACTGGCCCCCACAGGTCCCAGTGCAGTGTTCAACCTGGGCGCATCGCAGCGTACGGTGCGTGTACATGGACAGCAATATTCCAGTGTACTGGAGTATATATAAGCAGCCTTCACGTCTCAATCTGAATGAGGTCCCGTCAACGTAAGCACCAGTCAGCCTGAGACGTGGTGTGTTCTGGTCTCAGCCATATTACCGTTATACAGCGTGACATTTTCACTACGAAGCCTAACACAGTTTTCACAGCATCTCTGCAACAAGCTCATTGGTCCTAAAGGTTCTAGTGATTGTTCCAAACACTCCTCCAAGATCAGGAATATGAAGGAATATTGGATGAGAAACTCCTCAACTCATATATTGCCGTATCCAAAATGGGATGATTGCCATCCATGTCAAGACCGTTTCCATTCATCTTGGGATTTGGATCGCTGAACAGTGGCGTCACTCACTAACTTGTTTGGTTTGTGATGTAAAAGGCAAACCGGGAGAAAGTCTGTAAGCAGCCAGCTGTGCAGCCACCCGCCACGCAGCATGGGGACGCTTTGGTGAATATATCAATCTGTCCCTTCTTTGGTAACAGCTCAGCTGCAACCGTGCATGTAAACCCAATAAATGACTCCTGAACGTCAAACGACAATATATTCTTCATCCATGAACAACTTCTGCTTTATGCAGATTTGTGTGGTTTTGTTGAGACAACAACAGGAAATGATTGGGGCAGCCTAGAAGGATTCTTGCAGGTCATTCTTGAGTTCCGACATGAACTTGAGCAAAGTTACACAGCAGTACTTGGGTTACTTACTACAGTCAGAAAGTGTCTGTCAACGCGAGACACCGGCAGATCCAGACTGAGTCAAGTAGGTCAGAACGCAAGCAACGTCTCAACACTGCAGGGAGTTACATTTTCAAAGCAGGGTACTGTAATACAGAGCACACACTGAAACAAGAAAACTTCATGTGCAGAACTTCAGAGGAAGCAGGCTTGATCGTCCTGACAGCAGCTGGTGATTCTGCTATACCGGAAACATCCTACAGTTTAACCCTAACCTTCAGTCTGACCTCTGACCCCTCAACCCCTGTGGTGACAATGTATCCCAGACGGAAAATGTAAAGAACCCAGTATCTCGCGGCCTCATGGAAACAGCTGCATTTTGAAGTCACAATGAAATAAAATGTGACTTTTCAAAATTAATTTTAAAAAAGCAACTTGAGACTCGACTTATTAGTCTTGATTTCTCTTGATTTTGTGCACACAAATACAGACTTAAGTGTATAGCTTTTTTAAATTCCTTGTATTTTGAAATGAAAATCCTATCTTGGACCCATTTGCAAACATATCTGATTTAGCTGAACACATGAAAAGTATGTGAAGGACGTGTGATGAATGAACCCCATCTATCATACCCAGCTGCTTATTTCTCTCCTGTCACTCGACTTGGGAAGCTTTGCAGGATCCATTGATGTTAAAGAGGTACTTCAAACACTATGTGTATTTTGCGGTTCAAGAACTTAACTTGCAAGTACTCCTGTATTACTACTTTGTGACTCCAGAGTGCAGAAGGAGCCAGCAACATTTATTTAGCTTTGAGCTAATGCAGACTGACAGCGAACAAGAGCAAGCTATCCCAAAAAAGATCAAACTCCAAGTTGTCGTCTGGCACCATCCACATCTTCTTGATGCTCAGTAGCCCACAAGCACTTTGAACTCACTGGAACTCTTGAGTCTAGGCTCACAGTGGCCTTTAGTTTCTTTCTGTTTTTTATCTCAACTGAAAGCGTTTATGGACTCATGAGGATATGGGTTGACAAAGACGATGTGAATTATACCAGACAATGACCTTGAGAGTCTGAAAACACATGGCTTTGGACAGTTGAGCTGTTGTTAGCCGTCAGTCTCCACTAGCTTTTCAAGCTAAATATACCTGGCTGGCACTTTCTACAATCTGGAGTCACAAAGATGAAATGCAGGAGGGAGGACATATTTGTTAGATCAAGACACCGGTGAGTGAGTTCTTGAAAGGTAAAGTACATCTTTTGGTGAATTGCTGCTTTAAAATAAATTAAAAGCCTGACAAACCTATAGCAGCCCTTTATGCAGCCCCTCAGTGAATCAACCCTCCTCTAAAAGCCCACTTTCTTCTGATTAGCCAACTTGCAGATGTCTGCTGAGGGGCAGGGGCTGGAACAGATGACCATACACAGACATCTGTGGCAGGTTTACTCAGTAAGAAAACAAAACACAACACTGGACGGACATTGAGTGTCTGGATCAGTCTGAGCAGTTTGCAGCAACATCAGTGTTCCTCTGCTGATGGCAGAGGGTGCAGGTCTAACCTTCAGGGTAGCAGAGCTGAACAGACTAGCCTCTCTGCCATTAGCAGCAGAGTTTCTGGCATCCTTGGAAAAAAATAAAATAAAATCAAGGTTTCACAGCGTAAAGCCCAAACCGATGAGAAAACTATGCTGAATCTCTCCTGCTGCTCCACACACAGTCAGAGCAGCCAGCAGACAGGCCACAGAGAACCGTGTTATCTGAAAGGTACAAGTTTACAAGAACAGACAACAGCTCCACGCTCTGTCAAAGCAACAAAATTTGCCAACTTTTCGACCCTCTCAACAACTCAACACACTTTACAACACATTAACACAGTGACGACAGACACCTCGGTGTCCTCCTCAAGGACACCACAACTGCCCCTCAACCTAGCAGCACGCGTTTGTCACTTCAAGTGAAGCAAATTGTTAGGAATCAGTTAAGGAACAACGCTAACACTGCCCACCCACTACCAGTCATTGTGCTAAGCTAACTCGTGTGGGTCTGAGCTCCCTGAGGCAGCGCAGAGGTGAGAGGAGTCTCCATTGTCTTGTCTGTCTCTGGGGACACTGACAATACGAATCTGGTAAGAAAAGCTGGCGTGTTCATTTAAATTCATACGCATCATCAATAAATGGAGCTGGAGCCCAGAGTTAAGATGCAGTTCTAGCTAAAGAAAAGGGAAACGCACTGTTGCTATCTTCAAGCAACAGAAACTATTTCCACACTCAAACTTTATGAATGTTTGGCGATGCAACATCAAATTACAATGTCTGTCAACTTGAGAGGAAATTCAGAGAGCAGGAGTGCAATCGCCACGCTGACACTGAATGGTAAAGGAGAAACAACGGCAAGTGTTGATGCAAAAAATTGAAATATCATCAGTTACTCATTGTACATCTGGTGTGCAGCAGATGGTGCAAACCTTACATGCAGCTGAGATAGAATTTATATGTCTCTCACGTACATTTTTGAGATAGAGTGAAAATGGTGAAAAATCTGTATTATATCAAGGTAAGTTCTTCCTTTATCTGGCCAAAAGGTCCAATATTGGAAGATATTCACTGTATCATCACATGAGACGAAAACAAGCAGATCCTCATGACATAAGAGGATGGACATTGGTAGAAATTAAGATTTATTTTCATTGGAGATAAGGAGGCCTTGAAAACCAACCCCAGACCAAAAGCGCATAAACATCTGTGGTCAACAGTGTCCTTTACGCTGCACAGTGAATTCAACTGTAGTCAAAATCACAATGTGGTTTACTGCAATTTTCAAACAGCAGGAAGATGCAGTCTTGGTAAAAGCTAAGCGTGTGTCAAAGCACCACTGTAGCCAGGATCCTGTGGTGCTGCAGGGACGTCGAACCTACACATCGTCCTCTACAGACTGAAGAAAACATCTTGGATACGGATCTCCACAAAAACCATGCCGTAACCAGTTGAATAGGTTTTCAACTAAAATAACAATTATATAAAAATTAACATTCCCTACAATATCGCAAATCATACTGCAACATCAGTCAAAATAACTGCAGTTAAATAATTTTTCAAAATTGTGCAGCCTACATGCCATTGACATGGAATTTCTTTATATAATTTGCGGACCGTAAGCAACCTTTTCATCTGGAAATAGAGAAAAATCCGTTTTTTTTTTTTTAATCAAGGTAATATCTTTTTTCAAGAGGTCCAAAAGTCTAACAGATTTAATTTATCATCACATAAGACAAAAACAAGCAAGTCCTTTTGATATAAAGGCTGGAAGTTGGTAGAAGTTCAAATTTATTTTCATTGAAATTAAGGAGCTGTGGAAAACAGCACAGGACCAAAAGTGCACAAAAGTATGTGGTCAAGAGTGTCCATATACTTTTGGATATACAGTGAAGGTTTTCCTCTGGTTCCTCTCCTTCCCCGTTTCTTCTTCAACTACAAATAAATCAAAATCAGAGGCAAGACGCGCTCAGAAATGTCATTTCATTGTGACGCCCCATCTCACGTCTGTTTTCTGCAGTCTACAAATAGAAATATTCGTCTCAATGTTGTGAAAACAGGTTCAGCCTGGAATCTCGGCAGTAACAAATAAGTTATCTTTAAAAAAACCATCTCATCAACACTTTATCCTCCAACTCGTGTACACCAACAAGTCCACATTACATCTCGGGCAGCAAGGAATTCCCCGAAGGGCCAAGTCAGCCGCTGTTTAAATATTAAACCTCCCGAGTGTATTTACATGAAGCTGATAAGCCACAAGCTGTCACTGGCTCTCAGAAAAGTGCTTTGACTTTCTTCCACTGACTGTCAGCTCCGCAGCAATAATTCTTCTAATTTTCACTGATTTTTTTCAGCTGGAGGGCTGACAGCAGCATTGAAGTTACAATGAAGTTCATCTGCATGGAGGTCGTGAGGGTCCCAGCAGACAGCAGATTATCAGCACAACACCGACTGGACGGCAGGTCAAGAGGTGATTATCTCTCAACGTTACGTGGCTTGTGATGTACTGTTTCAGCTGAGATTAAAGGCGAAGAGCCCAGAGGCTTAAGAAAGAGCTGCTGATAACCCTGAGGAAGAAACAGAGAGTGAATCTCTTCAATAAATACAATTTGGTGCCTCTTTGACGAGGATGCATCACTGGAAACTCTCTCTCTCTGACAATAAAACTGAATCTCAACTTGTTTTAACGTGCAAAAGACAGGAATCTTTTTCACAAAATAAACGACCATAACAAACCTCCATTTTTCTCTGTGAAATTAACTTCAAGTCTGTCTTAAACACACACACACACACACACACACACACACACACACACACACACACACACACACACACACAGATAATCAGATGTGTTGCTGAAATATTCGTCATACACTCATTAACTGATTAGCATCTGGAGTTGCTTACAGGCAACAGATCAGTAGTCTGTTTCAAGTGTTTTCAACATTTTTTCTTTTTCTTTTTTCTTTTTGCTTCAGCTAAATTCTACCCTGAAAGAACCAAGGAAAACTTGTGGATTTTTCAGTCAGGCTTGAAAGTATTTTTTTGCATTTCACTGGATCACACCACACAAGTCGTGCAGTGCTCTTTTTTTTGTTGTTGTTGGTTTTTTTTTTGCATCTGGGAGTTCTTGAGTCATTGCAGGCAGGAGTGTTTATTGAACCCTCACCATCGTATTCCTTCAGTTCACACCCCACTGAAGCACACTTGACCAAGAAGGAATTTCACTTCCTCCTTTTACACAGAAAAATGAGGCTCAGGCGGCTCAGATAGGATCCTCATCACAACTTACTGCAGGAGCAAATAGACCTGTGTCATGCTACGTGGCACACAGCGCCAAAGCTACCAGTGACCCCACTGACGCCATCAGTGCTCACACTTGGCATCGAGGGTCTGGCCGCGGGCTCACGGGGGCCGGAGCTTTTTTGGCGTCTGTGCAGATGAGGCAGGAGGGAAACAACGGGCTGAAGAGGCGACCAAGACCCTTCCGGAAGACGCTATTGGACAGGCTGTAGATAAGACAGTTACAGAAGCTGTTGCTGATGGCCAACCATGTTGTGAGGAAGGACGCCACTTTGTGATGGTACAGCCCGGCACTCTCCAAGAGGAAGTAGAGGATGTATGGCATCCATAGCACATAGAAGACGCTGGTGATGCGGAACAGCACCATGGCATAACGCTTGTCCGGGCAGCCTTCACATCGCTCGCTCCGTTCACCTTTATCACGCTCTGCCTGAGAGCTGAAGCGGGCGTGGCGCTGGGTGATCTCCCTCGTGTGCTGCCGGCAGATACGGAATATACTCCCATAGGTGAAGCAGACGGTGAGTGCCGCTGGTGCGTAGAGAAGAGCCACGATGAAGGTGCTGAAGCCTGGGTTGGTCTTCCACGATTCTGCACACCACTGAAATATGTCGCCGTGGTAACCCGGCTTTCCCCAACCAAAGAAGGACGGCAAGAAGATCAAAGCAGAGTAAAGCCAGATTAGGACGATGCACACCCTAAGCCTGCACGGAGTCACCAGGGTGGCATATGACAGCGGGCGGGTGATGGCGATGTAGCGATCGACGCTGATGCACGCTAGCGAGGCCATGGAGACACTCTTCAGCACAGAAACTATGTAGCCAAAGATCTTACAGGTGAACTCTTCGTTCAGGCCTCGGAGGTAGTGGAGGAGGGACAGTGAAGGCACCAGGCAGGTGACTCCCACCAGCAGGTCTGCGTAGGCCATGGTCTGGATGAAGTGGCTGGTGGTGTGGTGGTGCAGAAGAGGGGCGCAGTGGAAGACGAAGATCACCACCAGGTTTCCAGCAATGATGAGCACGGTGAGGAAGAGGATGACCACCACCTCCAGTACGCAGGTATCCAGGCTGTGGGAGTAACCCACGGCACCCAGCAGGCAGAACGGGGGAGAGCCGCTTTGGTTGGCATTGGAGGAAGAGTTCATGTTTGGACTGGGGGGGAGGGAGGAGGAGGAGGGGGAGGATTCAGCTCGATGCAGGCATCAACATCCTGCCAGGCAGCATAATCCTTAAGTTTCTCGTCCCGTCTTCTGTTTTAACTGTTCCTCTTAAATCAGCATCCTGCCCCCCCTCAACGGGCGGTCCGTACCTGAGGCGGCATCACCATCGGTGCATGATGAATGCAGCCAGGCTGTGCTGCTGCATGTGTGCATGAGGGACAAACAAATACCAAACAAGAGATGCCAGTCTGATACTGCAGTGCAACTGTCCTCCCCTTGCAGCTGTTTATCATACCCCCCCTCCCCAACAGCAAATCCTGAGGTAAGCACTCTGCTTCGGCACTCAGCCACCGAAAGATCCAGGCGCACACTTCTGCTCTGAGAACCGGCGAAGGAGAAACAATGCTGAGACACTCCTCTGCTCTGACAGCAAGGGCTGCCTCAGCAAACACAATCAAGACGGTCCAAGCGGGCAGCCTCGAGCTGAACACACACTGTCTCTCTGTCAGACACACACACTCACACCAGAGCCGTCCAGGGGGCAGGGATATGTCCAGGAGAGATGGACAATGTCACCAGGAATGCTGCCATGTGAAGCTTCTCAAGACGTGTGGTGTCCCGTTTGAGTGTGAAGAGAGAGTGTACGGCTGCATGTCAAAGAGAGAAAGAGAGTGAGGCAGGGAAATGAGGCAGTAGTAATGATGCAGTGCTGCCCCCCTCCCCCTCCCCCTCCTCTCTCTCCCTCCCTCTCTCTCTCTCTCACACACACACACACACACACACACACACACACACACACACACACACACACACACACTTCCTTTGCTCGTCACTCTCTTTTGTGCCTCTTTTTATTTACATAAGCGGATGCACACATTCCCTCCTTTTCTATTTGACACTCTACCTTCCCTCCACCTCAATCACCCATTCCACCATCGGTGTAGGAAAAAAGCAAACAGGATTCATTACATTATGTGTTGTTAGCTGAAAAAATGTAGCTCCATTCCAAATGGCCAAAAGATCCACGAACACCCACGTTTCTCTCTGCAACGTGAACACCTTAAGTCAGCATTCAGTCCTGGCTAGAATGGCCCAGGTCTCAGCTTGGTTCTGATAGGCACCGATGGGATCAAAAACCTGGCTGAACGTGGTATTTTGTGGTCAGATCATGGCCCCTCCCATCTCAGACACACATATGACGCCCAGCTGCAGCGCCACCATCAACAATAAACAAGGAGGAGTGAACTCTTGTCACCTTCTCCAGCATCGTCTGCAACTTCTGTTGTCTCAGACACAAATTCACCATCTGCGTTCGAGCAGCGACGCCCCAACATGGTGCAGTGTTGAGTTTGACTCACAAACTCAGGGGAACACGCAACAGAAACATGTCCCTGTCCTCCATGCTGCTTTGACTACATCTGCCAAAGATTGTATAGAAGCTCAAGATGCAAAACCCCACTGCTATTTTGAACACACTGGATTTCTATCCGGAGTGGTGACTGTGGTTGTGATGTCAAATGTGATGGACCAGGAAACACAACATAAAAACAACTTCTCTTCTCCTTGCAATGGCAACAGGATCAAACAGCTATAAGCTGGTTTTCCTGGGTCTGAAAAACCTGTACGCACAATTGTGTAAGCAGAAAATGGAGTTAATTCTCAGTAACTTTGTTTTCAGTGCTGTACAATTATACAACACTCAGATGTTGTTTCTGTGCCACATTCTTAGACGGTATAAAGGAAGTGGATGTAGCTTCTAAGGCTGAAAACTGAAGCAGCAGTTTTTAAGATTTGAAGATCATCTGCTGGTGGCCCACCAAAGCAGCCTACAGATTCTTTGTAATAAATATCTGTCTTTCTATGTTCTGTGAAACCCAGCAGTGAATGAGCTGCTCTGTCTGTGCAGCTCGCAGCAGGGCGAAGCTTCTGGGCGGGGACGCCTGACTGCAGACTGAGAGACTAGAAACAAGCCAGGGAAATGTTCTTCAGATGAGAGAAGAAGGGAGATCAGAGTGTTTAACAGATGAGCCAGAGACAACACCAGGTTTTCAACAGAGGTCACCACATTTTGGAGGTGTATATGCCCATTAAATGGAGCTAATTCTTCCACAGGCAGCTCCAAACTATTAGGTCTGATATGTTCTGAGACTGTGGTGATGAAGCACAGAAAATACAAGATAAGCCCATGTAATGGATCTGTTTTATTCATATGGTGGGTCAAGCTGAATGGAATTCAGCTCAAGATGGAATGCGCAAGAACGATGAAAAGCTCATAACTATGATTTGTTTTTATTGTGTTTCTCTATATGCCTCTTTTTGGCTTTTTGTTCTTTATGTAACACGCACAACAGAGACCACAGAAGATGGAATAACAAACAATTTTTTTGTATAACATTGACCAAAAAGGGAGAGAATATGATAAATGCTCCACAGTGCATTCTGGCCCTGGGGCGAATGTACTTGATGACCTCTGATTTAGAGATCTTTGGACAGAAACTCCAGATAACTACTGTTGGCTCTGTTAGTTAAACCATGTTAGCAGCAGATGTACATGTAGCTGTTCTATCTGAGCTGGCCTGAAGTCTCCACCTCTGTGTGTTAGAGTGGTTTCGTACATTTTTTCATCTTCTGTTGTTGTTCATTGGAAACTGGAACTGGCACACTGACTTGGCCAGGTCGTCCTCAACTCAAGGGACTCCCTGGTTAAATAAAGGTTAAATCTGAAAAAAATATACCATTATGCAGTATATATATCAGATATACAGATATACAAATATATATCATATGGTACTTGTTCCCCAGTGTTGTGCTGGATAAACCAGAAGGCCAGCAGAAGGAAGATGATGACATTAGGGAGTTAATTATAGTGCTGCTGCTGTTGAAATATGAATTTACCTCAGTGCTTTATTCCCCTCCTCTCTCCATCTTCTCCCTTTAAAGAGTAACCTGTACCTCCACCATGTCTCTGCATCTCTCCATCCACCTCTCCATGGACCCCTCTCACCACCCCTCCAAGGGCCCCTCCCCTTCATGCCGATCAGCCAATAAGCAGAGAGAAGGTTTTGGTCTCTGCAGAGAAGGCTGACACCCACCCACGTGCATGCACACACACCATTCCCGCTAGGATTCCCCCATATATGAAGTGCACCCATGCAAATGTTGCACAGCAACACACACATTCACACACACATCTTCATAGACACAGTAAGCAATATCACACACACACACACACACACACACACACACACACACACACCAGAGGGAAGTGAAGTGGCTCTTTTGATAAGGAAAGAATTCCTGCAGCTACCACCATCTAATGAAAGAAGAGGATGAAAGAGAGGAGCACAGATCCAGTAAAAGGTGCTGAAAGAAGGGTCCATCATCTGCAGAACACACACACACACACACACACACACACACACACACTTCAAAATGCCTCTGGACCATCCAGATGCCACCTGCAGTCAGACGCAGTAAGGATGCAATGACAGCAGCACAAATGCTACAGCAGATAAGATGATAAGACGAGGAGCGCTGACACCAGCAACGACCTGCTGAGTGGAGCACAGCATCCTCACGTCGTTATTCGACCTCCCAGCGCCACTCAGCAGGGAAACACTGACCAACACTGACTTATGCTGGCTTTAAACGCCAATATTCAGATTTAACCTGATTAAGACAACAGTTTGAATAAGACACTGCCATGTAAGCATTCCCTAACAAACTGAACAGGTCCTGGTTGCAACAGTCGGTAACCAGCTGAGACATGTTGAGTATTCTGATCTTAGTGGCAGAGTTGTAGACATGTTTACACCTTGATCGCACAATCAAGTCCCATAGACATTCACATGTAAGTGTCACTGTCGAGGTTGTGGGATGCTTCTCTGCCACCGCCATCTTGGTCTGGCCCTCTTTCCTACTATGATGCCTTCACACTGGCAGAAGATGCAGACTGTTGTGCTCCTTATGGATGTTAATTCAAGAGACGCCAAAGTAAGCCACCACGAGCAAAAAAGAAAAAAGGGCTGTCGGCCACCAGACTGCCAGCATGTTAGTAAACTCACAGAGATACCTGTGCATCTTTGTGAGTCATTATTTCACTTCAGTGGTTTGACTTTCCATCCTACTTGATGTCAATGTTATTTCTATGTCCATATTCTTATGAAGCATGTAGTTTCTGGTGTGACATGTGAGACACAAACTACTGCCCGCTTGCCTACGTCAGGTGAGTACTGTGCCAACCCAACCACACACAAAAAACACACACCTTGGTAAATGCTAGATCTATTTTTTTATGAGTCCATAGAAAATAAAAAGATAACACAACAAGTGTGGACTTGTATGCATCACTCCTGTGTTGTCTGCTGATTCACCACATCAAACCAAACTGTTGCCTGACACATTTAGATCTGAGAGAACCGGAGGGATGATGGCGAAAATGTGTTGCCCATCCAGAACAGCTGACGGCGGGGAACAGAGACGCCATTCACAAATTGTTTGTTTTGTTGTTACCGTATGTTGAGCGTTGAGGTAGTTAGGGGGCCATCAGCTGCCATGTTGTGTCTGTTTTCCTTTGATTTTCCAGGTCAGAGGTCAGAGGTGCCACATCTGTCCGTGTTATGAGGCTGAACGTGGAGACGGCTGAACAAGCACTCATTTGTCCGACTTCCTGTAAGACACGTTGACGTGAATCCAGCCATCAGCACCTCCAACATGTTACCATGTCAACACGCCGCGTCGAGTAAACAACAGGCAGGCCAGCGGGGGAAGCCACCTTGTGACCGGATGATTGGAAAGGACACCTTGTGATGCGGTGGTTTGAGTCGCAGCAACCAGCAGCTGAAAATGGCAACAGCACAGCCCGGGGGTGAAGGCTGCTGTGGAGCCGTCTGAGGATCCCGAGGGTCCGGGCGTCTATTGCACAACAGCTGATTATTGTAAGAACAATTGGCTCCCAACACAAGTTCATACAAGGAGACAACTGTCAATCAAACAGTCACCACACCGAGGTCAACTGCTCAACTGCTGTCTAACCATCGAAGTTTGCCACAGCTCTTAGAAAAAGGTTTAATAAGACGGTTAATAAAGAGATACTTCACCCCAAAAGTGTCTTTTTCCACTTAAGTACCACAAAGACTTGTTGAGCTCACTAAGAGGTTTTTTTTCTCCAGAATGCAGAAAGAGCCAGCCACCCGTGTTTAGCTTGAAGCCAACACAGAATGATGACTAACACCAGCTAAACTGTCCAAAAACATCATGACCAAACTCTCAAGGTCATCGTCTGCTATGGCCCGCGTCACAGTAATCCAGTCGTATGACTGATAATACTAAAACCTTTGGCATTCAGCTGGACCAACTGGCTCCTGCTCTTCCACAGCGGCACCAAAACTGAAGTGTTCAGATTAGTTTTTAACCACAATCTCGTTCTTGTTGAAGACGCCCATCTATGAGTACTCAGGGTGGAACATACACTTTCCAGATGAAGAATCGCTTTAAGAACAATAGGGGTTCTTTCGTGTTTTTACAATTCTACAATTTCATTTAGTAGACGTTTTTGTCAAAAGCGACATACAACATGAGCTAGAAATTAGACTGGAGGGAAAAACCTTAGTCAGGACGACAAAGTGCTTCAAGTTTGATTGCAGCAGGTGCTGCCATCTTGTGGCAGAAGAAGTGCCAGTTTTTTTTTTCTTTCTTAATATAATTTAACCTCAACTGATCACAACCAATAATTCAATGTCAACAATACCTTTCTACATTCAACACATTCAATATTCATCGGTGTCAGTGCTGCATGTTCACTAAGAGCCGGCCTTGGACCTCCTGACTCGTTCTACCCTGAGGACCAAGAAGAGGCGGCTCAGGTTCGCGTGCCTCGTGTTCCCTGAACATTTGAGCCTTCAAATGTCTATTGAAAGTAGGAGGGGGCTCTGAGGGTCGTATGGAGTTGGGAAGTTCATCCCACCATTTGGGACCAACAGAGGAGAAGAGTCAGGCTAGAGACTCAGAGCCACGCTGGGCTAGGAGCACCAGCCGTCTCTCACAGGCGGAGCGTAGCGGCGAGAGGGCGTGTAGACCTGGATGAGGGGTCCAGGTAGGCAGGAGCTGTTTTTAAGCTATGCTAGTAAAGATCTGTCAATCAATTTGGCAGCAGAATTACAGCTGCTCCTTTGTTACACTTTAAGATGGAGGATTGTGCCTTGAAGACATACTTCTTTGCTTCCTTCACAGCAATGGCAAAATATTGAATTTTGGTTGATTCTATTCTACAGAGTTCACAACCCAACAACAAATAGAATTCATGCGCTTCATAAATTCACTCTTGGGTGCCATTTACAACCAGCTCTTCTTTTTATCCAGAGCGTCAACCTGCAGGAGGTTTTTCCAAATCAAATTAACCTCAGGCACATAGTTCATTAGAGAAGGGCCAGCCTGGTGCCACGGATAATTACCTCTAACGTAGAGAGTCTGCACAACCAATCCTCGCCGTCACAAGCACAGTTCACCGCCAAACAACACGTCATTAGAAGAAGACGCAACCAATTAGTGTCAGAACACAGAGAAAATGCCACGGTGATGAATGACGCAGCTACATGAACATTCATCAGTTCATTTTAACCTGCAGCAGCGAATCACAGGGCGGAGAGATGCTTCATGTTTACATGAAAGCTGGTCACCAACGATAGTTTTGCATCAACAAAATCCACAGTATTTGAAGGTAAAGTTGCAAACAAGCATGATTTTCAAAATTGATTAGTCTGGCATTTTTTTCTTGATAACTCAATCGATCATTTGCTCTGTGGAAGCACAACGCTGGGGCCTCTGTGAGGGAAGCCAAGCGTTTGTCATTTGATGCATCAATGAGTTAATATATCATTAGTTTGAGGTCTGGACCAGTTCTCTCTGTCTGCTCTTTGTTTCAGATTTCAACAGCCACTGATCTTTATTGAATTAATCAACTCTTGTGATAAGAATTAAGATCCAAATACAAACTGAACTGGCATAAAACCGAGTCTGCACAATATCACTGTCCATACAGACGCGGCGTCCCAGAGCAGGAAACCAGATGAGGGGGTGTCTTCCGGTCCCTGCACTGGGACCCTGCCTGCTCTGATCGGTTGAGGCACCTGTCAGTGCGGTAACAGGGTGGGAATGTCGTCATCCCCCCACGTTACGTCCCTCTGGTGAACTTCCTCGCCATCAGGTAAAAGGAAGTGGATCACGACTCCACATGTTGAATGAGATCATCTACAGCCCTCCGTAGATCACCAAACGGGGGCGGAGCGACGACCGGGGCAGCCTGGTACATGACAGTTATTGGCAATGTCCAACAGAAAGGCACCTGTTGGGGAGGAATTTCACCAGAGGTACATAGGAAGAAAACCCAGAAGAAAGCAGAGGAGGCGCGACTGCAGCAACCAGGACGTCCCCTTCGACCAGCCTCCCATCCACAGATACAGCCATCCAGGTCTGCATGGACGCCCACCTGCCTGGCTGGTGAGGACCCAAACTGCCCTCCGGCCGTTGAACTGCTGGCTCTTCACGGGAAACAGTCACAAGCTGCTTCATAAAGCCCCCGGTCGCATAGGGACACCTGATATAACCTCTATTCATCGAAATCACACGTGCTGGATGTCCTGATGGCTGACGACCGTGTCATCACTGGTGAGAGTCTGAGCAGGAACCTTTGTTGCATGTCATCTGTTTCTTTCTCCCCGTGACTCTTATTCAGCTTCAACCTCCAATAAAAAAAATCCCCTTACATTCCACTCATAAAACAGCAAGGAATTGTAGGGAGAATATGCTTTACAAACCCTAAGAATTGATGTACATTTGTAGATCTTTCTATGTTGATTTTATGTTTTTAATCAGAATATTTGATCTAACAGCCTAATATCCTCTGGAAGTAAAAACAGCATTCTCCATCTTTTTTATAGTCATAATCCAATATCTTCAAAGAATGCCACTGAATTTTAAAAAATGTTTTATAAACCTGAATTTTGAAATGAAAAAAAGGAAAACAGTGTCTTATTGATAACCGTGAAATTCATTTTAAAAAATTGCTGCTTTTTTCTGATGTCTTTGTCGACTGGATATTTTATATGGGTTTCGGGCCGTTGGCCAAAGAACTTGCATGTGATTCCAATTAATTTGACATTTTGTTCCACTTCCAATAATGAAAATAATCATTAGCAATTTAGCTCTACACGTTGTGGTTTTCAAAGCTTTTATGAATATACATGATTGTGTGGTTGCAGTGTGTCCCAGCCTGCAGAACCTCGCTGTTCGATAAATATTCCACAGCGAGTGGGTTCATCGTGTTCCGAGCATGACCGTGACCTTCCACACCAATGTTCACTTCCTCATCTCCATAAGCTGCTGTGACCTCACTGAGGCACAACACCAAAGTCACTGCTTTGTCACTGTAACGATTCCGTGAGCGCATTCGTGCCACTTCCTGACTCAGTACGTGTCAATCACACGGAAAGGAACTGAAGCGACTGCTGCGCACAAGCCGAAGCCAAATATCAGCCGCGGTACATAAATCTGAATCTGCTCCTCTCACACTGGCTGTTAGGGAGGGCTGAAAACACCCATCCACAACACTAGAAGTACGTACGTCTGGAAGGGTTCAGGAGTTCAAGCTAAAGACATCGTAGTCATTGACGTTTATATAAAATTAAATGTGGCGGCAGATCCGAACATACAGTACACTACACATCTGACATGTAAATCTACATCTTCCAGCTGTCGATATGGATCATATCGGACCATGGATTTACACACTAATATTCACTTTCATTGGAACGTTCTTCCATATCAACCTGAAAACACCGGGGAAAACATTTTTAGGAAATAATCTCGGAAAACCTCAAGGTTTTTTGGAAAAACTTCATGAAATTATCAACAACTACTCAGAACTTTTATTTCTTTGCCTTTGTAGCAGAATAGAAACAAGAAATAGATCTGAAATACTGCATCGCACTTGAGCCTCCACAATCACTGGGTCCCAGCACATGTTTGCACATATTGTTTTTGTGTGCAGTGACATCCATCTTTGACCACCAAGATATTTTCAGTTCATCCTCGCAACATCGTTGGCAATTCATCTTAATTTGCAGAAATTCCCCCCAGGAGTTCCAGGGAAATTGTTAAGACAAAAAATGGGAAATACACACGGACAAGCTGGAAACAAACCTCCAGCCTGTGGCCCTCGCTGACGCAGAGGCATAAAAACAAAAAAGCTTAGACACTCAGGTCTTGAAGCGAGAACAGCTCGTGTGCTGCGTCACGTCCCAGCTGCAGCGCCCCCAGCATTTTTGGCAGGGGTGCGAGCCGCGGGTTAGGGTGGCTTATTTGTGTCAGATGATCCGCCAAAGCAATGAAAATATTCACAGCCAAAAGTCTTAAATGATGTAAAATCTCATCAGTGGTGTATGTTTTTCCACTCTGCCTTTATACAGTTATTATAGCATTGGATGATGGTAAAATAGACTCATCTTCTCCTGTGGAGAGCAGCAGTTTATGAGTTCATACAGGAAATGGTCCAATTCAGATTAAATTCAATAGCAGAACTCTAAAACAGATTACATCAAAGCTGTCGTGTCATTTATAGTCAGCAATAAATATTTACAAAGGTTTTCAACACTGAGCCTCTCCAAATGGTTTATTAGTCCATTAGTCCCACACAGGCCAGTGGATTCACGTCTTCAGTTGTTTAGCAACCACAAATCCAGCACGTTCACCTTGGGAGGGTGGGAACATGTCATGGATTTTACTTCGAATTTACAAATTATTAAACAATTATTTGATCAGTCAAGAAGTTCACGAAATAAATACTCGCAGCTCTTGTTCTATTTACTGAAAACTGATTTATGGCAATTTTTTTTAATGAAGGCAAATCTCAATGATTGACATGAGAAATGTAAAGGAAAAAGATATGGCACAAATAATCACTGATGAGTTCAACAAAATCAAAAGCATAAAAGGTGAAGCAGGTGGATTAAAATAACTGCCCCAGTTTGATTAAATAAGTTGGAAGAACATCTCAAATCTTCATTGACGGGAAGAAATGAAGTCATTCTAATTATTGTAATTGTTATTTATAATACTGCTGTCTGGACTCAGAGAGTGAACCAAGGTTCTGTTTTCTGGGTCTAAATGGTTCATCAAGACTAAAGTCACTGGATTCTGACCAAAATTGAGTGGAAATTGAGCTTGAAACCAGACACTAAAACTGGAGGTCACTTGGCGAGCACATACTTTTGCCAAGGTAAACTCAGCCAATCACACTGAAAAAAAAAAGGTTATGTTTTGATTACTTTTGATAAAAACACTCACTGTCCATCATTTTTAGAGCCAGACAGGCACACACTCTTTGAGTATCACGGAGCCCCAGACCTCCACCAGAGGGCTGACTGCTGGTTAGCTTAGCTGACATGAACGTTAGCACTGGGGCAGTTGAGGAGGACGTTTCTAAAGTCATCCTACTTCCACTTTTCTCTAAAATGGTCTTTGCCTGCATTCATGGAACTTGAGTTGTGAAAGTGGGTTCCATAGTTCTCATTTATACAAGGAAGGTACATCCAGGAAGCAGAAAGTCCTGAGCTTTAATTTCAGGGACTGGTTTATATTTAATGTTTTTATTTCTATCTTTAACCCCAGAAGACGGGAAAACACGGCTCAGGAATATGGATTGACCCTTGGCTCGTGGATTTTGCAATGTGGTGGTCCATGCTAATGTTGTGCACTATTGCTGGCTTGTTGACTAAAAAAATAATAATTACCATGTTGAATTTAGCCAGCAGTTAATTCAGTTTATAGATCAATGCTGAAGCACATGGAGGGTGACGTCTGCTTCCGTCCAGGCGTCAAGTGTCTGCCAACAGAGTTCTTCACTCTCGCTGGTTGTTGCCAAACTGGTGAGATTGTTTGATTCCCACGAGTCATTACATCTGAAAGCTTCCACTGAGTGCATTTGATTTGAAGTGTGTTCTGCGACACAGGAGGCCCAGTGTGCTGCTCACTCAGCCATCATAACGACTTAATAATCATAATCACATTCCATTGTTTAAATGGAGGGCTGTGGATTAAATGGCTCCCTGTAGGTTAAAAACCCTTTTCCCAACAGTTGTTACACCTAATGGCTCCCTGGAAAGTAAAATCAGATGAACGAGGTCCTCTACTGACGGCACGCAACTCACCCAACACACAGCTGGCAGGGTTGGGGGGGGGGGTGCAGAGTTTAGAAAGAGGTTTAATTAAATTCATCACCCTTGAATCCATTTTGGGTCTGTGATAAAGAACAATGCCGCACAGCACTAATAGGAGCGAGCGGGAAAAGGCGCTGCAGGATTTTTGCCTTTTGACGGCGCTTCACAGCTTAGCGCGCTGACAGACAGCAGATCAGAAATACATCAGCCGTTTCCCCCCACATGAGTGCTTTTCTCAATTAGTGCAGCTGAAGTATGCAGCCAGTCAGGGGAGGTGTGTGAGAGCGACTGTGTCCATGTAGTTGTGCCTTTTCAGCGAGTAATCACATGTGTGGCCACGTGCTCCTACGACTGGGTAGTGTATGCATGGATGTACAGCACAGTCTCCCTGAACGTGAGCGTTTAAATCTCTACAACGCGCACTTCTGATTCGTGGGCTAAAGTATTAGACAAAAGCTACTTTCATTTCACTTCAAGGCTTTTGGGTTTCCAATAGGATTAACCAGAAAACAATTTCACAGTTTTCATCTCTAATTAACACAGTCACTGCAGCTCTGATGTGTAAATATATTCGGTTTATTATTATGTGACTGGGAGAGGAAACACGAGAGAGGACAAGCAGAAACATGGACTGATGAGGAAGAGACGTCAACTCTTTCTAACTGGTGATAACTCACCAAAGAAGCAATTTGTTCTTTCAAGTCCTCGCTAATGCTTGCTAAGTGAATAGAATATTATTAATAGGTGTCTTGAGCTGAAAAGCTGCTTTTGCCCTCCTGTAGTACTTGACGGCAGGATGCAGTAAGAGCCAGCCATGTGGATTCAGCTTTAAGCTAATGGAGACTGACGGCTAACAGCAGCTGAACGGTCCGTTTACAAACTGTGACGGATCATCCGCAACAGTCAAATCTCTATATAGTGCATGGGGACGTGAACTTGAACCACCATGTGAGCCAAACGTGAAGCCCTGAGTTCAGGGCCAAGGTAAAGGTCTCTTTACAAGGGAGGAGGAATACAACTGCAATGTGGTTATTCTATTTTTCACTCCATGCAAACTAAAACTGCAGTTGTTTTTTTTCTTTTTCAAAACGTAGGTTCAGCGTGAGGCCAGAGTGTGTGTGCAGCATCACTTAGGAGAACCGCCAGTTCAATCTCTAAGTCAACAAAGCTACAGAGAAATGCTATGGAGACTCCCTACTAACTGGGCCCATAAAACATATTCTTCAACGTGTTTTATGTGAGACATTTGTCTTTCATCTCACTGTATTTAGGCCTACTGATGAATACTGTTTCCATTCCACATTATCTGTGGTATACTGATGGATTCTGTGGAACTATTGACCAAAACACAACAGATCCCATCATTGCAGAGCCACAGAGACGTCTCCAACCTCAGTTTGCCCTTTCACTTTCACCCAAAATCAACTTTCAGGTAAAGAATAAATTCCACGAATGTAAACAACATTTTCCCTTGGTTACTGATATTACATCTGTGTTAATGTGTCTTCAGTTTGTTGATACTGGACCATGAGACAGTGCTACAGAGCTAGACTCAAGGGAGGGAGAGACGATCCTCAGAGGACGCATAGAGCAAAAATGATTGGTATGTTCCTATTAATTTTAGCAGCAATGTCACATTTCATCAGTTATGAAACAAGGGGGATTTTGAGGAAATGTCAAACTGGGACAAACAAATGACATACCGTCACAGGACGGGCGTGCAGACGGCCGAATCAACCGACTACCTGGAGACGACTCAGGCAGTGCTCAGGTCTGAAATGAAGAGGGTCTGTGATTTACAGGGTCAAGGGTCAAGCAAAGAAACCAAACCAAGAGTCTACAGCTATGCTGGCTGAGTTAGCTTGAGGACGAGCACAGACGGAAGTGAATGCTTCGCTCTTTGGAACAGGACATTCTAAGAGGTTGTGCAGCTTGAGGTGGGCAGAGATAATTAGAGAGTTGCTGAAGAGAGAAACACTGCATTACAGAACCAAACAAAACCTGTAGGGCGGCGTTTCGGTCATGTGAAGCCGTCGTGTTAAACTTTCCTACCAGCAGCATGGGCCAATGAACATGCCAAGACAAAAGAAAACTCCTTCAAAGTTTGTTGCATTTGCAGAAAAACATTATCTGGTTAAAGATCTGATAAGTAAAGACTGATTTGTAGTTGTGTGCTAAACTGATCTAAATCAGATCAATGTCAGTTAATGAAATTCCTTGGAAACGTCATCGCGCGTCAGGTCGACACAGACCAGCCGGCCTTGTAACATCAGATTTCCACACTATTTTATCTAGACAGCAACTGGGGATGAGCCTCACTTCAGGTAAGAAGTCTTTGACCAAAGGCGCGGATGAAGTGTGTGCATTGTTTCCGCTGCCTTCCGAGCATTCATCCCAGAAAATGTTAGCTCGGCTACCAAAAGCTAACGGAATTGGCAGGCTGGTATGACATCACACATATGAATAACAAACCAATCCCACCCATAGTTTTGTGTGTCATCCATGAGTATTACTTGCTTTCCACATGTCAAGTCACGCTATTTAGTCACTGCTGTCTTGTGCTTGTCTTTTTGCACGTAAATCTTAAGAAGATAAAAATTCATGTTGTCAGTCTTTGCATACAAATTGCAAACAAGATGAAGTGGTAGATAGGAGTTCACCATCTCCCCTTAATGTTTCCCAGGATTAAGCATTCTTGTTGTCAGGGACCTTTTGGTAATGACATGTCAGGTTATCTCTGGACAGTGGACGTTTATTGGGAGTAAATGGCATTAAATGACACATGAAAAGCCTAAAGTGAGTCGTTACAACCTGCTCGTTGTCCTTAAAAGTGATGGTCTGTTTACACGCCTGCCTTTGGAATCACATCCAGAAGTTTAAAACTGAATATCTTGTGCTTTTATCTGAGCATCTTAGTATGGTGGAAATAGGTGTTCTCGCTAACGTTTTTTTAATCTTTAGTCCATAAATAAATCACATTGATTCTCCACAAGCAGACGCATTTCATGCTCACACTGGACATATTCATGGCTTTATTAAACGTCCATTGGTGCAGTGAAATCACAAGGCAGCGCAGACAATGTAACTGCTGTTTGAGTCCTGATACATTTGTGATAAACAAGTCCAGGCCTGCAGAGACGATAAACACTTTTATTATACCGAAGGTGCACTGAGTGATGCACCCATCCGTTTAATTTGCCTTCTGCACTCTGTCCATCCTCCATCCATCTGCAAATCCACCCATCCATTAACTCATGTGCCAATGTGCATGAGTTCATCCATCCACCTCCACTTCCATCCAGTTATCTATCCACTGATGGCTTTCCCCACACTTACACTCCACATGCATCCACACTGGATCTGCATGTTGACACCGTCAGCAGATAGAACCCAGTAAATGATTTATATTCTGCTGCACAGGCTCTCTGAGAAGCTGCACCCAAAGAAAAGAAGGTCACGTTGGTGAAGGTCCGGTGAATCCGAGTGCTAATTACTTTGGCATATTTACTTGTTCCCGTTAAACTGGTAGAGTGGAAACTTGTCACAGATATTGACGGATGTTTACATGAGCCGTAGTGTTGAATGTGCATAACCCTGCATTAAAGAGCATGTGGACCAAAGACTCATGCCTTGATTCCACATGCGTACATATAGAAGTCCATTCATACTCTATGAAACTTTTGGGATCTTGTACAGTTCCTTCTCTCCTCTGTGTCAGATTTGGGAGAAACCATCGTGGACATGGCCCCACGAAAAACAGGCTACGAGTTAGCTGACAGGCTATCGCTGTTTAACAGTGGCCAGCAGGTAGTGCTTCCCAGGGGTTAAACATCACATCCCAAAACCCTGGAAGATGCGCTAGCACACAAGCTAGATCTCATGCATTTTAGCTTCATTGCGAGCACATCTGCCTCCTACGGTAATTAGGGCTGCAACGATTAGTCCACGTTGTCGACAAAAATCGACAATAGAAATAGTCAACAATGAATTCCATCGTCGACTATTGTCGCCAGACGCGTTTTTCCAACAGAGTAAGGCATGCGCATGCGCAATAGCGTCTCTTCGCTGAGCGGTAACATACAGAAATGGCGGCGTCAACATCAAGTACGCGTACCAAAACTTCTAAAGTTTGGGAACATTTTAGCCTGGATACGGCGAATAAAAAGACTACTTTCAAAGTTTGCAATGCAGACCTTGGTTTCATGGCAGGACCTCGGTGATGCAGGAACATTTGAAGAAGCCGGTCGGGCAGTTGAACCAAACGGAGACTGACTCGCCTCGGTGAGATTCAAGTAACGTTCAAGCCAGTACGGCTTTTATGACATTCATTGTACATTTTATCAGCGTATTTTCGCTATAAAAAGTTTACTTGATTTTGATTTATTTATTTGCCTGTCCCTAAACAAATGGACAGAGGTTTCTTTATTTATGGCTTGATGTCTCTACTGACCGAACACTGGGCCTAATTGGATTTAGACCGGACATTTTTATTTAATTTTTGTACGAATCCGCAGTATGTTCAATAAAAGATGTATTTTTCGTTGTACCCATCTTTATTGTGTTTATTATCATTTGCCACATAATTAAATCAACTTAATGTTAAATTTAAGAAAAAATTAATTATCCGATTAGTCGACTAATCGTTTCAATAGTCGGTGACTAGTCGACTATTAAAATAGTCATTAGTTGCAGCCCTAACGGTAATGCAGCAATTCAAGGTCAGTTGTGGGCGGGGCTTACACAACACAGGTTACATGATTTCTGCTGCCTCTTTGCTTTCGTATTCATATGCCAAGCATGTAAAGTCAGTCCGGACCACTTTTGTCATTGCACTTAATTGTATTTAGTGGTTTGACTGTCTTCTGGGGCCTCCCTGCCCTTGCAACAGCAGCAGCAAGACCCCCAGAGGGTCCAGAGCAGAGGCAGCATCAACTCACAATGTAAAAAGGAGCTGGGGTGGAGGCGACTTGCAAGATGGCATGCTCAGAAAACTGGACATGGAGGCAGACTGAAGCAGCTTCAATAAGGCGCCCGCACCAACACTGTGCACAAATTGAGCCTCTCGTGATGTGCAATAACAGGCGTTTCTCTGGCCTTGCGAGGGCACACGGTACTCAGGTAATTGTATAAAGTACAAGAGTCCAGACATGCATGTGGAAAGGAGGCGTTATACCTGCCAAACCGCAGCTCCAGCAACAAATATAAAGCTCTGCTAACTCATGTAGATAAATAACTAAATAGTGCAGCTCTTCCAGAATTTTCAAAATATTACCAGACCAAATGGATCCATTTCTGACAGCCCGTCAATTCAAGAGTTATGAGAGTATTTGAACAATCCACTGTTTAACAGCTGGTTCTTTGACAGTCTAAGTCAACAGAGAAAAAGTCTGTGGGGCCAATAAATTTGTAACAACTTTGGACACAGAATGAAAACACGCCCCTAAAGAACTTCTCAATTTGAAAGACGGTTCTAGACTCTATTTCAGGTTGTTTCATAAATTTGGATGACTGAACTTGTGTTCATGCACACGTGGTACAAGAAAGGGCTGAATGACTTTAAAACAGTTAATCTAGATAGAGAGGATTTATTTCATGGCACAAAAAAGTGGAATTAGTCATAAAAATAAAAGTTGAAAAGTTACATTAATTGGTTATTGACCAAATTGTTACTTTGAAAACCGGTATCTGCCTAGCACTTCTATATATCTGTGTGTCCCTACTTTAAAATATTTCTCCTTCATTCAAGGGCAGTTTGAAAACACAACGAAAGACACAAGCTAAGACATGAGCCACCAGCAAGACCTGAACAAACACAGTGAGGGCTGAGCGGAGGAGTCATGGGAGGAAGCGCGCCTGTCTACGGCTGAAACACACCATCAGGAGCTATTTCAGGCCTGGAGCTGCTTCACAAAGAGCCATTATTTCATTCAAATGGACCATTTATAAAAACAATGGTTCAGGTCTGGAGCTGGTGCTGGAAGAGTGAAGGGTTGAAAGTGCTCGTAAATGTCAAATCAGCCACCTGAAGAACAGCCTGGAGTGTAAACAGCTAATGTAGCAATACTGTGCAGCATCTGACAGAGGAACTGTAGGATGATGTTAAAACTAAACTGGATCTTAGAGCACAAAATATCCGTCTGAATCAAAAGTGGAGATGCAGCAAACTCCCCGTCACTTCATAATTCTCTACTAAGGCATTGGGGATGGGAATAGTTTCCATTCTGTGCCACTGCCACTGTTTATTCATAGAACACAAGACATAACCAGTGGATTTTATTGAGTAAATTTGTTCTAAATAATTCTATGACAAAAAAGTAATGCCCAAAGGCAGAACAGGCTGCAAGACCTGAAAATCCCTGTGACTGGTTAAATCATCTGAACTCCTATCAAGAAAAGATCCGAAAGTAATCAATTTTTTAAAACAAACAAACCAATACGGCAAATCATTTCAGTTCATCATCGATGATGTGGATTTGTAGCACAAAACTCTGAGAACAAAAGCTGTTTTGAGAGACTGTAAGTTTCTATTTCACGACATGAAATAGTTTATCATAATAATGGTTCAATGTCACAAGGCCAGTACACAAAACCCACAAACACAAAGCTGTAAGTGTTTTTTTCATATAATACCACTTTCTTCCTCAAGAGGCAATCGTGAGTCACTGTAGCCACAGCCGAATACGGAGAGTTCGGCCAACTCCGGATTCGAAGGTTCAGAACAATTCTGTCATGGGATTGGTTCAGAGGCGGTCACGTGTTTTATGGGCGCTATGTTTGTTGCCAATATGTATCCAATGATACACATAGCAAAGCGAACATCACAGATCGATTTTCAACTTTAATAAATAATCAACAGTCAATTTCCACAAAAAAATCAAAGATGCCAAACTGCGCCGCTCATGGCCGCCAAATGCCTCGTTTCCGTGACAACAAACGGAGGAGGTCATTGGAGCTGAAGGTTGGGGAACCTCTCCCTGTTGCGGGAGGTTCGTGGCATTCAGTGGAAAAATAAAGTCATGTCATCGTTTATTCACATCATGCTCTCAAACCCTCCGAACGCCGCTTTAAAAATGAATGATGAAGTTTACCAAGACTCTGCTAGCCTTCAGCTAGCCTTCAGCTAGTTCTCCAGACGAAATGCTTAGAGAATTAGAAGCGACCATCATGACTAGAATTTAACCCGTCTCACCTCTGGTCAACGGTGACTCTGATGCCACAAACGCTGAAAACCATGTGGAGGTAAACTGTATAATTTACAATGATAAATCTAATGATATCACTAACAATAAGTAACAGTATGACTAAGACTAGATTCATTTTATTTATACCTGAGTTACTATAATTTTTAACCCAGTAACCCGTAAACACTTTGATTTGAGCAAAAAACAAACTAGGAACACTTCCGGTTACGCAACGGTAGAGCGGCGGGCTGCTAGCGGCTCGACGCCTGAACTTGACCAGAAAACTCACTCACATAAATGACAAAAATAAGGAAGAAGAAAAAAAAAGTGCCACTCTTTTAATAAGTACTCACCATTAGATGTTTTGAATTCGTGACGTTTTTCCTTCCGGAATCCAGAATTCAGAAAACATTGGCCGCAATGTGACTCGAAGCTAATGGAGACTGGCCAGTAACGACAGCAAAACTACACAAATGTCCGTTTATAGACTCTCCGGTACATCTTCCGGTGTATTCCACGATTTCTTAATCCAACAGGTTGACCAGTAATCCGCTAACACTTTAATATGAGTGTTGGAATATAAATTGGCTCTCAAACGTAATGTCCAGCCTTCGTGCTAAAAGATTAGCATTAGCATTTTACTTCCAACTAGAGGACAAGCTCACTTCCTGGTCATATACTGCCCCCTAGTGATTAGGAGGCGCCATGTTCAGCCCACTTACAAGCTCGAACATGGATAAATATCTGGTATGATTTGCGGGGACAAAACATAAATTTGTTCATTCTTAATTCTTTACAACTCTCAGGTATCGTTTAAGAACAAATAGTTAATTCCATAAAAGGATAATGTGTCCATCTCTTGAACTATGAGGCTCAGGCATGTTGCATTAAGTTAAAAGGCCTGAAATATCAACCAATCCCTTTGTACTCCAAGGGCCTGTAACTTGGAAAATATTGGTCATATGAAGGTACAATTTCTCATGGCTTCAGTCTATACACTAAAGTTATTGTATTTTTTTATCAGATGATTCTGAGGGAGTCAGGTGGAAGGCACAAATTTATTATTCATGGAATGACTCAAATATATGAATTCCTCCAGTAATTTGGACCTCGGTGTTGGTCAGGCACTTTTACATAACACACATTACAGTCATACATCCTCCTAATGTCACCATCTTCCCCTGACATGAACAAATGCATTTTTGACCATGAAGGACGTTTTTCCTTCGTGTTGTTCAATAATCTCCAGTTTCACACAGACACTGCGATGAAGTTCACTACCCTCCATAATTAGAAATGGTCAACGCCGCGCTCGAGGCATGATGGGAAATGAGGTTACACAAGACAAACGAATAACTCAGTAAGAGTGTTTAAAGGATTGCTTACTGCATGAAATGTTTTTCTCCTCCTCTTCTCAACAAAGTCACAGTTCAGTTGATTCAGAGGTTTGTTCAACTCATCAGCGAATGTGGGAAACTCCCAGAGGAGCTGCTGGATTCGATTTGGTCGCAAACAAAGCAAAACTATTGTGGAATGGATTGTCATGATTGGTCACTGAGCGTCCACATAATTCTTTGGTGAAATATGATCAAGTTTGCCCAATTTGACAGTTTTGTTTATTTTACATTCTTAAATATTTTCTAACGTTTCTGCGGGAATAATTAGTGACATCAGACATTTTGTTTTGGGCTTTAACACACAAAATTTTGTTTGTTTTCTACTGTATTTTGATACCATTTGCCAAAAAGGGCTGTGCTTAATAATTATAACAGGAGAATTTTGGAAAATGCATGTGCTGCCTTATAAATCATAACAAAATGCAGTGACATAGTGCGGTATTTTTATTCTTTTCAATATTATTTAATGATGTTAATCTTGTTAATTAAAAGAAACAAGACATTCTCTTGAATAATGTGATAATGAACCAATTATCATGAGAAAATGAGCCAAATATGTGACTTAACGCTAAACTGTGTGTATCCCAAAGTGTTGCCTGTTATTTAAAACTTGACCAAAAAGATACAGCGATGGAGCAAAACTACAGTATAACGACAAGTCAGCTATGATACACAAGTACTGTCATAAGATCCTCTAGAAGTACTGCAAGTTTTGTAAATTTATTATTCAAGTATCAGTGTAAACACGGTAGTAAAGTCAGGCCTCTCCAGACATAAATCAGAGGGTTCCTGAATGATTCATGGAGGACAAAAAGTACAAATTAACTTAAATTTTTCTGAATTTACCCAAACAGTTGGAGAATCTCAACGACCAGACTCATTTTCCACTAAGGGAGGAATCATTTATTCACTTAAGTGGCCATTTTTGTTCTTTGTTCTGGAAAAAGAAGAAAGAAAATCATGTTAGTGTGAGGTTTTCAGACAACACTTTTCGCTTTTGCACTGCGCTCTCTCTCTCTCTCTCTCTCTCTCTCTCTCTCATACTGGTTCCATATGTTGTGATGGATGTGAACACATTCCCAGCACCTCTCGTCTGACCTCTCCCAAACGACAGTTCTGCCCTCGAAAGGTAAAACGCTGCGTCGGGAAAGAAAAACATATTTTTTACCGAGCAGTTAAATGACATGAAGGACGATAGTTGGGGTTCACAGCTGTTTGTCTTCCTCCTCTCGCCTCCCTCGGCCCAGCAGTTCGCTGACAGATGCTCTTTCTCTGCTCGTCTTGCTGGATCTGTTAGTGCTGGTGGACCTGGACGCCATCTTTTCTTGCAGGCGTGAAGCCGCTGTAGCGTCCATCCGAGCTGGGATACGCCTCCCTGATCCTCCTCACGCAGCAGCTGGGGATGGCAGGGTGGGTGTCCTCAGGTGGGACCCCAAACCTCCAGCTGATGTACTGCCTGTAAGCACAGTGTCGCAGGGCAGTGGTCTGACTCCCACCACCAGGTGGAGCCAGAGGGTCCTGGTACAACAGCACAGCTTCCAGCAGAGGGCGACACAAAACCAGCTGTTCAAAAAGTGATGAGGAGGTGATGCAGGCACCCTCACTCCGCCTGCAGCACAGCGCCTCCTGGGGGAGAGATGAGGCCGCACAGAAGCCACACCTACACCAGCCCGGAGTATGGGGTTTAGGGGCAGGGAACATATCACGACCCACACTGGCGTCCGGCTGCAGGAGACAGAGAACCGCTCTCAGGTGTCCGGCGTCCTCCTGTCGGACCAGAAGAGACCTCACAGTCAGTCCTCCAACAATAAGACCATGAACGAGAGGACGATGTCCCTCAGCTCTGCCAGGAGGACGACTCCAACAGAGTCCAACTTCATAAAGTTTTATAGTAAGAATAATAACACTCTTGAACAGATTTAACAGGAAGTTAGTCTGGCAGAACAAACATGGGTGGGAAACTTGTCTTGTTCCTCAGGTCGGCCGGTTTTACCTTCCGTGGCTGAACACTCAAGGGTTTGAGGTCTTGTAAGCTTTTCTTCTGGGACCTCTTAACCAGCCGGATGTTATTCTCATCAACGTAGGATACACACAGGATGCACTACAACACACACCCACACACACACATAAACACATAACTTTGCATAAATATATGAGCAACCAGTCAAAAACCACTGATACTACATAGCATCTTTTTGCTTCATGGTGACATATCGAGCCATCCGTCACCTTCAGCTTGTCCTGGACCGACTCCACCTTCTTCTCTGAGTAGTTCTGTCCAACCTCTGCAGAGTAGCAGCTGGTTCCGATCAGCCAGTCAATCACAATTGTGGTCTAAGGAGAAAGAGGCAGGAGGGAAAGAGGGAGGGGCTTGTTAGGGTCAACAGGGAGCTCGACGTACAGCTGCTTTTTGATCACACTGGTTAGCAACTAGCATCATTTACCAGGTTTAGATGGTTTTGTTTGATATGCTGCATTTGACTGTGATGATGATTTTCAACAGTTGGCAAATGGTTTGAATTCTGACGTAAACTGCATCACTTAAGTTGAAAGAGAAAGTCTCTTATTGTCCATCATCCCCAGAGACCCAGGCTAGTTAGCTTAGCCCAATGGCTGGTAGTGGGTGGGAAGTGTTAGCATCAGCTTGCTAAGGTCCAGGCTAGTTAGCTTAGCCCAATGGCTGGTAGTGGGTGGAAGTGTTAGCATCAGCTAGCTCAGGTCCAGGATGCTGGTGTGTCCAGCAGGAATCCTCCTCCTCCTCATCATGATCAGGAGCAGCAGTCGCTCTTCTAGTCCTCAACAAACCTTTGGTTCTGTTGACCCAAGTTCTAGTGGAGCTTTGGAGGTGCTGCGTCAAATCCCTGCGCCCAGTCAGGAAAGTAGTTCCGGCTACGTGTCTGATTCTACCACTACAATGTCTCCTCATGTTAAACTGGTGTTCATCACCAAGGTTACACACAACCCTCCTGATATTAATGCAGGCAGAGAGGGAGCTACGCTAACACTTCCCACCCACTACCAGTCATTGTGCTAAGCTGGGTCTCGGCTCCTGGTTCTGGGGATGATGACTCGTTCTGTTGAGTTATGTCACAGACAGCAGAGAGAGGGAAACTCAAACCTCAGACACCAAAACACTGGTTCATCAATGACAGTGTGAGGACATTAGCTGTGAGGACTGTCTTCTACACGCTGGTAAACTGGGTCAGGACACTAGAACAGACTGATTTCCTTTGTCTTGAAGATGAATTTACATCTTTGCCTGCAGCACAATATCTTTCTTATGGAGTTTATCTCTGGTCAGCCATCGGTGGTTTCATCCATCTTAACCAGATTCAACGTCCCACCCTGGACACCAGCACAGACGCCTTCTATATTCAGGACATGAATGGACGCTTGTGTGGCACAGCAGCTTCTCACCAGAGCATAGTAGGACAGCGTGGAGCCGATGTAGATGATGAGCTGAATGAAGCTGAACCTTCCTGCCTGGAAAAAACAACAAACTCTCACTTGTTTGTTCAGAAGTTCCCACATTTTCACCAGTTTCAGTCAGAATCATACGAGTTCCTGGAGGCTACAGTGGACAGATGAAATAATTCTCCATCAAGGATCTGTTACAGGCACCACGGTGGAGCACGGGGTCTTTCTGTGTGAGTCTCCATGTTCTCCCCGTTCCTGCTGGGTTCTCTCTGGTACTCCAGCTTCCTCCACAGTCCAAAGACATCAAGAGGGACCAGGTTAATCCAGACTCTAAATTGACCGTAGGCGTGGCTGGGAGAGCCAATGGTTGTCTGTCTCTATGTGTTGGCCCTGCCATGGACTGGTGACCTGTCCAGGGGGAGGGCTGCTGGGATAGGCTCCACCCCCACCACCCTCAACAGGAGAAGAGGGAGAACATGGAGGGATGGATCTGTTAAATTATTTCACTCATGACACACTGGAAGCTTAAAACTACAACATAAAACGCATGTCATAATTTCAAACTGATCCGCAGTGTCAATGTGTGTCAGACTCACAGTCCTGGAAATAATCACCCAACATCTGATTTACATCCGCCATCATTTGAATATGGCTGGAAAATAGCGTGACACAGCAAAGTTCAGCGCCTCTGCTCTCATCATCACATGCTGTTATCGGTTTAGTTTATTCAGTCAAGGCTCTTGAGTCACTGTGGCGACCACTGTGCGAGGGGCCGGGCCCTGAGCTGCGTGACAGTTGGAATTCCTTCAGTTCAATCTAAAAGAACTGTCCAGGTACTACCAAGGTGAGGAGGACTCGTGAGGCCGTTACCCACCTGTCCAAACACCATGACATCAAACCGGATCCCGAAGGCTTTGTAGAGCCTTCGCTCCTCCACGCCGTTCACCGTGCTGTACCTCGCGTACCTGATCAGATGACAGCAGAGGTGAGGAATGCTCCAACACACAGCGCCACCAGTTCACGTGAGTCCTTACAAGCTGCAGCATCAAGCCAAGCTAGGTGGCATTAACTGATACTGAAAGACTCCAGCGTAGATTTGGCTGGGATTTCACTGCAATTAAACCACCAAACAGATGCAGGATTCCCAACACGATGACGACGATTTGAACGGAGAATAAACGGAAGCTTTGTCACGTCTTTCCACAAAATCACAAGCAAACAACCTTTGAAATGCTTGTGTTCTGCAAGGAGTTTGGTTTGGATCAGTTCGTTGAACACAGAGTGACAGATACTGACCCAAATAACTGGATTAGGAAAATACCATTCATACCAATATCTGTAATTTACACTGAGATGAAGTCCTTTGTCATTTTCAAGACGAAGATTACACGACACCGATGTCTCTGACTGTCTCACTTTATGAATGCAGGACATCTTCCAACAGACACCGAACACAGCATTTTATGAGGAAAATAAACTTGCAGGCTGTTGATAATAAAATCTCAGATTTCATTTGGCTTCCAAAGGTTTTAGTGGAGGAAATGAAGAACAAGCTTGTTGATGCCATTTGGTGTCCTGCTTCCATCCAACTACAGAAACACAACTTGGGCTTTTAGCTCGTTGCGACTGTGAGCTAAAAGCCTCATTTACCTTTTGGAGGTCTAAATGATTCCAGTCTGGAATTCAAAAATAAAGCCAGAACAAGTGGGAGGAATACAGAGGCATTTGTTGTTTTCCTGTATAATCTGGAACATAAAAACTTCAAAATCTTGGTTTAATTTTATCACTTTTATCTTTAATCTAGTTCGGAAGGCATGAGACTCTCAGATTCAGCTGTGAGCTCATTTCCATCTGCTGACACTGACTCAAAGAACAGCAAACACAACACATGACGAGCCCCAGATGTCATTTGCTGCCACGAAATCTGTAATCTGAAATGTTGAACTTTGGTCTCAGTTTGGCCTCCATCTTCTACTGAGGGGAGAAGTAAAGGTTTGAAAATTTTCAGAAAGCACTGGAGTTGTGGAGGGTTCATTTTTCTACACGGGCTCATATTGAGGAAGCCGCTGAGAAGCCTTTGAAAACCTCAAATATCCCATCTGGGGCTCAGCCTCCTGGTGAGTTGACCTTTGACCCCAGTGAGCGACCCCTCTCACCTGAAGTTGAGGCCTGGGTAGAGGGTCTTGTTGCTCTCCTTCTCATCCAGCCGTCTGAAGGAGTATTTGGGGAGGCAGCGCCTCATGAGCCGGTCCAGGTTACAGTCCCATTTGATCTGGATGCCGATGACGCCCCCCTGTGGTCAAAGAGGAAACAGATTAAATGAAATCATCTGTTTTTGACATTCCTGCATCTTCCAGACTTCTGGTTTCAAAATCAACTTGTGCTTTTGCAAAGTGCCATTTTTCTCCAACTGTGGTGGGGTTGAAAGTCTTTTTTGCTGCCAATTTCTTATCAATTTACAGCTTTTAATAATAATAATAATAACAACAACAATAATAATAAAATGACTATTCAAGAGTTTTAATTATTGTTTTGCCTTTTATTGCCTGTCTGGTAGAGAAACAGGAAAAACAGTTGAAATAAAAGAAATAAAACTTGTGTGTCCGAGTTCCCGTCGTCATGGCAGCACTTCCTCTTTTGGATGTTTCACTGAACTTTGTTGACTCAATGAGGAGGAACCCGAGAAACTGAACACAGCTGGAAAAAATTACATTTCCTGTTGGCGAATGTGTTCTCCGAACCTGACGTTGGGAGTGAAGGTTTAGTCCTCGGACGAGAACTTGTTCAGTCGTTACACTCAGAACATGAAATCTCACCTCCACAGCCATTTGAGAGAAATGTTCTCCAGCCTCTCGTACCATGTCCCCCAGTCTGAAGATGGGACACAGCGAGTCGTTCCCCCGCTGACAGTTCCTCAGGTAGGCGTCGTTCATCTCAGGCAGGATGTTCCTTCTGACACACAACAGACAGGTTCCTTCTATAGGACAACAAACACGTTCCTTCTGACTCAACAGACACGTTCCTTCTAAAGGACCACGGCAGGTTCCTTCTAAAGGACCACGGACACGTTCCTTCTAAAGGACCACGGACACGTTCCTTCTCACAACTCTGGAAGTTACTCAGACTTTCACCACATGCAGAACGCATCAGTAACATCATAATCTCAATCTCACCGGATGAAGTTGAAGGCAGGAAATCTGATGTTGTTCTTGATGAGAACAGTGAAGTTCTCGGCTGCTGGCAGCAGGGCAGGCCTGCGCGCCCGGGCCCGTGCACACACACACACACACACACACACACACACACACACACACACACACAGAGTGTTAGCAACATACCATATGATAAGCCAGGGTTCTTGAACGGGACCTCACCTGGGAGGGGTGGTCTTGGCCTCTACGGGACACCAGGCAGAAACCTCGCAGGTTTTCCTCAACATGTCGAAGCGCACACACGATCCCGTCTGAATCCCTGAGGAAGTGGAGAGAATCAGCTGACTTACACACGGACGCTAAATTCCCCTGCTGCTGCTGCCAACACACATCAGGACCAGATGCACGCTGTTGCCTGCTGGTTAGCTGAGCACAATGAAGGGTCACTAGTGACAGTCTGCATAAAGAACTGAAGTAACAGTTGCTGCACCGTGACTCTGCTGGTCCCAGAATCCTCTCTGACAGTCGCGGTCACTTCGACACAATCGTCCTTTCACAGGAGCCTGGAACATTCACAGAGACACAACGTTCATCTGAACCTTGGTGGTCAGGTACAGTGGTGCTCAGTAACCAGGGCTCTGGTCCCCCTGACTGTGATCATAGTGAGCTGCACCTCAGGACATCTGCCTTGCTTCTGAGTCTCCGTCACGATCACGTTGGTCACTACAAAAAAAGAGTTTTTGTCCTAAAAAAAACAAAAATAGTTTCAATCTTCTTTTAAGGAAGGACCTTGAGACCCCTGCTGACAGAGCTCTCACCTGCGAGGGCCCGCTGTAGTCCACCACGTCCCAGACCACGTCCCCCACCCCGGGGAGGTGGGTCTGGGCCACACCCTTCACCTTGGTGGTGACAGAACTCACGACCAGGTCAAACTCCTGGTACTTCCTGTTCCACAGCATCAGGACGCTGCAAGACACACCAGCAAGAACTGAAGAACAAACTGGAGAGAACAGACGGAAGTCAAACAGCCGCTCCTGAAACCGAGTTTCTAAAACTTCATGTTACAATAAGGACAATCACCATGATTCCATAAACACAACACTGATCAGTACTTGTACTTCTGCTTTTGTCATTTATTCAAGGTTTACCCCCCCCCATACTTATTTGATCTGTTTTTCTTATCAACACCATGTATGACAGTGCAGTGAGAGTGCTGCGTGCTTCCTGTGTTGTGCTGCTGAAATCACTTCCATCCTCAAAATAAAATAAAAAAAACATTTGCTAGAATAGAAACAGTCGCAATCATCACATCACTCCCAATTTTGGGGCTAAAAAAAGTTATTAAAATTGTGTTGACTATTCAAACAATTATCAAGAACCTTCAAGTTTCATCAGTCCAGTCTATAAATTGTCCAAAAATAACGGAAACTTTTTAAATGCAGTGTCTTATCACAGGAGCAAGTTTAAAACACCTCAAACACATGGCGTGTTTACGGGTATCTCAGAAGAACTCTCGAGGGTTGTGGGGAGCTTCAGGCTCTCCAGCAAGTATCAGCCTCAGTCGCTGCGGTGTTCACCGCCAGCCCCTCCCGAAACGACACTCGTGCGGGGGCTGCAATGTTCCTCCGCTCACTCACCAGATGAAGAGAAGAATGGCTCCGTTCAAGGTCCACTTGAGCGAACCGAGCCGGACGCTCTGGATCCGGACCAGCTTGGTGGTTTCGTAGCGGCACAGGCCGAGCAGGGCGCAGGGCGGCGGCATGGCGCTGCTGGAGGAGCCGCTGGCCGTCACTCTCATAGACGGTCACTCTCCTCCTCACGCCTCGAGTCTCCTTCCTGGGTGGAAGGTCACGTGTCCCCCGCTCCCGCAGCATCCACGCCGTCAATCAAAGTCTTGTCGGGTGTTTTCACGTCACGTCACGTCAGTCGTTATTTATCAGTCCACGAATGTAACTTCACGTGGCGAAAAAAAATGTATTAAAAAACGACTTAAAATGCTCATTTTTTTCCAGCAGAATTCCTCCATCCAGGGGGCGCTGTTGACGTCACAACGGCAAGCACGCAGTCAACATCTCAAGTCTCTGGTTGACGCTGACACATTTAACGTAAAGGAGCAGCCAGAGGTGAAGTCTTTACAATGTTCTTTAGAACATAAAGAGGATAACTTCCTCGACCACAAGAAGAACAACCAAGGGAGTTCCTCACAATAACGAACACTTTTCCTCAAAAAAGCACCTTTTTAACCCTTCATCCCATTGTTCTATGTCTAATGATTGGGCTTGTCTCACCTGTCACCTCGCCTGTTCTGGGATCAGTGTCAGTGTGGCAAGGCTGTTCCACATGAATAAGAGAAGCAGCAGGTGGGAACGGAACCTTCAGGTGAGGGAACACCTGCTGCTTAAATTTCTCCTTAAATCAGAATTTATCAGCTCCTTCCAAAATTAAATTCTCCCTTCAGGTTTTGCCTCTGGGGGTTGCTGATCTGACACCACCCATCACCATGGTAACAGATTTTTTTTTTTTAAACGTGGGCTAAGTTAATGAAACAGTGTTTAGTTAAAACTGTTAACATGCGTTTGCGTGGTTAGTTTTTATTCTGACGCCAGGGGACGCTGTGCTGTGGGACTTTATTTCAGCAGTGATAAACAACCCCAACACTTCAACCTGCACAGGAACTCAGCCGAGAGCATCTCACTACGATGGACTGAAGAGGAACGTGTTGATTCCTGCGTTCTTCATCGGTGACAGGATCTCACACGAAGAGCTTCCGCAACTGCAGTTTGAGCAGCTCCAGCCTGTTGCTGCTCTCCAGCGCCTCCCGCAGGCTGCTTGCCTTCATGATCTTCTCGTGAGCTTCATCAAAATGTTTCTCTCCGACTTCGCTCTTCACACGTTCTCTCCAGGCCGCCAGCTTCGGCCGGCCGGCGAGCACATCCAGGCCAGTGGCCAAAGGCTGCGGAACACAAGCACATGACCTTCTCAGAGGGTTCCATCACGGGAACTGAGGATGAGCTTCGGCTCAATGAGCTCGAGCATATTAGATCTGGAAGTTCTCATTTCAATCTTGTCAGAACAACACATAGGAAACATAAGAGAGAACATTCTGGGGACCTTGCATAACATGGTTGAAAGATCCTGGAAAGGTTCTACGAAGGTGCTACACATCCCACACCTTTACAATGCGCTAGGAGTTTCTTAGTTCTCAAAGTTCTCTCTATGACCTGAGGAGAATGTTCCATTTTGGTTAGTGGCCACAGCCTAAAGGATTTTAGAATGAAGAGAAAGAACCTCAACAGGGTTCTCCTTAAGATCTATGAAAATGGTCTTACTCTGACTTTCCAAGAAGAAAAAGTTCCCCAACAACTGCATACGTTCTCAGGATGTTCTCAACACGTCCCCACTGGTGGATGGACACGTTCCCGTGAAGGAGGGACATGCAGCCATATTAGGGAACAACAGAACATTCAGTGTGTTCTAGCACTGTGTAGGGGTTCGTGACAGTAGAACATTCCGTCTTTGTCTTTAGTGACATTGCAGGAACCTTTAAGAACCAACCAATGAGGTTCTTTTTGGTTCAGGAAGTTTGCTCAACTTCAGGTTCCTCCATTTACGCTGAAACCTTCCTCAACGTTCCCTGTACGGGGAACGTGATCTCACCTGCATGATCCCCATGGCAGCCACCAGATCCGCCACCGAGATCTTGTCTCCAACGAGGAACGGTTTGTCCTGGAGAAACTTCTCCTCCAGCAGGTGGAGGGACCGGTTCAGGTCCTCCACAGCGGCGTCCATCTTCTCCTCGGGGACGTCGGCATCCATGACGACGGGGAACAGCGTCTGTGAGAGCAGACGAATGCAGTCTCAGCAGAGTCTAACGCCACAGGTGGAGTCCAGGCTCTACATTTGGAGTTTTGCTCTTCTCCTAAGGAACCCTCAAGAACTCAGACGTACCACAGAGCTTCAAAGAAAACTGACAAAATGTAAAATTCATCCAGAGGGAACTGAACTGCCGAGCGCTCGCACGGTTCCCCTGTGAGTCCATTGGGCGGATGAGGACAACTGCTGGCGCTCAGACAGCAGAAATGTGTTTCCTTCCAGATGGGTGGAAACACTGCCTGATGACTCTGTGTGTGTGTGTGTGTGTGTGTGTGTGTGTGTGTGTGTGTGTGTGTGTGTGTGTGTTTAGCCTGTTAGCTTGTTTTCTCCAGCACTGTCCTAATGTCTCTGGTATCAGCAACTAAAGTTCCAATTTGCTCGACGTACTGGAGACAGAAACCTGCCTGAACCTGACCAGGATGACGAGGCTGCGAGCTTCCTGATCCGTTTTTTTTCTGCCTCTGGTATCAGGAGTGTATTTGATACGTAGAGGCACTAAAAGGAGAAGTTCTCCTCATCGCTCTCTGCTGTTACAAGAGAACATTGAGCAACAGCTGGACATTTGACTCGTCACCCTTGGATGCAGTCCAGGGTTTCGCAAGCAGGGTTTCAGCCCATGAGGGGACCGGCACACGTGTGCAGGCGTCCGTTCCGTCTGGACGGCGGTCGACCGTAAAAACACAAACAAACAAACAAACAAGTTGTTTATCGATGTTGTGATGCCGAAGAACCGCCAGATGAATCAAAGCCAAGGATCAGGACAGTCCTGACCCTGAACCCCAAAGCACGTTCAGACTTTCAGTGGCATCGCAACAAGTCAAGCGCGGTTGTGCCGGTACATGGAGCAGGACCGTACCCGCAGCAGGAAGACCTTGGACCCGTGGGCTCGGAGGTTGGTGTGCTGCCAGGACAGGAACTCGTCAACGCGGGCTCGCCGCTGCAGCTCCACGGGGTACCAGTGATCCGCCACCTTGTGTTTCTGCGCCAGGTACTGCAGGATCGCGACACTGATGACAACAAAGACACAACGACCAATCAGAACCGAGCAGAACACACAAGCCCGCTGGCGTCTACGGGGAACCAGAACCCTCACACGACTGTTCTAACATGACTGAGTCACGGTGGTGTGAGCGGGTCAGAGAGCTCTGGCCGAGTACCTCTCCGTCAGCACGAAGCCTTCGTCCCTCATGACCGGAACCTTCCTGATCACGCTGATCCTCCCGAACTCCTCGCCATACTGCTGCCCTGGGACAAAGACACACGGAGGGAGAACGTGACTCCTGCCCTGGAACCTGAGAGGAGGACCAGGGACCGTGGAAGCTCTCTGTTCGTGGTGATCGATCCAAATACTGATAGTATTGGTACTGATATTGATTGATAGCAGTGTTGGTACTGATATTGATTGATAGCAGTGTTGGTACTGATATTGATTGATAGCGTTGGTACTGATATTGATTGATAGCGTTGGTACTGATATTGATTGATAGCGGTGTTGGTACTGATATTGATTGATAGCCGCGTTGGTACTGATATTGATTGATAGCAGCGTTGGTACTGATATTGATTGATAGCGTTGGTACTGATATTGATTGATCGCGTTGGTACTGATATTGATTGATAGCGGTGTTGGTACTGATATTGATTGATAGCAGCGTTGGTACTGATATTGATTGATAGCGTTGGTACTGATATTGATTGATAGCGTTGTTGGTACTGATATTGATTGATAGCCGCGTTGGTACTGATATTGATTGATAGCAGCGTTGGTACTGATATTGATTGATAGCGTTGGTACTGATATTGATTGATAGCGTTGGTACTGATATTGATTGATAGCGGTGTTGGTACTGATATTGATTGATAGCCGCGTTGGTACTGATATTGATTGATAGCGGTGTTGGTACTGATATTGATTGATAGCCGCGTTGGTACTGATATTGATTGATAGCAGCGTTGGTACTGATATTGATTGATAGCGTTGGTACTGATATTGATTGATAGCGGTGTTGGTACTGATATTGATTGATAGCGTTGGTACTGATATTGATTGATAGCGTTGGTACTGATATTGATTGATAGCGGTGTTGGTACTGATATTGATTGATAGCCGCGTTGGTACTGATATTGATTGATAGCGTTGGTACTGATATTGATTGATCGCGGTGTTGGTACTGATATTGATTGATAGCGTTGGTACTGATATTGATTGATAGCGTTGGTACTGATATTGATTGATAGCAGTGTTGGTACTGATATTGATTGATAGCCGCGTTGGTACTGATATTGATTGATAGCTGCGTTGGTAATGATATTGATTGATAGCGTTGGTACTGATATTGATTGATCGCGGTGTTGGTACTGATATTGATTGATAGCGTTGGTACTGATATTGATTGATAGCGTTGGTACTGATATTGATTGATAGCGGTGTTGGTACTGATATTGATTGATAGCGTTGGTACTGATATTGATTGATAGCGTTGGTACTGATATTGATTGATAGCCGCATTGGTACTGATATTGATTGATAGCGTTGGTACTGATATTGATTGATAGCGTTGGTACTGATATTGATTGATAGCGGTGTTGGTACTGATATTGATTGATAGCGTTGGTACTGATATTGATTGATAGCGTTGGTACTGATATTGATTGATAGCGGTGTTGGTACTGATATTGATTGATAGCAGCGTTGGTACTGATATTGATTGATAGCGTTGGTACTGATATTGATTGATAGCCGCGTTGGTACTGATATTGATTGATAGCGTTGGTACTGATATTGATTGATAGCGTTGGTACTGATATTGATTGATAGCGTTGGTACTGATATTGATTGATAGCGTTGGTACTGATATTGATTGATAGCGTTGGTACTGATATTGATGTGTTAACTGTGAAAGAAATACTGAAGGATTACTTTGATTATACATCAACCTGAAATGTTAGAAATATCGGTATCGGTGATATTGGTCCTGTATTTATTTGGTATCCAACGATACCGAATCTCGCAGGATGGCACACCATAGTTTCTTTTCAGTTCCAGAACCTCAGGACGGTTCTTACTGGTTCTGAAAGAGTTAAACTGTCCGCGCCCTCACGGGTTAATCAGCCACCGCTGCAGCTGGAGGCTCTTGAGGGTTCCGAGCAGATCGGAACCAGGTTCGGACCTGGTGCAACACGGTCCAGGTCTGCACATCCGCTGTCTAAACACTCGCTGAACGAGGTGACGCGTCAGAGGAGGATCCGGGTCCTTCAATGTTACCTGCGAGGAGGTCTACGTGCTTGAACTCGAAGTGGATCCCGACCGCCCTCGCGAACAGGAAGACGCAGCAGCAGGGCTGCGAGTGCAGGTCCAGGTAGAGCTCCATGGGTCCGGGTGTTGGCGGCAGCGGACGGTCTGTCTCCAGCACTGCTCCGTGTTCACAGCTCCGTCTTGCGCGGAGCTCCGCCCTACGCCGCCCCAGGACTCCTGCCGCGGGGGTGGCCGGCAGTGACCTCTGGTGTCCGGAGCCGGAACGACAGCAGAGAGAGGAGCTGGATGAAGCCTGTAACAGTTATGACGTCATACTAGATCAGGGGTGGGCAACCAGGTTTTCCCTCCAACCCAACACTTTAACAGGAGAGTCCACTGATTAACACTCCTCTGTGGCTGAAGGTGTGTTAATCAGTGGTTAAAGGGTTGGGTTGGAAGGAACACCTGCACTCACAGGGCCCTCAGGGCACAGGGTCGCCCACCCCTGCACTCATGGTTTACCAACTCTCCAGGTCATCCTCTGGTATAATCCAGGTCTCCTTAATCCAGCCTAATGATCAGTACTCCACAAACACTGGGAATACGCAGATATACAGTAATTTAGGGTTTGTGGAGAAACGGACAGATTAAATTCCCTGTAAACTGTTTTTATGCTTTATAATCCGTTCTGTTGTTTTATGTTAATATTGACTGTTGTCTTTTTCTGAGCTAGTCGTCATGTTGATTTCTGTAAATATTGACTGTATTAATGTAGAAAAAAGTTATAAATTCTTCTACTCATTTATTGTGAAACTGAAAATTGTATGTTTTATTTCATTATTGTTCTGCTCTGTTCTTTCTTGGGGGGAGTTTTTTTTTAAATAAAAAAATAAATTTGAAAGTGCTATTTAATTACAATCTGTTCAACTTGAAGGAGGAAAACTCTCCCCTCCGTCACATGATGGCGCCAAGCAACACATTTAACCATTCATGTTGGGATTTTGATTGACAGCCTGGAATTGCAGCAGTTCCGGCTAAGCACCACCAGAGGTCAGTAAAGGCTGCAGGTTCCGCGTCACCCCGTCAGGTTCACGTCAGTTCAGGAGTGAGCAGACGTCACTCTGGCCGGTGGGGCTCTGTTGTTTACGGCGAAGGCGGGCCTGCGACCCTCTCACCTCCTGATGGAATGCGGGAGCTGCATGAGAGGAGTGGTGATGACCCGGGAGGAGGTCAGCGGGGTCAACTCACAACACTCACTGCTTCTCCTCACGCTGAGGACGTTGTAGTGAGTCGTCCCACCTTTAGCACCGTCCCTGCTGCGGATCAACAAACCAACGACAACAGGACTTTGCACCTCAGAGAAACAGAAAACAGCATAAACAGTCATTTCCAGAGGGATTTTTAAACAATCGATGAACTGATTGCTATTTGTCCTTCATTCATTCGCGACATCAGGCGGGTCAACGCCTCTGCTTCTTCCTCCAGTCACAAAGTTGTTTTCTTCACTAAAATTACAGCAGAAGTCATTTCCTGAGGGACTCAATGTAAACAAGGCCGTGACGTCACCGAAGGAAAACCCGGATTAGCGCCGCGCACTCGTCCGCCTCTGTCTTGATCTCCCATCACCTCTTTGGCTCCTTTTGTTGTGGCGAGGCCTGCCAGGGGTCAGCCAGGGTCACTGAAGAGGGAGAGAATGTGGTTTAATGCCGTCAAACCTGCTAATAACCCCAATTGGGTCTGTTTAACCCCTCCAGGGCCGTTTTCCACGCCGCGGCCGTCAGGGCGGCAGCAGCTGCAGGCTTCCACACGCGTCTGTTTCGCATTAAACGGACACATGTGGTCTTTGTTTTGAAACGTGCGACTGACACAAACCCAAAAGCAGCCGTATGAAAAATGGATTTCTCAGGCGACGGATTGAGGCTGAACTTTGTCGGAGTTTCACATTAAACAGGAGGCATCCTAATGACAGGAAGTGCGTTATTGGCGCTAACCCTTCATTCAGGGTGACGGCGGAGCGCCGCTGTCATCTGAAACATCTGAGAGCGAATAGAATCAGTTTCCACGATCACACGTGTGATGTTTCAGCTCACATGTCAGAGCTGCGTGTTGCCGTGAAGCACGTCTGTGCTCCGGGCTGAGGTTTATTCACACAATGGCTCAGTGTTCAGCTCCAGGATACATGGAGGTTGATGGACACGTCAGCTGTGGCAGGGATCAAACCTGTGACCTTTTGTATGACCACACAATCCATTTAAGCAGCAGACCACCCTGCAACGGCCCCAACAACCACCGGGCTCCTCAGTAACGTTCTTAAAGGATAAACGCGCTGCTGTTCTGCATCACTGATATTCAACACCTCAGGAAGACGAATTCAAGTCAGGCGAACTTTGACAAAAGTCGGCCGACACAACTCTCCTGTGCTCGACACCTCCAGCAGGTGAGTGAGAACACAGTGGATGGCGGACGTTATGTCAGTGTTACAGCGTCACAATCATCTCATCCTCCTCATAATATGAAGACTGCAGAACAAGACGTGGCAGCACCTCCAGCCTCAGGGGGCCTGCAGGCTGATGGCTCCTCCTTGAGGGTGTGCGAGCCAAACAAAAGCCTTGAACACGTGGTGTCCTGCAGTCGGCCATCACCTGCTTGATCAGGTGCACGATACGGAGACGCTGGCCTCCCGCGAGCGCCTCGCACTTCAGTCGTGTGTTTTGTTCGGTGTTTGCATCTTTTGCTCTGAAAAGGAAGAAAAAAAGAATGAGGTCCATCATTGTAGTGTGTGTGTGTGTGTGTGTGTGTGTGTGTGCGTGTGTGTGTGTGTGTGTGTGTGTGCGTGTGTGTGGTGTGTGTGGTGTGGACAGACAGCTGCTAGCTGCATCAGGAGCAGCAGAAGGAAACAGCTGCTTATCTGATGAGATCTGCAGCTCGATTGCAGCGGGACACAAAGAAGCCGAAACAAAAGCTGACTGTGGGTCTGGAAGTGTGATTTATTTGTTTACTCTTGACCAAACCAACCAAGGTTGCAGTTCATGTTCAGATGAATGCTGTTGTCTTGTACACCGACGCACGACGCAGTGGATGAAATCATTTGAGGAGCATCAGCATTCTTAGGAGGGCAAACATCCCAGAGGACTCACACCGGTGCTGCCACCAGTCGGTTGTGTAACAAGAATTCTTGCGTGTTTTTTTTTTTTAATGTCGCTCCGTCCTGTTTCCGGGGAAGTGACAGTGCAGCCAAACATGAGGAAAAAAAGGGTCCAAGAGAGCGTTAATCTTAGCATCGATGCTGCTGCTAACACGGTCGCTCAGCAAGAGAGCCCGCGCCACCTCACCTGGCGGGGCTTTCAGTGCTGTGGAAGGACGATAATGTGACACATTTTTATCTGTAACATCTGGAATGGCGCTGTGGCGCCACACCGTCAGCGGCAGAAAACACGTCAACACGTCATTTCCTGGAAATTACAGTCTTCAAACTAGCATCTAGTGGTCAGTGAAGGAACTGCACCACGTCGAGGCACTAATGTTCAAGAAAAGCGCCACTTTGAACATCAGCAGTGGCTCCACCCATCGAACTCCTCCGTTCCCAGGAGTGTCTTCATCCTTTCAGCCCTGCCGTCCGTCTCCCTCGTGAAACTCCAGCATCGGCGTGTCTGTGCACCAGAGGCACGTAAGCAGATCTTTATTGGACTTGGCAGCCGCTGATTTCTTTTCTAATTGAGAGCTGCTGTCATGTGCTGGCACGCTGCCACTTCTTGTAAACTATCCCAAGGTGGGAAGTGTATTGGGACCATCTGTGGGGAACGTGAGATGACTTGTTGATGAAGCTGGTGGGATGACAGTGGCCGGAGGAGTGGCCGAGGACTCGTTCATCCTGCAGCTTGAGTCCTGGGTCCTGCTCAGGAGACCTGGAGCTCTGGACAGAGACTGTTCATCCTCCCTCATGTGACCTTTCCTGTGACCATCTCTCTGACTTCATCCCCCACCAAAGAACCAACCAATCCTGAGCCAGCTCCATGTCTAATCGACCTCTTAATATAATCAATCTGCCTCCAGCGACATTAATTCCAGCCCCTTGTCACTTCACCTCTGAAAGAACAGGCCTGCAGTTTGCAGTTTCTCGTCAGGCGGTCAGACTTTGTTAGGGACTCTTTTCATGTCCAAAGAGCCCTCAGAAACCTGACGGCCATTAAACAGGAAATCACTGCTACATTCTTTGCTACGATTAGCGGCTGTGATTATAGAAATGATCTCAAACTGACTCATAGAGAGCTTTTCCTGCACAAAGGGACGGAGGTAGGTCACGAAACCTCCAGCTGAGCTGCTCAGACGTTTAATCTCACAGCTGCAAAAAGAAATATTCCTCCTGAGCTTCTCAAGTGTTGTATTCTTTCCCTCTTTATCTTTACGTTCTCCTGTGAACCACAAGCACGTCTCCTTTCATGTTCGTCATCATCCGACGGTTCCTTCTCCTCCTTTTATCCGGTAGTTGACCTGTGACATCGCTGGGTTGGCCATCAGGACGCTTCTAAGGACATTTTGAAATTTCATCAGCCTCGACCTGCAGCTTCATTCTTGTAGGTCTGGGGTTTATTACAGGACACTGTGGCGCTAAACGGTGTCAATGACACACAAAAAATGAGAGAGCAAAAAAAACCAGTGTGGTCATAAACCTCAGACGACTTGGAAGTGTTGCTCATATCCTGTTTTGTGATGTCATCGCTAATCAAGAGTGTAACGTTTCATGTTGGCTGGGTGAGAAGAAAAAAATGACATCCCATTTTGATCCAGAACTGAAGCTGACATCCATCCGTCCATATGTCACAGGACAGGAAGCAACACCAGGCTAGGAGCTGGTTAGCTCAGCTTAGCATGGAGCTGAAGCAGGCAAAAATTCTCCTCTCTGGGGGACTGGGCTTTGAGTGAAACGCTAGCATTAGCATGCTAGCATGGTGTGCTTGTTATGGTACAAAGCAGGTGCCTTTAGTTGCTACATTTTGCTAACTGTGCTAGCATATGCTAACAGAGTTCAGCTGATTCAGAGGACAAAAGCTCTGTGAGCGTCGGTGACATTTAATTAAAGGAACAGTCCCAAATTCTGGGAGCTCAATTCTGCAGGATCAGAAATTTGGAGCACGACGTTCCAGAAGATAGTCAATAAACAGGACCTTTGAACAAAGGTCAAAGGGCAAATTGATAAAAAGCAAGAACTTCCACGCTGGGGGGACGGCGAGGAGCCGGTTGGGTCCAGCAAGCAGATCTGAGTCTTGAAAATGAATGACACATCTAAATCAAAAACATCGGCAGGACCAGGACGGAACGTTCTCAGGAGCATTCTCAGAACAAATATTTGAGCTGAGAGGCAGCAGTAGTTGTGCCATGAACACTGTAGAAGTTGTAGTATCGGCAGATGTACAGTATGTACTCTGCAGAGTATTACCATCAGTGGAGGAGGTCTTGTTGCAAGTAGCAGAAGTAGACTTTACTAGAACTCATGTGGGTCTGAAAGGAGAAAAATCTTCTTTCTAGTAAAAGTACTTCAGCAGAAGTAGTTGGTTAGTATTGAGGCTCTAATACTCTTAGAATAAATACTCTTAGAATAATCCTATTGCCATGCCCCTGCCTCTGAGTCACGCTCGACATGCCACATTTTTGTTTCGCTCCTGCTGCCGCTGCGCGGATCCGCAGGTGGCGGAACAACGCGGCGCATCATCTGTTTCCAGTTTGGGCGCGTGGCGGGGAAAGGGTTAAGAGTCACATGGTAGCGGGTGGTATTATCAGCCCGCGGCTGTAGAAAAGAAAAAAGAAAAAAAGAGAGACTCTATGAGCAGGGGAAAAAAAACAGAGGAGAACAAAGAAATCAGAGTCTATTTAAAGCGAAGTCGCCCCGGACCCTGCAGCCCTGTGACTCCCGGCGCTGCGCACCGACCGCACTCCGCTGCGCCAAAACCCGCCCTGCCAGTGCACCTCCGCGGCTCCTGACGGCGCTGAGGATGCGGACTTCTCTGGTCGTGTGCTGCTGCGTCTTGGCGCTGCAATGCCTCCCGAGCACGCTTTGTGTCCCGGCGCGGAGATCCAGCAGGTACAAAGTGGCACCGGTGAGTTCTCTCACGCTAAGATTCGAACTCCTGCTGCGCACGTTTGGACGCTTGAATGGCGCAAAAATGACCCGCTGAGCGCGTTAGCGAGGATGGAAACCGATTCATAGGTTTGCATTTGAAAGGAATATGGAGAGTTGACGGTCTTGATTCTTTCTGTGGGTCTTCCGACCCTTACACACACACACACACACACACGCACGCGCGCGCCTGTTGTAGTGTTTTTGTGCAGAACTTGTTGCAAAAGTGATCATAAAACCCTAACGTGCACTTGTAACTCACGGGGCTGCATCGAACAATTAGTTTCAATTAGTCATCCGGGTATTTTCACAATCGTGCTGCGAAGCAAAAGTCCAGAAAAACTGAAAAATGCCTGAAAAGTTGCTGCAGTAACTTGTTGTCCGTCCGCACCTCAGAGATCTGGTCGGTTCCAGACGAGGTGAAGAGCTGTGAATCCTGAGGTTCAAGAGTCGGAACCTGAAACGATTCTTTCCTTATTCAATTATGGGGGATTCATTTGCTTTCAACTGATTTGTTATTGCTGCTCAAGTGAAGCAGGACTGTTCTGGCGCTGGGCCTCTTTCCCAGGACGCATCAGGACCAGTCAGGTCAGTGTGATGGCTGACTGGAGCTGACCTGTCACCGCCATAACGTCTTACAGGGAACAAATGACTATCATCATCATCGTCGTCATCGTCATCATCATCGTCATCATCACAACATGTTTTTGTGAGCTCAGCAGCAGCAGGGTGAGCCATGCTGCAGGGTCCAGTGAAACGGGCCCTGACGCTGATTCTGTTTACTTCTGTAAAGCGCAGGCTGCCTGTCCTGACTGAGGGCGGCGGCAGCGGCGGCAGCGGCGGCATCATCACTGCACCCGTGTGTTGAAGGGTGTTCAAGCTTGCTGCTTCAGGAAGTTCCTCCATCAGGGAGTTTTTAATCACTTCGCAGCCTCAGCGTGTCCAAAGATTCACTTTTTCTTGTACTTTTTATGGAACATTTTCAGAAGTGAAGATGTGTGTGGACTGCGGTCTTCCTGTCTCACACCTCCGTGTTGTCGAGTGTGTTACCACGTGTGTGTTACAGCAGTTTGACAGCGTGCACAGAGGCTCAGTGTCGAGGAGAAGAGCCGCTGCTGGTCGTCAGGAGGTGCCGTGTAGTACTGCAGTACTGATGTACGGTCTGGACGATTGCACCGGGCCGGGGCTCTGCTGAGGAGAGCAGAGACGCTGCTGAGTCCCGAGTCAGCAGGGCAGGAAGCAGTAATAACAGGTCTGACAGGCATTTTGTCAACAACACCATAAAAGCGAGGGGGTCCACCATCAGGACGCGTCACGGCGGCGTCAGCGGAGAGATGCACTTTTATGTTTTAGTGGCTTCTCCAGTGAGGGATTATTTATCTTCATCATCTCATGTTCCTCTCAGTAATGTGTTTAGTCCCCTCTCGACTCGTCGCTCTCTGGTCTTCACCCTTTGCTCTGCGGTATCTTAGCGCTACTTCCTGTAGCAAACGTTTAACCTTTATTTACACGAGCTGAGCTGGCGCTGACACAGGAATGTCCTGTTTACAGGTAAACAGAAAATACGTCATTTTTCCAAACAAACTGGAGAAGCAGCGTTACGAGTGCTGGGGGAGGGACAGGAGATGAGGTCTGGTTTGAAGCATCAGCCAATTATAGTCTCTGGTTACGCTGACAGTCATAATCCCACATTATTCTGAACAAGACAGTGTTTTGATTGAGGTTGTTTGTCAAATGTTTGATTGGCAGTTACCAGCTACGACGCTCAATGCAAAACACACGACGATACAAAACGTGGATTTACTGTGTTTGTCCACCTGCAACTGGAACTTTGGAATGAGCAGCAGCTCCTGAACTGCCGGGCTGCGGTGGCGTACGGTGGGGAGAACCGTCGGCGTGGGTCAACTTTGGCAAAAACAATACAGATGAGACAAAATTGAATCAGTCTCATTTTAGAAAGTTCACTGCTTTTCTCTCACAGGTTTGAGTTTACTTATTTAAATTAACTTGTTCAGTTTGGAACAAAGTGTGATAATAATCCTGCTATCAGAGAGTAGACTGCCTCCTAGTGTCCTGGAGGCAGACATGCTTCTGTCAATATCTCAGTTCCTCTGCGTTCTTGCGTATCAGGACCAAGACTGGTCCATTGAGAAGCCTAACTCTGCTGCAACTGAAGCAACGCCAGCAGCAGTGCAGGTAAACCCTGTGATGGCGCCCTGAGTCTCTGATGGCTAGACCGGCGGCGCCATGCGGGTCGACTGATGTACGAGCCACAAAATGATGTAAAAACCTGCAAAGATTTCATAGCGTAATTCAGATGCAAACGTGTCAAAACCGGCTTCAGTGATTCTCTCTGATGAGTGCTTGGACTGAGGAATGAGTTGACATAGTAGGAGTTGTACATGGCAGTAGTCGTAGTAGTTGTACTGGTCGTAGTAGTAGTAGACGTTTGTCTCCTGCCAATTGTCTGATAATTCCCGTGTCCAGCAGCTTTAGCAGTCGGCATGGAGCAGCGGGAAGAATCCTGCCTGGTAGGACAACTTTATCAAAGAGGAGGAATGTGAGAAAACCTTGGAATGTCGGCAGGTTCCACCTCGGCCTGAGACTGCGTCTGCTCGGAGGGAAAGATAACAAAAATAAAGCAATCGTGGATGCACTGACAAAGGAACTCTGGAAAACTGCATGCGGACCATTGATGAGGCGTTTCAAAGTCTGGCGCGTCGATGAGGTCATCGCCATCTTCCTGGGTCTAGAATTCATGAAACAGCGAAAGGAGAGCCTGAGCTGAAGGATCATTTTAGCAACTTCTACAAAACCGAACACTTTTCCACACGTGAGCACGCCTTACAAGTCAAAAACACGCGGCTGAAGCCACAAACATGATTTAAATGCACAAAGATGAGTCGATCACGCCATCGATTACATCATATGTGTTCTCAGGCATGTCTGTGTCAGCACTTTTTCGTTCTAAATGGAGGTGTACTTTTAATTAAAATAAAAAGAACACAGGAAAGTGTTATTACCACAGGTGTCAGTGGAAAACAGGAGAAGATGCGTCTCCTGTCAGCGTCACGTGGCGGTGCCCAGTCTCCACGCCGCACCTGTGGTGAGGACGCTGTTGTGTCTGCTGGTGATTCCACTGGAAAGGCTAATCAGTATTTCTGGTGGCTGTGGTTGACAAAAGAGCGTCTGATTACACAGGCCTGGA